>NC_056743.1:58213637-58541137 GCF_019279795.1 Protopterus annectens | reverse complement strand
AAGCCAGGGTACCTTTTTGGCTGGGCTTGTATAGGCCCCAGGGCCAATAGCCTAGTTACCTACCTATGAACCTATGAAAGATAGCTAGGGATGTGCATGATGGGTGTAGGGAAGGTCCATAGCTGTCTATTTCTTCTATAGCAACAGCTGTGCATATATACTGAATTTGGAGATATATTTGGAGACACAAACCCCTGATCGAGAGGGGTGAGAATAAAAATAATGTGTTGTGAAGCCAGTTAGACAGTATTACATGTGTCCAGTGGACACGTGTGTGAAATGGACAGCTATGTATGGGGTGACTTTTTTTTTTTAAGGTGAGAGTGTGATGGCGAAGAATAGTAGGTATATTTGGGGAGGTAGGTTAGGTAGGAAGACAGACAAGACACCATATAGGGGCAGTATATGACACATGAGGGGGTAAACATCTTGGACGGGGAGGGATGTTTGGTAATCGGAAGCCCACGAGCCCCCAAATGGATACAGTGGGACTGAGGACCCCAGCCATGGATAGTCACCACTGCACCTTCACAGCCTCAAAGGTGCAGTCATCACTGCACCTTCACAGCTTCGAAGGTAGCTCTGCTGGGGTCTGAGCAGAAAGGGCAGGCTGACCCTCTAATTGTGCTACACGGCTCTCAAGCTGGTGTCTCAGATCTCCCAATTCCTTGTGGAGCTCGCTATGCACCAGACCCTGGACCCTGGACTGTGGGTGTTGCACACAGTGTTACTACAGGCTTCTTATAGCTATTTTATACCTTCTTTCACCTGGAAGATCTGTGGAGGAAATTTATGTTGACACTACCTGACTGTTTCTACACATATTCACAAAATCCTACTTGAAATTATGCATACAGCTTACTACCACTGCCGAGATTTGTACCGTGGCTGTTTCTGATAAAAATACAACATGTTTGTGTTTCATCAAAATGAGTTATTGAGAAACTGCTATCCCTTCCTTGAATATTTTCCTTCTAATTCTGTCTTGGTTGTACAATCTGACCTTGTGATTACTATATTCTTTTATATACATTCCTATATGTACCTTTTGACATAGCACAGTGTGGAAAACAGTGATTAACACAACATTACTATTCTGATATCAAATCTTTGTGCATGAAACTATTCAGTCATACAACACAACCAGTTTGGAGTTTTCACTTTTATTGACAGATAATTACACTTTTATTGATGTATAACCTGTATGTCACTATTAATCTCCTACTGGCTTCTTCAGTCACTAAAAACCATACCAATTTTTAAATACTGCAAAGTGACATTCTACTATGTTTTATTTATTTGCCGTACATAATACCAGCTAGATTGTTACTCACCAGCCTCGCGATGCAGCCTTTTCAGCCCTCTCATCTGCAGCTGTATAGGAGATAAGAGAAAACATTTATGCATACCTATCCATCACATACACAGGCTGGACTTTGGAGAACACTTATTTTGACTAATACTTACACAGGGCTGGAACATCCCCCGCTCATGCATCTTGGACCCACTGGTCCAAAAGGTCCCTCTTCCTCTGCTTCAAGTCGGCAAAGTGGTGGTGGACCTGCTCACCAGTCCGAGGGATGCTAGTGGCAGTGGTGAAATCTTGAGGAAGTTGGTCCCAGGCCTCTGCTTTGTATTGGGAGTCCTGGTACTAGTCCTGCAGCAGTCGCCCTTCATGGTCTTTAATGAGGAGTCCAACCATGACCCTGGACTCCTGAATGCACCAGCGCTGCACCCGAAAGCACACATCTTCACCAACACCTGCCATAGTGCCTATAGCTCCAACTGGTTATGAGCTGTATTCCCACCTGAGTGGTTTAAATAGGGCTAATGTCCTGCCCTTTACTGTGATTGGCCAGTTTTGAAACTGCTGAGCTAAGCTAAGCACCGAGCAAACCTGCTTAGCTAAGATAACTATTGCTTAAAGGTGTAGATGCTTAGCCCTTTACCACCAGGTAAAAACCACTTAGCTATGTTTAGGCACTACCCTGGTTAGCATATACATAGTAATAGTCACCTATTTATGAAAAATGTATTTTGTATTTGTTTGTATTATGACTATATTGGATACTCGAACCCTCGAACTCCATGTACGACAGGTGCTAGCTCTGTGCGCTGACCACACTACTATTCCCTCAGCCTATTTGCATTGTGTATATTTCCTATTTTTCTTTTTTTGTTTTAAACTTTATAGCCATAGCTGTGCACAACAGGCACCCTACACCACTACACTTAAACTTTATTGCACACAGAAAAAAAAAATTAAGGAATATATTTTAAATATTGCTATTAGACGCTTAGAACATTGATAGAATGACAGGTTTTGGTTTAGTATGAATTTTCTGCAGATGTAAAGTCTTAAACTCAAATATGTGTCATTATTTAATGACTTCATTTCCCAGCTATTTGCCAGACAGGTGCAGATTTTAGGAGGAAAACACCAAAAATATGAAGCAGAAATCTGGACATTCTGCGAAAATCTGTAAAGTTGAGAGGCATGGCTGTCTCTTATTTTCTCCACAGACACAAGTTTTTGTTTTTTATTATATAAATGGTCTTATAATGCTTGTGTTAATGGATTTGATGAAGCACAGTTCTGTGTGAAAGCACTTATCATGTTCCAGCCCTGTATAAGTCCTGCATGATATCAGCTGTGGTGGATGCTTGGTTTATTGTTTTTTCATTTGTTAACATTGATAGTATGACAGGATTTGGATTAGCATGAATTTTCTGAGGATGTAGAGTCTTAAACTCAAATATTTGTCATTATTTAATTACTTCATTTCCCAGCTATTTTCTAGACAGATGTACATTTTAGGAGGAACATACCAAAATATGAAGCAGAAATCTGGACATTCTGTGAAAATCTGCAAAGTTGAGAGGTATGGCTATCACTTATTTTCTCCACAGATGCTAAAGTGTCAGTTGAGACTTTAATTCATTTTGAATTGCCGAATGTCAATTCTCGAGTACAGGGGACATGTGTATTGTGACAGCACTGCTCTTGGACATGCCCCCCTGCACTCGCACACAGAACCATCTCTGTTTTTAGAGCATGACAGCATGTCTTCATACATATGTATGGCGCGCTGCCATGCTGCACAGGAATGGTCTCTTCTGTGCAAGAATAAGCTATTCTTGCATGGACGTTTGCTAAATCCGGGGGTAGGTCTTTTAAATAATCATCCTGCAACCCCCCGGATTGATGGGTTGTAATAATACATTTCTGCTCTTTTTCCCCTTCTCCTTTCAAACAACTTTTGCTGAAACATATCTTCCAATTCTGCCACTGCTCCATCAACATGTTTCATCTACTTCACCTTTGGTACAAATGAGTTCTCTGTTTCCTCCATATTCCTTAGCTGCCTTTCACATAAAAGCTCAGGTCTTTCATATTTGAAAACTCCTTCTCCACATCTCTGTTTACTACACCTGCCATACTACTACTTATTTCTACAGGCCACCTACGTGCTGGGAACAGAAACAGGAGGAACAGAAACAGGAAGCCAAGTGTGTCACACATGAACACGTCCCACTACACTGAAGAGTAGGGGAAGTTCACCAGTGTCCTAGCCAAATTTACCCTAGTCAGTATGCACACCATGTTGTGTCACCTCCTGGAAAAAGGTCACTGGCCTAATTAAACTAACACAGTCAACAAGGGGTAAATACAAAAAAAATTAGCAAAATAGCACAGCAATACAATGGTTGCATATATAAAGGGGCTTTGCCCCTACACCCCTTACTTGTATACCAACTCCATGATCACACAGCTGTGACTTCAATGTATTAGTACTATTGTTTGTGTGTGTATGTGTGTGTGTGTATATATATATATATATATATATATATATATATATATATAAACATACATATATGGGTCTACTGTACTTCATCAAAGAAACACTTCTTCAAAAATGAACAGTAGACCCACACTTACACGAAAGTACACTTAATCGAAAGTGTGCTTTTACGAAGAATGGTTCAATGAACCATTAAGGAACACCAAAACAATGTTTTTGCAGGGGGGCAAGCCCCCCTACTTAAATATACCAACTCCGAGATCGCACTACAGTGGGGAAATAGGTGAATTCCCTTTTCCCCACTGTAGTGTGCTTCAGTGCCTTAATGTTCCTTAATGCTTCATTGAACTGTTCGCGGAAGTGCACTTTCGGTTAAGTGCACTTTCGCATAAGTGAGTCTACTTCTCTTTTTCGAAGTAGTGTTTCTCCAATAAAGATATATAGATATATACAGATATAGATAGCATGTATAGTAGCATAATTTAGCATAGCAGCATAACATAGCATAGCATATTAGCATATTCCATTACAGTCTAAAGGATTGTTCTGTGGATTTTGTTCTGTTTACCAACAGTGGTATCTACAGTTAGGTTAGTCGTGTGGTTGTGGGAGTTAGTAGTGAAGAAGTCAATAGAAATCTTCCACTAATAGCTAGCCAGGCCCAAAAAACACTCGCTTACCTTTAAGTGGTTGCTGTGGGCCAATTTTGCACTGCTTCCATTTCTTTCATCTTTTGCTTTCACAAGCTCATGTCCCATTACTTAGCCCAAGTAATGAGATTGTGTAAGACATTACATGTACTTAGCTGGACTAAGCATTCCAGTCTGCTGTAGTGAGTTTTTAATGCTTGGGACTTTAAGAAAATGCCTCTGTCTTGGTCTTTAGAGAATATGACAAAGCCATCCAGGTGGGCAGCAGCATATCCAGCTTGAGATCTAAAGATTTTGTCCATCATCCCCTGGAATGTTGCTCACACTCCTTGGAGACTAAAAGACACCACTTTATAATGGAAGAGCCCATTAGGTGTGGATAATGCCACTGTTTTTCTATGTGTTTGGGACTGTTGGGATGTGCTAAAACATTTACAATCAAAATGTCGAGGTGACTTACCTCGACAGTGAGAAGGTTGAACATGGAGGAGCAGAGAGGCAAAACTGCGAACATAATTTCTATTGACTGTGAAATATCAGTACATATCTTGTGTTTGTGATTTTGGAGTGTCTTTTGTTTTGAAGTGCATCGCATTACAGTGGGGATCAGGAAAATTACCCCTTTCCTCACTGTAGTGCAATCTTGGAGTTAGAATATATAAGTAGCAGGGAGTGTGGGGGGGTGCAGGGGAGCTTACCCCCCCCCCCCCCCCTGCAAAACAATCAGTAGGACATTTTCTTCCTGGTAGTGTGTTTTTTCTGGATGATGAGCGGTCAAATGTCGATTATTTCCTTTAAAAGAATCAACATTCTGAGAAGTTGGCTGGATGGTCAGGGATGTGCATAGCTGAAGTAAGTCACCTCGCCATTTTGATAGTAAACTGTACCAAAAGCCTTTGGTTAAATCTAAAGTGGAAAGGAATCTAACCTATCCATATTTCTCATTCACTTTGTCCAGAGTCCAATAATATAAGTATCAGATTTAGGTACACTGTTTAACTTTTTGAATTACTTGAAAATGTTATAGATTGGTGTCAGAGCAACAAGGCCCTTCTACTTACTCTGTGCTTCTTCCAATAAACAATTTAAGCACCTTTCTTACTTTGTCCATAACAACTTGGCTTTGGAACTGTTTTATTCAAAATAGTTTTATGCATTCTCTCTCTCTCTCTCTGTCCTGGTAATTTCTATGTTGTGCTGAATTAAACTGATTTTACCTTGGAGCTCTGAGAATACATCCTTATTTTGGAGTACAAATTCTTTTACTTTTTGTTTTTATGACAGTGCTAGTGCTTTTTCAGTTTTGACTTCAGGACATGCTGTGGAAACCTTAATGTCTTCTGAAAACATAAACACTACAGCAACTTCAGCAGAAGTTTCTGTTCTGGTTTCAGGGTGTTTATGTGACATAACTGTTCTGGTTTCCATTTTTCGGCTGTCTTAACTTATAAATCACTTTTCTTTTTCTATTACTTACTTCAAAAGGACATTGCTACTTTACAGGGAATTTGTTATCTGCATATGGACACTATCACAAGTATCTTATCTCCTGTTTTCAGCTCTTAAATAAATATGTTTTATTATATGCTCTCTTTTGGGGCTACTGTGCCCTATACATATGGCATCACAGTTCTTAACTTGTCCTGCATATCCAAACAATGTTTCTGTTGTTATATCTTACATGTCTCAGTAATGTTTGCTATGCTACAATCCGGGTTATGTAATTCCATTTAAGGCTTGTATTTCTCCTACAGCAGGTAGCAATTGTTCCAGTTTTTCCCATTTATGTCTACAGCCTTTCATAACAGAGACTTTTAAAGTGTTATTAAAACTTTTAGCTAATTCATCTTTTTAAAGGTGTTATACTGATATCCTTGGCTGCCTCACTTTAAATCACTGGCAAAGTTCCGACATTACAGTTAACATGAATGGGGTGTGCTGGTTTGTATCAATTTCCCAGGGAATTTCTTCCATAGATAAAAGCAATACTATTTCTTTTGTTATGGACTTTGTATTGACTCTTCACAGGGATACTGTCTCAGGAAATATTGCATATTCAGTAATCATCAAGATATACTATGGCCCCCTTAGTAGATTTTACAAGTGTTCTAATGATGCCCACTTCTATGGGTTCAAATGGGACTTCTACTGCAATGGACAAGTATATGAGGGGATTCTTTAATTCTGGGTTAGGTGCTGCCTTTTGACACTGACAGAAGGCATCTCAAAATTCTCCCAGTGTTCTTCAGCCAATAGAATCAAGCCAACACTTTAGCCTTTGTTTTGGCCATTCCTAAATGACCACCCAAAATTTGGCTGTGGGAATTAATTGCAAGGGTTCTGATTTTTTTTGGAACTAAAATAATTTTCATTTTTCCCCATTTTTTGGTACTCTGTCAGGTTATTTCTTAGCTCAAAGCAAGGGTTTGTAGTTGGCCTATTCTTTTTATTTCCCATTTACTCTCCCTGGGATTCAATAAGCCAAACTTTCTGTGCAGGAATAATGTAGCTGTTGCTGCACAGAATATGGCCACCGAGCGATCCAGTAAACATTCCTGGGGACGTGCCTGAGCCTGGCAACACTATTCTGCTATGAACATGACTGGATTATGCTAATGAAATCATTTGCTGTTGAAAACCATGCAAATGAGGTCAATTAGTGATCCAATAAGCAGGCAGGCATCCATGGCAGAATAGTTTAGCAGACAGAAATGTATTCGGTTAGTAGCCGAATACATTTCTGCAAAAATCAAAATGGAGGCATGACAGCTCAAACCAAAGCATGTATTCTAATCCTTAGGCATGCCAATGGCCAAATATATAGCCATTGGCATGGAAAAGTGTTGGAAAATTATAAAAATAAAAGTTTTTTTTTGGCCGATCTCAGCCTTTTAAGCATAGGGCAGTGGCACACAAATGGGATCATGCCAAAAAGAAAAGTGAAAAGGCAATTTTAAGAAAATCTGCATTTTGCCATTATAGTCTATGGCATGCAGAATCAAAACAATACCAGGGAATAGTGGTTGTTAAGGGGAAAGGATCTAGGGTAGTGCTGTAACTAGGAACTAGGGTAGTGAGGTATGCTAATGAGGGAAATTTACTGAATCACAAAAAGAAGCAAAGTGCCAAACTGCACCTAACTTTGTAGGTGTTATAAGGCAGTGGTGTAAGCAGGAGGAGCAGCAGACATGAAAAGGTCGTGTGTCATGCTTGTGTAAGCAAACTGGAGCCCCACAGTTTACATTTCAGCTTAGCTAAGCACAGATAATCAAGGGTGTGTGTCTGAGGATGCATTGACTTATTCCATGAAACAAACAGGGTGTTTATGTCCAGAGGAGGGTCATTTCTCATTCTTTACCTTAGCTAAATGGGTTTGCGCGGTGCTCACTGGGTCTAAAACAAACCAAAAAAAAAAAAAATGGAAATAGCAGGGCTGTTTACGTTTGGGCACCGGGTTTGCACAGCACACCTTGGGGCTTAAAAGGGGCAGAAATGGGAAGGGAAAAAAGGAAAAGAAAAGGGAAATAGCAGAATACAAGCAATCAAGTACAAATAACATAGCTGGCAGGTGAAATGCATCACAGTCAGCCAATCATACAGGTGGAATGCATCATAGACAGCCAATCATACAGGTGGAATGCATCATAGTCAGCCAATCATACAGGTGGAATGCATCATAGTCAGCCAATCATACAGGTGGAATGCATCATAGTCAGCCAATCATACAGGTGGAATGCATCATTGTCAGCCAATCATGCAGGTGGAATGCATCATAGTCAGCCAATCATACAGGCAGCATCTGCGGCACAACAGTATAAACTATGCAAACACCTGTTAGTCTGTTTTTTCCCACAAACTCTGCACCATTGGTGTACACATGCGGGGGAATTTTAACTGAAAACATGTTAGGAGCTGCCATTGCTTTAATCTATCAGTATGTGCTAGATGCTGAGGGGGGTGAGGAGGATAATGCTGACAACCACCACAGACTGAGGAGGAGAGGAAGAGTGTCCAGACCCAGGATAACATAGCAGCGGCTACATGATTAGGGTGGACAGAGACATACTGCAGCAAATCATTGAGCTGTGCTGGCCTCAACTCAGACCCAGAGCCAACAGAGGGGAACCCATTCCAGTGGATACCAAGGTATGTGTAGCCTTAAGAATACTAGCTACACCTGTAAAGACTTTCCAAAGACTTACTGGGGATATCATGGGGGGGGGTCTCACAGGCATCTGCATCCAGGGTACTCCACCAGTTCTTGGATGCAATCCTACCACATGCCGGTGAGCACATTTACTTCCCCAACACCTGTGAGGAGGGGACCAGCAATATGCATCTGTTCCACTGTGTAGTAGAATACTCAGAGGTACTGGCTGCGATAGACTGCAAGCACATCCACATCAAAGCACCACCTGGTAAACAGGGTAGGGTCTGCATAAACCACAAGGGCTTCCCCTCCATCAACTGCTAGGTCATGTGCAATGCCCAGGGAATTATCATGAATGAGTATGCTGGCAGCCCTGGAAGCTATCACGACTCCCACATCTGGCATTTGTCACAGCTGAACCAGGCATTTGCCAGTGGGGACTTCCTGTATGGCCATCTGGTGGGGGATGCTGGCTACGCACTGGAGTAGTGGATGATGACACCCTTCAGACATGCACACTCACTCAAGAACGCCATAATGAGGCACATGCTCTAACCAGAATCATTATAGAGCATGTGTTTGAGATGCTCAAGTCACGGTTCCTCTGCCTTGACATATCTGATGGAACCTTGCAGTACTCTCCAGCCACATGTGCACACATGTTCATAGTATGTGCCATGCTACGCAATATGATCCTACAGAAACAGCTGCAGCATGAACAGCACCAGGAAGAGCCACACAGCCGCCCACCATTGCCAAGGTCCCCACAGGCACAGAGTGACTCAGAAGAGGAAGTCCCTGAACCTGCTCCTGTAGGCAGATGGAGGCATGACCAGTATGCCCGAGCCCTGGCAAAGAGGAAATGCATAGCACACACACACTGACAATGTAGGGACCCAGAAACTGACACCTCTCTGTGACTCGCACACACAGTAAAATGGATGACACACCCATTACATTACCTGTAACTTACCATGTATAGGTAGTGTACTGTGTCCATCCAACATAGGCAGCACTTAAGCACCATCCTCACAACTGCTGCAGGCACAAGGTAAGTTGGTCTTCTTAATAAATGAATGGATTAGTATGTTTTGGTAGCATATCTATGGTAATGCCGCATGTATGCAAGGGAATGGGGTGGCCTACTGGGATAGCAGCAGACAACTGACAGCTATGTGGGACACCAGGAACTGTCTGCACAATACTGGCATCCTGACACTATGTTGCATCATTTAAGGTGACAAATTCCTCTTTAGTTTATGTGAGGGGGCCAACTAAGGGGGGCCATAGTCCACATGCATGGATGGCACTGTGGGGATCCCATAGTCACTCCGGACTCACACAGCAAGTCAGCTGTAGAAAGCCATAAAGGACTGTCTGGCAAAGGCACACAAATGGTGACAATGATGGAATACCCCCTACAGACCTGCACAGTGATATCACAGCAGGCCTTGCATTTGCATTAAGTCTCTGAAGCGTAACATGTCTGAAACTCAATTGTATGGCATTACAATCTAACCTGTGGTCTGTACTGATATGCCCCTATTCTCCAAGACAGGGCACAATACTATGCTAAATGGAACCAAAATGTAAAGCCAATATCAGCACAGTCTGTGCAAATGTGTACTGTTGACAGGTGTTCCCCCACCCACATCCATATTTACATAGAAATGCAGTAACATGTAAGTTTGTAAGGTAATAGCAGCAGAGCACACATTGCCAGGGCTGTCCCAAGCAACATAAATAACTTGTTGCATGTCCACAATATGCAGGTGTCAATGAGCTATGCATATGTGTAGGGAATACTGTCAGGATGTGGCCAGCAACTTCTCATGGCTGTTGTGTCCTAGTTGCCTAGGTACAGTACTGTGGCAGACAGGGCCATGTTTCACGAAATGCAGTGTCAACTATTTTGCATGTCAGCTACACCTATGGTGGGAGTAGTACACACTGTCCAGATGTCAATATCCATTAATGCTGGGAAGCTGGACAGGTCATGTACAGGGGGCCACACATATAACCAGTACACAGGTTGGAGTAATCTACATAGTGCCTACCATACCTCTCAATTGTACAGATATCTTGCAGAATGTAGACAGGTATGCATCATATTTTGGTGTCTTTAGTCTGAAATAGTAGTTGCCTTGCAAATCACTGGCAAACCACAAAGTCTAAAGTCAGAAAATATTGATGGATTGTAGTGTTGCAGACCTCATACCCTATATAAAAATGCATGCTAATGCAAAATCTGTTATTGTTTCACCCTTCCAGGTTTGTAAGGTCAATAGCTACAATGTCCTATATTTAGGCCTTTGTCACCCAATCACTCATCGCCTTGTCCAGATGTCTGGCTCACATATGTAGAGAGGTATGGTGCCTAGTATCACAGCAGTGCATTCTGTCACTTACCTTTGTCACCCAAGTTGGGTCCACTGCCTAGAAGCCTGGGAACATATGAGTGACAAAATGCATGGCCTTGCTACAGATGGCCTGCATCAGTCTCACATGGCCTACAGGCCTCTGGCAACGTCCCATGCCTCACCCATAGTGCCTTTGTAGGGAATGTCATGGGGTCTATACTACCAACATAACACAGTTAACACAATGCAAATGTAAGGCCATGCTGCTAAATGCTAGTAGTGTACCTCTCAACCTTGTAGAGGAAGAAATCTGGACAAAGCCATACATAATGGTAGGATAAAAGCCCAACTATAGGGACACATTTTAAATATTGCTCTCATAATGTTAGAAAGTTGATAGAATAACAGAGGAGGAGTATAGTAGCATGAATGTCATGGGAGGAGTATAGTAGCATGAATATCATGAAGGGTGTGAAGTCTGAAACTCTAATGTTCTGTCAGTATTCCCTGACTGCAACCCTGAGTGATTCACAACAAATGTACTAGAAAACAACAATGCTAAGGGAAAGCAACCACATATATGTGGGATGAATCTGGATAATCTGTGAGAATCTGTACAGCTGACAGGTATGGCCACACCAGGATATGACCTTCCAGGTAAGAAGAATTCTGCACAGCCAGTAGATCCCCAGCCAGCATATCACCAAGGTGCCGGACCTTTTACACAGTTTTATCAGTCAATCGGCTGTAGACACACCACCTCCCAACTGGCCGGACTTTGCAAGAATGTCTAGCCTATACCTCATAATATAGGTCTGTGCATCATCCATCTTGTATTTCTCTGGTAAATAGCTGTGACTGATTATATCTCTCAGTAGGTAATGACACAACACAGAACGTATCAAACATTACATATGTCAGAAAATGTCTGCTAAAACAAACCCTGTAACTTAAGCAACTCATACATTGATAAGAGCAATAATCACAGTACCCCCCTTATGTTTGGTCCATTGTTTCCCCATATTGGCAGCCTATCTCCAGATATCTTGCACAAACAGGTTGCAAGGTATGGCTGTAGAACACAACACCCCAGATTGGAGTACAACTGTCCCTGGAATGGATTCCCACACTTACTATAGAAGGTCATACTGAGCATGCTCCTACACTTAGAGAAGTGAAGCCCATGTCTGAAACCACATGGAACTATATATCTCTGTATTGTGCAAATGTCTTTGCATATACACAGCTATGTAAACCTAATGGTCTCCAAACACACCCATCAGACAGGATCACCCACAGCCAGCTGTAGGTGGCACATATGTGGTATATCTGCATCTGTTGTGTGTGATACACACACACACACACACACACACACACACACACACATATATATATATATATATATATATATATATATATATATATATGGGCAACATATTAAAATAAGTCCAGTATATACACACATAGACATGGGAAAGAGAGGGACAGACAGTGATAGAGTGAGATATACACAAAGAGTGAGTCCTACACAGGGATACCCTTAATGGCATACAGTGATGTTCTGCTGCAGACAGTTGCATACCAGTTGTAACCATTGGCATGTGGCAGCAAGAAGATGAGAGTCATTGTCTGATGGTACTGAGGTGGGTGTTGGAATATCTCATCACCTACCTTTGTGTGTGTGTGTGTGTGTGTGTATGCCTTACCCACCCAGTACACTTCCCATTGCTCTACTTTACAGCATCTACTAATGTCATTCACCTTAGAAGTACCTTTGGACTAGTTTCAATCCTGTAAACTCAATAGCATGTGTGATAACTGTGTAATAATATCCTACAAATAACTAGTTAGGTAGGAGATCTAATCACAGTCCTGGCATATGTAACTGTGGTTTTGTGGAGGGGTGTGTGTGTGTGTGTGTGTGTGTGTGTGTGTGTGTGTGTGTGTGTGTGTGTGTGTGTGTGTGTGTGTGTGTGTGTGTGTGTGTGTGTGTGTGTGTGTGTGTGTGTAAATGTTTTAGTCCATTCCCAATCACTATACCTCCCATTGTCCTACTTCACAAGATCTGCTGATGTCATTCACTGTAGAAGTACTGTTGGACTGGTCTCTACCCTATAAGCTCTGTGGTGTGTGTGATAACTGCATAACACTACAGTACAACAAACTATTTTGATAGGGGTTGTAATCTCAGTCCTGGCAAATGTAAAAGTGTGTGTGTTCGTGTGTGTGTGTGTCTGTAGGTTAAAGATTTTGAGCCTGTTCACACCCAGTACACTTGCCATTTCCCTACTTTAGCAGTCCTGCTGATGTCAGTCACCTTAGAAGTAACTTTGGGCAGCCTACAGCCCTACAAGCTCTGTGGCACATGCAATACTTGTGTGACACTGTAGCACAAAAAAACTAGATAGGTAGGAGTTCTAATCTCAGTCCTGGCAAATGTAAAAGAGTGTGTGTGTCTGTATGTTAAAGATTTTGAGTCCTTTCACACTCAGTACACTTTCCATTGTCCCACTTTTGCAGTACTGCTGATGTCAGTCACCTTAGAAGTACCTTTGGGTAGTTCACACCCCTACAGGCTCTGTGGCATGTGTGATAATTGTGTAACACTATAGTACAAATAACTAGTTATACAGGGCTTCTAATCTCAGTTCTGGGAAATTTGTATGTGTGTTTGTGTGTGTATATGTGTAGGTTAAAATATTTTGTGGCCTCTCTCATGCAGTACATTACCCATTGCCATACTTTACAAGGACTGGTGATGTTCTTCACCTTAGAAGTACCTTGAGACACCCTTTACCCTATAAGCTCTGTGGCACATGTGATAAATGCATAACACTGTAGTAACAGTAACTAGACAGGAAGGTGTTCAAATCTCAGTCCTGGCAAAAGTGTGTGCGTGTGAATGCATAACACTGTAGTAGCAGTGTTCTAATCTCAGTCCTGGCAAAAGTGTGTGTGAGTGTGAGAAAACCATATCCATTGGGGGGTGGGGTTTGCAGATTTTTGCTGTCGCCCACCCAGTACACATCCCAATGTCCCCTTTACAAGGCCCACTGTTGTCATCTATGGTAGAGGTAGCTGTAAACACTCTGCAGCCCTATAAGCTCTGTGCCACGTGCAATAACTATGTAACAGTATGGAATAAATAGCAAGATAGGCAGCCCTTCTAATACTTTGGATACCATTCCCCACTCAGGAATCCTAGACAAACGCACTCAGCTAGGCATCAACCCCTATATCACTAGGTGGCTTGCAAACTGGCTCAGATAGAACCCATGGTGTGAAAGCAGTGGACTCCATGCCAGACTGCTGACCAGTCATGAGTGGTGTCCAACAGGGTTTTGTCCTGGCTCCCCTCATGTTAGGGATCTACACCTCTGAAATCAAGCCCAACATGAAGGGACTTTGACTAACAATGTTCACAGATGACTGCAAGGTGGGTGCTATTATTACCTCCCCATGTGATGTGGACATCCTGCACAAAGGCCTCACTGAGACCTATGACTGGTGTCAGAGTCCTGAACTTTAGCTCAATGCCAGAAAATGTGCCACCATCCCCTTTGGGAATAACATGGTTCCCATGAATTACCACTTTGATGGTAGTCCACTGAACACTGAAGTCGTTATAAAAGAACTGGGAACACAGGTTGACAGCGAGCCCTCTGTTAACCACCACAGTGCCACTGTGCTCAGAAACTCCTTCTATGTGTCACATCTCATTACTAAGGGTGTTGCATTCAGGAAGTATGAGGTCATTGTCTCCTGCTACTGTCCCCTCTAGGCCAGTCAATGAGTACAATGGCCCATTTGGCATGTACCTCACTGGACATCTGCAACAACTGGAGAGGCTGCAAAAATACCTCACAAACAGGATCCTAGGCCTTAAACACTTGCCCTATATGGACAGACTCCAGTAACTCCAACTATTCTCTGTCTCATATTGACTACTTAGAGGCGAGCTCTGCCTGACTTACAAAGCAATATCTGGCCCAGCTCTGCCAGGAATGCTACATCAAAAGAACACAATCCGTCCACACCACATGTCCCAGAGACCTCCATCCCATTTCCACAATCAACAGAACATGCTGGAGGGACAGGTTCATAACCCAGAGACTGCCCATGCTATGGAATAGACTTCACATACATGTCCAGCAGAACACCTCAGTGGCCCTCTTCAAGAGAAATCTGGATGAGTGGATGGGGAATAGAAATACTTCTCCGGGGATCACTCCAGTAGCTATACTCATTAGGCATACTGGGGACTATCGTAGGTATTCCCATTGGCTAGGCTTGTAAAGGCTCCAATGCCATTCACCTAGTACACACATATGAATCTATGGATCTCAGTACTGGCAAAACGTGTTTGTGTTTTAGTATGTATAAAACTGTGAGTGTGTAAACATGTGGGTGAAAATAGTTTGAGGCCCTTTTATCCCAGTACATCTACCACTGCCATACCTTACAAGGGCTAGTGATGTTATTCACTATATAGGTACCTTGGGGCACTCTTTACCCTCTAAGCTCTGTGGTGCATGTGGTAACTGTGTAGCACTATGTTACCAATGACTACATAGGTAGGGGTTCTAATCTGAGTCCTGGCAAATGTGTATAAGTGTGTATATTTGTAGGCATTTTGAGGCCTCACTCTCCCAGTACACTGCCCATTGCCATACTTTACAAGGGCTGGTAATGTTCACCTTAGAAGACCTGTGGGACACTCTTCACACTATAAGCTCCATGGCATGTGCGATAAATGCATAACACTGTATTAGCAATAGCAAAATAGGTAGGGATTCTAATCTCAGTCGTGGCAAATGTGTGTGTGTGTGTGTGTGTGTGTGTGTGTGTGTGTGTGTGTGTGTGGGGGGGGGGTTTTTGCAAGAACTATATCCTGCATATGTGTTTGAGTGAGAACTACATCCATTAGAGAGTAGGTTTTACATTTTGAGGCCATGGTACTCCCAGTGCATGTCCCAAAGTCCACTTTACAAGGCCTGCTGTCTTCATCAACCATAGAGGTATCTGTTGACACTCTTCAGCCCAATAAGCTCTGTGCCATGTGCAGGAGCTATGTAACAGTATGGACTGACTAACAAGATAGGCAGGGCTGCTAATCTCAGTCCTGGCAAATGTGTGTATGAGTGTATTTGTGTGTGTAAGTGTGTATAACTGTAGATTTGAGTATATTGGATCCAGTCTCACCCAGTATATTGGATCCATTCTCACCCAGTAAATCACCCATTGCCCTATTTTACAAGGCCTGGTGATGTTGTTCACCTTGGAATTACCTTGGGACTCTCTTCACCCTGTAAGCTTTGTGGCACATGTGATAAATACATAACATTACATTAGCAGTAACTAGATAGGTAGGGGTTCTAATCTCAGTCCTGGCAAATGTGTGTGTGTGTGAGAACTATATCCATTGGTTGGCCGTGGTTTACAATTTTAAGCCATGGTACTCCCAGTACACGTCCCTAGGTCTACTTTACAGAGGCCTCTGTTCACATCCACCATAGAGGTTTGTGTGGACACTCTTCAGCCCTATAAGCCCCATACTGCATGCAACAGTTATGTAACAGTATTAAATGAAAACATGATAGGCAGGGATGCTAATGCCAGTACTGGCAATTGTGTGTGCTTTGGTATGTATAGACTTGTAGGTGACAGTCGAATGAGTCTTTCCACACCCAGTACACACCTCATTGCTATACCTCACAAGGGCATGTGATGTTATTCACTTTACAGGTACCTTGGAACAGTCATCACACTATTAGTTCTGTGCCACCTGCGATAACCGCATAACACTGCAGTACCATTAACTAGATGAGTAGGGGTTCCAAAACCAACACTGGCAATTGTGATCCTGTGTGTGTGTGTGTGTGTGTGTGTGTGTGTGTGTGTGGGAACAGTATTCTCTGTGTGTTTGGTTAACACAATATCCTCTGGGGGGTATAGGTTTTACTAATCTGAGGTGTGTTCCACCCACTACATTTACCATTTTCCACTTCACAAGGGCTGCCGATATCAACCACCATGGACTTATCTGTATACACCCCTCACCTCTATAAGCTCTGTGGCATATGCAATAACTGTTAGACCTGGTAAATGTGTACATATACAGCTGTACCTTGGCTCTGACACGATCGATGTGTTACCACTCTGCCATACCCCTAGTTGGCAATTTCTGCAGGGCCACCTCCTTTTGACACACAGACACCTAGAACACAAACAGAATACAGCATGTGAGACTACATTCAGTCAGCGTTACTAACACAAATAATGCATCATGGCTGAAAAGGTACACACACTCTGAAGTGTACCCATTACAAATGCCAGCTGACAGCACCTTATACAGCATTACATAGCTAAACTGTACTTTATTCACCCTGTGCATCAAAACCATATTAGCATGTCCCTGCATCAGTGGTATACATTATAGGGATGTGTCACAGGTATCATCATATGCACAGGGTGTTGTGTGGGTTTGCCAGAGGCCTAGGTTGGGCCATACAGTTGACATCATGCGTGTGTCTTTGTAGGGGTGTTCTATGCATGGGCCATACAGAGTTGGTATGTGTGTGTCTGGAGGTGACCTGGCTGTGATGGT
Source organism: Protopterus annectens (assembly GCF_019279795.1). Lineage (NCBI taxonomy): Eukaryota > Metazoa > Chordata > Ceratodontiformes > Protopteridae > Protopterus > Protopterus annectens. Next base: position 58,523,567 of record NC_056743.1, on the reverse strand, counting down.
GATGTGTGTGTGTGTGTGTATGCATGCATGCACACAGTCATGCCATGTGGCTGCCCTACAACAGGGGTATATTGTACAGCTGTGGACCGTACATGGTAGGGTGTATAGTTTACTGTCTCCTGCCATGGACACGGGAACTGGTCCTGCCAGGGATGTCACTTGCACCATCAGGCCCAAGGCCAGATGCAGTACTGCTTCCCAACGGTGACTGTTGTCTGCTGGATCCATGTCCTTGATGGGACCGGCCTGGACCACATGCCCATGGCCTGCTCCATTGTGGTGTGGACCGCACCCCCCTTCGGTAGTGCTGGTGGTATTGCCACTACAGGAGTGTGAAGGTGCATGGCCCCGTAGACTCTCAGCTGATGTTGGTGCTGACCTATATCCACATGGCCGATGCCCATCTCCCACCACATGCTCTAGCACAGACATGCCACGGTCGAGGATTGCCAAGGACTCATCCCACCTTCTATTTATGACCTCAGTATTTTAACGTGTGGCCTCGACAATGTCATGTATGTCACCATGTAAGCCAAGAAGAGTTGCATTCAAGACCCTGAGTATTTGTCTAGTGTTGCATTCACTGCGTGCCTGTACATCCACAACAGCCTGAAACATGCATCTGGTGACAACTGCTGTGGCACTTGTGACAGTGGCTAGATGGGCAGCATTCCTTTTTCGAGCATCCCTGTCCATCCACCTGTGTGGGACCTTGCCTGCACTCTGGCTATGGCTACACTCACACTTGCCATAGTCACCACACTAACCTGTTCCATTCCACCACCTGCCAACTGTCCATTATCTGTGGCTGCTGGGGACTGGGTATTTGTGGACATTGTGACACTGTGCGGGGACATTGTGGATAACTTTGGGATGCCAACCGATGACACAGATTCAGCCCCTGGCAACCCCACCTGTGCCCCACTGTGACCACCATCAGTGTCAGAGTCTGCAGAGACACTGACATCAGATTCTGGGTGGGAGGGACTATGACCACCATGTCCACCTGTGAGGGGAAGACAACATATGTAAAATAATACGTACAGTATAAGGTTTGCTTCTACACACACACACACACACACACACACACACACACACACACACACACACACACACACACACACACACACACACACACACACACACACACACACACACAAACACACATGGATACACACAGACACATACAGGTGAGGTGGCACAAAGGCATTACACAGACCTCACAATAGCCAACTGGTGACATTCATGACAGTCAGACCACAACATGCACACTCTGGACAGGCCCTCAACATCATGCAGTGCAGCCCTTTCCACTTAATGTCACTACTAATATACACATCTGGGATACATGAGGAGTGTTAGTAGGTGATGGGCCTTCACCTAGCACACACTGCAGCCATGTACACATTATTGCTGTTCACCTGTATAGCACAGTGGCAACTCCTACAGAACATATCTCTCAAATGTACAGAGTTTCACTGAATGTCTAGATGTGCACCTCATATTTTTGGTCTGTCCCTCAAAAATCCTGTGTTTGACACATTACTGGGATGATCTGAGGATTGGCATCACTAATTAATGACATAATTTGAGTTTCACACTTCAAAACCTGCAGTAAATGTATGTTAAAACAAAACTGGTTACTCTAATAACCATCTAAGCTTACTATGGATATGATAAGTGTACACATCCCTATTAACATGCCAGTTTTTTTCTGATGTATAACATGAGACCACATAAATCATGTCATAATGTTTCTCACCTTTAATGTGACCTATAACCTGTGCAATCCAATTGAAGATCAACCACATCACTTAGGGGTAACATATAAAAAAGAAATACGTACAATAGGTTGGTTGCATGACTGTGCACACCCTTAAACTAATACTTTGTTAAAGCACATTTTGATTTAATTACAGTAGTCAGTCCTCTTGGGAAGGTGTCTATCAGCATGGCACATCTTGACTTAGCAATATTTGCACACACTCCTTTGCAGAAGCCCTCCAACTCTGTCAGATTGTGAGGAGATCTCTTGTGCACAGCCCTCTTCAGGGCACCCCACAGATTCCCTATTGAATGTAGGTGTGCACATTCCAAAATGTTGACAGCCTTCTGGTGAAGTCATTCTTTTTCTGATTTGGATGTATGGTTTGGGTCATTGTCGTGTGGAAAGGTGAGATTCCTCTTCATCTATAGCTTCCTAGCAGACATCTGAAGATGTTGGGCAAAAAAGGACCGGTATTTGGAACTGTTCATAATCCCTTCCACATTGGCTAAAGGCCCACTTCCAGCTTATGAACAGCAACCCCAAAGCAGGACACTGCCATCACCATGCTTCACTGTGGGGATGGTGTTCTTTTGGTGATGCACAGTGTTGTTATTGCACCAAACAAACCTTTTGGAATTGTGGTCAAACAGTGCAACCTTATTTTCACTATACCATAACACATTTTCCCACATGTTTAAGGGAGACTTGATGTATTGTTCTTTAGAATTCAGCCAGACCTGGATGTTGTTCTGTGTCAGAAAAAGCTTCCATCTTTCAACCCTGCCCGATAGGCCAGACATGTGGAGAATATGGGAGATTGTTGTCACATGTAGTACACAACCAGTACCTGCCAGAGATTCCTGCAAATCCTTTAGTGTTGCTGTAGGTCTCCTGGCAGCCTCCCTAACCAGTTTTGGTCTTATCTTTCAACACATTTGGAGGGATGTCCACTTCTTTGGAATGTCACTTATGCCCTGTTCTTTTCACCACCATTTGATGACTGCTGTCACTATGTTCCATGGTATATGCAATGCTGTGGAAATGTTTTTGTACCCTTCTCCAGGCTGATACCTTTCTACAATGACATCCCTTTGATGCTTTGTAAGCTCTATGCAAACTATGGCTGTTGCTGTAGCAGGCAACTGGGTAAATGTCAGGAAAATCCTAGTACAACAGCTGACCATTATTTGGTATTAATCAAAGAGCCTCTGTAATTGATGGCAGGTGTGTACCCAAGAAGGCATAATGCTGTAATTATATCAAAAGTTGCTTCAACACAGTATTAGCTGCAGCCCATGCACACTTATGCATCTAGCTTATTGTACATTATTTATTTGTCATACTTGTTCCCCCAACAGATTTGTGTTTTACGACTGAATTGCACAGGTTATAGTTCACATTAAAAGTTGGAAGAGTTTGGAATGTTTTACACTGGTCTCATTTCTGTATATCACAAATACCTGGCATTTTAACCTTTTATATGCACTGTATAAGACTAATTTGTTAAAATATGTCCCTAGTTTTGGGCCTTTGTCCCCCCATTTTCTCAGTTTTTCTCCAGATTTCTTGCAATGACAGGTTGTGAGGTATGCTACAGATATGTATCATCTCCTGCAAGTAGGCCCCTGTGATGACCACTGTGACACAATGCAGTTAACTCCACCACAAGTGAACATGCACATATCGCAATATGGCTGAGAGTAAGAGTTGTGTGCATGGTAGCATGCATGACCTTAACATGCCTGGGTTACTGATGAGCCACAACAGTACAATCCCATACTCACTGGCTTCAGGCTGCTGTCTCACATTCAGACCAGAGGGGCTTATGTAGTTGTGGGGGAGAGGTATTGTCAGCAGACTCACATGTGGCACTGGTACAAGATGAATGATACTTCTCTGCACATGTAGAGTACAAGCTCAGATAGTACACAATTTGCTGTCCTTCACCACAGATGTACACTTGTGTGCATTAGAAAACCCCACCCACAAATGCAGTTGGACCTTACATATGCATCTAGATACTCTACAGAATCCATTATGACTGCTACAATATTACTTGATGTGCACTGGGGCCTTACCTGGACGCTCCTCGCCTGTTGCCTGGGTGCTACCCATCTCCACGACTTTGGCTTGGCTGATGTGTGGGGGTTGCCTGAAGGTTGTCAAGAAGCTCCTCTGTTGCTGTAGGTGGGGCCTGTATGGCAGGCCTCCCACCTGTAGCAATACAGTCCCTGGCCACGGCAGCAGCCCTTTGCCAGACACTATGTATCAGGCCATTTTCCCGATGCCTGACCTGATCGTCTGTGTGTCATATGTGTGTCCATGGTGGCCCAAATTAACTCTGTGGAGAAGGTCATCCCACAGGGTGGTCTGCTCCCGCAGATTGTGTTGGCCATGGCCAAATATCACCCCATGGTGCTGGATGATGGCATCCGTGATGGCTGCATTTTCGGCTGCAGTATATGGTGATTGTCTTTGCCACTGCATGTCACCTGGAAGACATAAACAGGGAAACACATCACAGGACCACATACATTGGTCAAAGTTATTACAGAACCTGCACATCAACATTGAGTATCATTAGCCACCACTTACAAACACATCGTACCCCTGTCATCTATCAGCCCAATATAAACCTGTATTGCAGTCCTGGTCCTGATGTGTCATGTTCCCCCCAATGAGGGCCAGTACATTGCATAACCCAACATTCATCATTCACTTTTGTGTAGAGGGTTGACAGTGGCCGTCTACCTTGTAGATGGGATGTCACTGATGCTCAGGCTTTGCTTGCGTACAGTGCTTAATGGAGCTGGGAGCATATGGCTGAGTTCATGTAAGATGCAGACAGGAATGTTATCAGGTCCCATGGAGACTTTCTTTTGCTGACTTTGAATAGGCATTATGCACCTGCTCCCTGATGATGAGGGGAGTTGTGTGGGTGCTGTGCATATCCACCTATACTGATGGTGCCCTTAACTTGTCTGCAGCAGTTTGGCTATAGCTATGGTGTGTTGTATGTGGTGTGATTGACCACCATTACAGGGTGGGGTGGGTTGTTCCCTCTGAGACTGAAGTTATATGTGAACATGGCCTTGTCATTGGGCTTGATGGATGTGTCCAATTTATCATAGTTAGCCTTACAGTAATTTACCTGTGACCTTATAGGCTCATTCAGACAAAGGTTGACTTGCTTCCAAGTTGGTGCCTGCTCCTACTTGTTCCTGTAATATAGCAACCAATTATGTGGTTTGTTTATTGCTGCTGTCCAGCAAAAGGAGAATTACTCTACCTTGGTGGAGGCAGGTTTTACGAGTGAGATATTAGAGTCCATACAGCTATGTAGGTGCTCATATAGCTGTTTGTAGTAGGCATGGACTCAAGGTCATAACACAGTTGAACACCTCTCCAATTTCAACCTGATAATCATTCTTATTCTAGTACTAATGTCTGTGTCAGGGCAATGCAACAACCAGTAGCTGTAGAAATTTATGTCTGTTGGATGCACAGTAACTACACATGTGTACAACATGTACAGCTTATTTACCTGACATTTTGCATCCCATGTCTGTTGTTATGAGGATGCCAGGTACACCTACTCATGGTACACCTACTCATACATACATGTGCACAGGTAATACATGAAATACATTTCTGTTCTATGTTAGTATGGCACACTATATTTACACTCTTGCTGCTCAGTCATACCTCTCAACCTGTTAGAGCAGGACATCTGGTGGACGCCACACATACATGGGGGACAATGGCCCAAAATTAGTGACACTTTCTTAATATTGCTGTAACATACTTAAGCCATTTGATAGCACAGTAGCTTTTGCATTCACAGAAATAGCCTGGAGGATGTCTGACACTCATATGTATGCTAGTATGTTCAAATGTCAGTCTTCACAGATTTGCCAATGATTTCCCAGACATAACAGAACTCTATGAGTAAATGACTACAAATGTGAGGCACATAGATGGTCATAGATGGTCAGTGTGCATACACTGAACAGTTGAATGGTATCAGCTCAGTATATTACGTGCAGTTCAACACACACATCTGCAACCATAGTTTACTATGCAAATACCCTGTACAGGTCTCTCAGATTTGTGAGAGAAACATGTGTATCATAGTTGTATTCACAAGTAACATATGGATATCTACGATATCCCAGTGAGCCATTCCTTCCTTTGGTGGCTCAGGAGCCTGAGCTGTGATCTATGTCACTGCAGCCAGACCCAGATGCTATGGCCATAAGTGCTGATCAGCAATATATCAGTATAGCAAGTCTTGTTGGGACATATTAGTTTAACATCCTATATCCCATTACTGCATACCCCCTACTGCATTCCATTGCATGCTTACTTGTTTGACATATCTTTTTTTCCCCAAGTATTATTGGTTTGGATTCCAGTTCTTGTTTCTGTTTCAGTCTCTGTGTGTATCTCTCTCTCTCTGTCTACTCATGCAGAGGTATAGATCTGTTTTACATAGGCAGCAGCTTGCCTTTTGTAGGTAATGCTCATGAGCAGGTGATGGCCTGTGCACAAATTGGTGCCCCCCAATTGCTAATTGCATGCAGAATAGCTGTGTTATTATTCCTATAACCAATGGCATGGCAACACACTCCTTTAATTGAGTATGTCATGTGGGCATTGCCCCTTTTCCTTGCCTGCGAGGAGAACATCATGGAGGAGTGAACAACAGCATCACAGAGGGTAGTTGGAAATGCCTCTTACAACAAAACATGTGGAGACAGCCCAACAAAATGGGGGAGAAGGTCACAGACTTAGGGACAAAATGTGAGTATTGCTGTTATACATTTGTATTCATGCTAATTTAACAGGGTTTGTGTGGACATGGATATTCTGCATGAGTCTTAGTCTGACAGTGCTATGTGGTTGACTCTCAACTGTAAGGCTATCTGCAGACTGGCCAGAGGATTGACTCTTATGTTTAGTCTGTTCTCTGACAGTTGTTGCCCTTGGTAAATCAGCAGCATACCCTGGGTATTGCAGTCAGTAAATGCTAACTTCCATTTGTGTTTATGACTTCATATCCCTCAGTTAAGATATGTTACAACAAACCCTGTAACACTAACAACTTTGTCAGTTTATAACAGCAATATTGCAATTATGCCTCTGTGACACTTATGTCAGGCTTTGTCCAGGCGTCATGCAGTAAGAGGTTGATAGGTATGGTGTATCATTAGTAAGTGCATTCCTTCTTAATATCATCCCTGTGATGTAGCAGAATGCCAGACATGTTATGAGGAAGAGGCCATATATATGAGGACACATCCTGGATATTCTGTGGGAATCTATATTTTTACACTTCACCTGTCTGCAGCCGGTTGCCTATATCTATAACATATGTGCGTGTTATTGACCATAACTACAGAGCAGCTTTGTGTATTGCCTCTGGAATTGCAGACATGTGTGGAAGGTCTAGTGATTTGCCTTTGTGGATGTGTCCAATTTGCACTCAGACAGCCTTGGGGTATATCACCTGTGCCCTTATTTGCTTGTACAGACCAATGTGACATTGCTTCCAATGAGGCACCTGTTCCTTCTTGGCCCATCCAGCAATTGTTTCCACCTTTTATGGTATTTGTGTATTGCTGCTGTCCACCACAGTTATTTACCCTACCTTGAGGGAGATGATGTCCTGTCAGTTACTGCTGAGTCCGTACAGCTATGTGGGTGCCCACATAGTATTGTGGTGTGGCCCTGGACAGTGCTGTTAGTTCCAAGAAATGGGACGTTGGCTGTATAGCTACTTCTACCTACTCTGAGTGGATTTACAGTCATTTGTGTACAGTTCATTCTGTTTGACACTGTAAAGGGGAGGGAGGGAAGCAGGGGAGATGGTGACCCGAACAGTGATGGCTATGTGGTCAGATATTACCAAGGAGGGTGGCACTGTAGGAGTGCTACAGTGGCTATTCATGTCGGTTAGGACCAGGTACATGAGATTCCCACCTGCTGTAGGAGTGTTGACTGGCTGATCCACTGCATTGCCATTGACAAAGCCGAGAAATCTATGTGCATTCATGTTCAGGTGGCATAGGTCAGGCACACTATGGTTGGGTATTTGAAGTCACCCAGCAGCAGGGTAGATGATTGAATCCTGACAGATTCCAGCAGGTCTCAATAGGTGTGGTGGGTGTCCATAGTCATGATTGGAGGCCTGTAGCTAGCTATCATCTGAGTAGGTGTTTTGTCAACTGTTAACTGCACTCGGGATGTCACGCATGTGACATACTGTTTGGCCAGCCTGGAGGTGTTTATGCATATGCTAATGTTCAACACTCCACTTCCTGTGGCTTTGTGGACCTCCATTTGGGGTCTAAACGTATAATGGGATGAGTGACCTGGCAAGGTAAGTATGCTCTCCACAGATAGAAAGCAAGTGTCAGTGACTGAACAAATGTCAGCATCCTACAGGACAAGGTGCACTTGCATTGACATTGGTCTTGTAGTAAGACACCTAGCTCCTGTTAGAGCAATACATCTGCACAAAGGCTCACATCAGTGGTGGGCAAAGGCCAGTAAATGGTGTCACTTTATAATTCTAGCTGAAACACACTTATTTGCTAGCAAAGACGGTGTCATATTCACAGGTATACTCTGCAGGATATGACATCTGACAATTAAATGTATGATAATTTGTTATGATTGCAGTTTTAATGGGTTGCTAGTGATGTGCCGTACATTGACTACAAATATGAGGCAGACATGTGGTCAGTCTGCAACACTCTGGAAAGTTGGCAGGTAAGGGCTCAGTATATCACATGCAGTTCAACACATACATCTGCACCTGTCATGTAGTATGCACATACCCTATTTACATCTATTACATTTGTAAGACAAGCATATGTATCAGAGTAGCATTCACAGGTACATATAACTAATTACAACATCCCAGGTAGCTGGCCTACCAGTGGCACATGCAGTATTGGACAACAGAGACTCCATTAGTAGTCATACATGAGCTGATCTTTGCTGGAGTGAGTCAGAGGCCAGACACAAAAGACAATCATAAAGCCTTCTTTAGCTATGTTAGAAACCTGGGTGGAAACTCCCAGATATGCTCAGAATTAGTCCAAAATTATAAAAAAATCACTGAACCCACAGACATTGCCAACATACTGGCAGACAGGTTCAGTGCAAATTCTCCCCCAAAAAGGAGAAATATCTATCCCACCAGAGTCTAGCCTCCCAAACATCTCAGATGCCCAGGTGAGAGCTGCTCTCTCTAAAGCAAAAAACACAGCATCAATGGGACCGGACGGTGTCCCCGGCTGTGTGCTACACGAACTCAATGAGGAACTAAACCCACACATAAGGCTGCTGTTTAATCTTAGCCTTACTACAGGATACGTACCCAAAGAATGGCGACGGCAACTGTGGTCCCACTCCACAAAGGCGGTGCTTCTACGGACCCTGGAAATTACCGCCCCATAAGCTTGATGAGCCTTGTCTGCAAAGCTATGGAGAGGATCAAAATGGAACTCATAAATAAAGACATTGGGGACCTACAGACACTGGATCCTACCCAATTTGGCTTTGTCAAGGGCAGATCCTGCCTCTTGAACTTGGTCGACTTTTTCGAAACAGTCACTAAGGCCATTGATGAGGGTAAGGCAGTTCACACAGCCTATCTTGACCTAGCAAAAGCGTTCGACACAATACCCCACTCGGGCATCATAGAAAAGCTCACCAGCTTAGATGTAAACCCATATGTCACAAGATGGATTGCAAACTGGCTCAAGGACAGAACACACAGGGTTAGAGTTGCTAGTGCCATGTCAGACTCTAAGCCGGTCACGAGCGGTGTCCCACAGGGCTCAGTCCTGGGCCCCCTCTTGTTCGGCATTTATTTTTCTGAAGTGCAGGCAAACATAGGGGGATTGTGGCTGACAAAATTTGCAGATGACTGCAAACTGGGCACCATAATTGACACTCCATCAGACACAGACATCCTCCAGAAAGGTCTCATAGAAATGGATAACTGGTGCCAGAGCCATGGCCTTAAGCTAAATGCCAAAAAATGTATAGTCATACCCTTTGGGAAAAACAAGGTAACCCTAATTACCACATAAGTGGTAATCCATTAAACACGGAAGAAGTTATCAGGGACCTGGGGACCCAAGTTGACAGTAACCTCTCTTTGACACTCACATTGCCAAAGTGGTTAGGAAGACCTTTTACATTGCCCACCTGATCATGAAGGATTCACATTCAGATCAGGAGAGGTCATTGTACCCTGTACTCTTCACTTATCAGACCAATGATTGAGTACAACGCCCCATTGAATGTACCTTACCCGACACCTGCAGCAGTTGGAAAGACCCCAAAGTTCCTCACCAAAGGATAAAGGCTCAAACATATGTCATACGATGCCCGACTGAAGAAACTCCAGCTCTATTCAGTCGCATACCGCCTGCTCAGAGGTGATCTGTGCCTGACATACAAGGCCATGTCCAACCCGAATTAATGGACATGCTCCACCTCAAAAATCCAAATCCACCAGAGCCACGAGAGCAAGAGACTTAAACCTCAACACGGATATAAATAGGACGTGCTGGAGGGACAGATTCATCACCCAGAGACTCCCTATACTATGGAACAGAATCCCAGTCCATGTGAGGCAGAGCCCCTCACTGACTCTGTTCAAGAGAAATCTTGACGAGTGGATGGGAGATCGTAGGTTTACCCCGGGAATCATCTCTGTATCACTGCTGGACAGAGGCACAACAAACTAATGGGTATAGTATTCTCATCCTAAGGGGTGGTGAAAGCCACACACACTCTGGCTAGGCTTATAAATGCCCTAGGGCAGATAGCCTAGTATGAACCTATGAACCTATAAATGTGCTCCATGTCAATGCAGGCAGGGCAAGCGGAAATGGCCATAGGTGGTGGACAGCAGCATGTAAGTCCATCAGGTCTTGTTGCAGCCTAGTGTTTAATGTCCCATTTGACATAATTGCACCCCCCCTTCTGCATTCCATTACATGATTACATGATTGACATACCTGTTATAGTGCTCAGAAGTTACCTCACAACAATGCAATTGGTTAGGTTTGTGTAGTCACAGTCTGTCTTTGTGTAGATGGGTTGAGACCTGTGTTGCATAGGCAGCAGCTTGCCTTTTATAGGTACTGCTCATGAGCAAGTGATGGCCTGTGCACCATTCGGTGTCTCCCACTTGCTACTTGCATCCAGAACAGCTGTGTTGTCTTTCCGTTTGCCAATGCCATAACAAGACAGTGCTATAATGAAAGCCTTCGTGTGGGCCTTGCCCTTTTCCTTGCCTGTGTGGAGGACATTATGGAGGTGTGGGGGTTACAGCTTCACAGACAGTAGGTGAGAATACTTCTCAGGAGAGGACATGTGGAGACAGCCCAGCAACAAGGGGAACAAAGCTCAAGAATTGGGTACAGATTGTAAGTCAGTAGAGCTGTTATACACATAGAGAGTTGCTAGTTTAACAGGGTTCATCTGGACATGCATTTTCTGTGTGACTTGATGTCTGACAGTGATATGTCTCTGACATACTTCTCAACTGTTCTGATGTCCACAGACTGCCCGGGGGGTTGCCTGTTATGTTTAGTCTGTTCCTCAGACAATGTCTGTTTTTGTGGAAGCAGTAGGATAATGTGAGGATTGTAGTCAGTAACTGTTGACATCGATTGGTGTTTTACACATCATACCCTTCAGGGATGTTATGTTACAACAAAGCCTGTGACACTGTCAACTGTTGACTGGTATGCACTGAGTTTTACAAATGTTGTTCCTACTGATGTACTACACATTCTCTGAAAGAAACTTGCAAAAGTGTCAACAAATTACTGAGATAAAAAAGACTTTTCACAAGGAGCAGTTTTGCAAGTTTCAATTCCTGGCCAGGTTACTCCTCCCTTCTCCCCTCCTTCACTGGGCTACAGTCTCACATTTCCAGCTTGGCTAGATTCAACTATTTAGTCAGCTTTGCATGACAATATACATAAAAAAATCACAGCCTGGCTGTTGTTGTTTGTCTTTTCGGCTTTTCCCGGTTAGGGGTCGCTACAGCGGAACTCTGGTCCACTAATGATTGGCAGTAGATATTTATGGTGCTGAGTTGCCAGCCTGATGCCCAACCTTCAGCGAAGGCACGCCCATTCACGCATGTCTTTCGGAGGCCACTCGACCACAGGGAAGACATGCAGACTTCACACAGAAGGCACTCCAGCCAAGAATCATAGCCTGGTGTGCCACTAAATCTGTTCCCTTGTATGTCTCTTCACTTCTGAATAGCATTTCCCAGGAATAAAAAAAAAAAAACAGACACATCAGTCCAGACTTTAGGCCAATCTATCCATTTTTTTTTAAATGTGCACAGTAAAATATTCAACTTGTAATGCATTTTGGTTGCTGACATGGTTATTTTTACATAGTTATTCTCTTATAGCATAACCTGATATTTAATGATAAATTTTACAACAGTTCTCAGTTTTTTTTAACAATGACCTCCCAAGCCTCTGATGTGACCTAGTACTTTTTCTAACAATTGTTTTATGTAGTTTGTCTTAGTTGTATACTTGTAGCATGTTTCTCATCCTCTCAGCAACAGACTCCTGGAGAAAACTTCCAAAGCAGATACTTGTATTGAAAGAAAACCAGAAGCTGTAGCAGTGATACCATACTCCAAAACAATGCACTCAAACATAGTACTGACAAACACAGAGGACTGTATGTCTGAATCAATCAGTGATGAAATTGCTAGGGACATCACTGAGCACAATTTTACTCTTAATCTCTCCATTTCATAATGCATAAAATTCAAGCCACACTTTGAAAGGCACACCTCCACCTTAAAGAAACACAGCTACCCACACCCATACAACATACCAGTCAAATCTAAGGCTTTTCCCACCTCTCTGCAAAACACTGCTGGAATGGCTTTGGCAAACAAATGAAAACAATTGATGGGTGTTGGTTCAGGACTCCCATCCATATCTCTCAACAGTACAGATTTTTGCAGAAAGTCCAGATTTTTTGTCTGTTTTTCATAAAATTGCAATTTTCTGTCAAATCGATGGCAATAATTGAACACTGAAGTCAGAAAATTATGACAGTCATTTGATTTTCAAAGAAAAAGCCTCTGGTATTCCACCACAGCAGAAATTCACCACGATAGAGTCCTGTGTCAAAAAGCAAGCAAATTTAATGGAAAAGGTAAAAACAGCATTAAAATTCCATAGTGATAAAATGATAAGCGCTTTCAGCTATTTAACCTTCTTCAGATCGTGACATTTGATTTTCAGACTTCATAACTTAAGAAAATTCACTAATGCAACACCTGTTTATCAACTTTCTAAGTCTGGAAGAGCAATATTTATAAATTGTCCCTATTTTGGGGCCTTTGTCCACCATTATCTGTGGTCTTGTCTAGATTTCTTGTTCTATGATGTTGAGAGGTATGATGCCATCCCTTCGTACTGGAGCCAGTCCACTGCACTTGCACAAGTGTCCCCCTCAGCAGGGCAGCAAGTATGTATCAGTTCAGATTTGCTTTAGAGTTATTTTACACCACACACACACACACACACACACACACACTGCTAATTGTTCAAAGTCACCAAACTTTTCTCCGAACCTAGTTTTATGATACCTGCTACCAATGAACTTTTCAGTCTGCAGCTGTAAATCTTGTTGTCCATGTTGTTTATTCTTTTCCTTGGTTTCGTTTCTCTTACTTCTAATGTTGCTTTTACTCATTTTTTCTCCTGCCTCCCATATCTACCCTAATTATTACTTCTAGCAAATACTTTTTCTCACTTTCTTCTCTTCCTGTCCTCCTGTTTATCCACTATTTGAACTTTTCCACTTTGACATTTCCTTTATGTGTAAATAATGAACTGTCACCCTTATAATGTCAGCACATTTCAATGCTACATAACATTGTATTTAGTCTAATAATATCTGAATAAGTGAGTGGGATTTCCATGACAGCATCAAGGAAACATTTTCCTTCCTTTGTTTTTTTTCTTGTTTTGGATTTTTCTTGATTTTTTTTAGTATATTTTATTTTTCATTTATTTTCCATTTGTTTACCAGGTTAGTCCAACTGGACACAAGGTGGCCATGTTCAGTGGAGACTCGGGGATAAAAGCACCAGATATATATTAAACAATTATAAAAATAAATTATACAAACATAGCTATTTTGTGCAAAGAGCATAGAACATATAAAAGGAGTAAAATCAGAGTTTTACAATTGATGCAGCATACAGTGGCTATAATATACTGAGAAAACATTAAACAAGATAATATACAACAAATATACAATTGCTTGAACATAAATTCAAAAAGAAGTTTCCATAGACAAACAGGGTCATAAACTAGAAATCATAACTATATTGATATGATTTATATTGTATTTACCTTGTTTTAATGATAGTATATGTGTATTATTGTGTGTGTCATATGTGCACAAATATTTGTATTAATCTATGTATTTACAGTATATTGACAAAGTACTGGGTCACATCAGAGACTTGGGAGGTCATTGTTAAGAAATTAAGAACTGTTATAAAACTTGGCATTAAATACCATAAGTTCAGGTTATACTATAAGAGAATAACTATGTAAAGATAAACATGTCAGCAGCCAGAATACATTACAAACTGAATGTTTTACTGTGCAAATTAAGAAATGGATAGATTGGCCTAAACTCTGGACTGATGTGTGTGCTTTTTTTTTGTTTTGTTTTTTTTTTTTTATTCCTGGGGAAATGCAATTCAGAAGTGAAGAGACATACAAGGAAACAGTTTTAGTGGCACACCAGGCTGTGATTTTTTTGGTGTCTATTGTCCTGCAAAGCTGACAAAATAGTTGAATCTACCCACGCTGGAAATGTGAGACTGTAGCCCACTGAAGGAGGGGAGATGAGAGGAGTAACCTGGCCAGGAATTGAAACTTGCAAAACTGCTCCTTGTGAAAAGTGTGTTTTATCTCAGTAATTTGTTGACACTTTTCCAAGTTTCTTTCAGAGAATGTGTAATACATCAATAGGAACAACATTTGTAAAACTCAGCACATACCAGTCAATGACACATGAGCTGCAGAGACTCAAACTTGGCGTTTTTTTTTTTCAGGTGTTCCATTCTAAGTGAATGGAAGTCTAGTCTGACAACAAATGGTAGGGCTATTTGTTCTCACAGACTGTGCATTATGAGACGGATTTAGCTTTCCAAAGTAATCACAATGTCTGCCCCCATGAGGGCAGACAAGAGTAAAAAAAAAATAAAATTAGGAATGAATACTTATTTTGCTGCAAGCAGCTTTAGGAGGTGCAGTAAATCATGGCAAGATAAAAAATATATGATTTTTCATTGTTTGCCCGTAGTGGTCCTTTAACTGTTTCTAAGACTGAAAAAAAATTTTTTATATGTCCTACATTCGACTTTATGCCCATATAAAGTGCATTTTTGATCTCTGTTTTTGATATTATAATAATGCTCACTCATCCTTTCATATAATGATCTAGTAGTCATTCCTACATAAAAACTGGAACATCCACTGCACAAACAAACATATACCATCCCTTTTGTTTTACAGGTGGCATGTCCTGGTACTCTTATAGTGCAGGGATGGCTTAATATATTAATAAATGGACCTTCTAATATACATCTGGAGTACCTGCAGCATCCACATTTGTACATACCTTCCTTTTTCTGAGTGTACAAGATATTTGGTGTATATGTAGTGTAATCCCTTTTGAACAACTTTTTCAAATTGTAGTTATTAATATAAACAAAACTGGGTTTACTACCTACAACCTCAAACAAGTCTTTATTCCCTTCAAAAATCTTCCAGTTATTTCCTATTATTGTTCTAATTTATTTACTATCTACTGACGTTTCCAAATTGCAAGTGACTCTATCATGTTGTTTACCCCCCTAGTTGTTAAATTAGTTCTAAATGGTGCCTTTATTATAGGTGGGTACTTCTCATGTCTTTTACTATACATTACATCTGCTAATACACTAAGTTCACCTTTATTATACCCTCTAGCAATAAACAACTTACAAATTTTTCTAAATTCTTTTTTTTGTAACTTCATCATTACTAGTCATCTGACTACACCTTATTAACTGACCTTTGGTATATTTTTTTCTCATTAACCATGGATGATTACTTTTATTATGTAGGTAACTGTTTACAAATGTCTCCTTACGATGTATTTTACTTTCAAAGACACTATTTGTTCCATTCAAATACAAATTAACATCTAAAAAGTTCACATTTATTCCTTTGTCTCCCAAAGTGAACCTCAGAAATTCAGATTTAACATTAATCATGTTTACAAAACTTATTACTGTATTATTATCACCTTCTACAATAAAAAAAATCATCCACAAGTCTATTATAATAACACACATTAAATATTTCAAAGACTTCTTTCAGTACCATACATTCCCACCATCCCATCACAATATTAGCAAAAGATGGTGAGGTGGGAGACCCCATCGCTATACCTTTCAACTGTTTAAAATATTTATTAGCAAACATAAAAAAATTGTTGTCCAATAAAACATCCAACATTTCACAGTACAAGTTAACCTGTTGGTTAGGGGTGGTGATAAACTTATTTAGAACATTTCTCACATATTCTATACCTAATTCATGTGGTATTGAAGTAAACAGTGACAGAACATCTATTGTAAAAATAATATGTTTGTCACTTTAAAATCAAAACTAGTGAGAAATATTCTCAATTTATCCAAGAAGTCCCACAAATCTTTAATATATGATATGATTTAAGTCTTTGTGTTATAGGATTTAAAACAGCATCTAATATTAAGGCAATTCCTTCAGTAATATAGTTAGGAGAAGAGACTATGGGCCGAAGGGGGGTTGGTCCTTGTGGATTTTTGGTATTCCAAACAAGGTTCCAATAGTAGGTTTTTCTATCACACAGAAATTATAAATATCAAAGTTTAACTACTTATTCATAAGATTGTCATATAAAAAAATATACATTTCTTTACATGTTTTTGGTATTTCATCTAAACTAATCTGCTGATATTCTTTCATATTACTTAACATGTTTAACATACGGTGTACATATTGGTCGGTATTCATTACTACTAGTCCCCCTCCCTTGTCACTTTTCATTATTCTGAGTTTCTGATTATTTCCATCAAACATTTTCTTTCATTAGTTGTCATATTAAAATATTTATAATATTTACTTCTTGCTAATACAGCCCTAATTTCAGTCCAACAGATGCCTTCAATGTATTTAACAGGGTCGGACTAAAACAAGAAGATTTTACAAACTTAGAAACTCTGGTTTGCACATTTTTAACTTTCTAGTATATTCTTTCACTTCCAACAAAGTTCGTACACAGTCTGCCCTTCTTGTCGGCACAAAATTAAGCCCAAGAGACAACACCTTAATATGCAATGAAGTTAAATGAAAATCAGATAAATTAAAAATACAAGTGTTGTCATTACCTTTGTATTCAATTGTCCATTGATGATCCAGAAAGTGTTGACTCCCTGGTTCTCATGGCTCTCGTTTTCAACCCTCTCTTCTCGGTTTGAAATAAAAAAGTTTTAGGCTTAGCACCATTTGCTTCAGTAATTATTCCTTCGTGATTAACAAAGTAATTATCAGTTTCCCTCACCAGTTCAGCTCCTCTTAGGCTATACTTATAGAATTGCCCCAGGAACTACTCTGTATATTCCACCCCCATGGAGTCATCGTAGCCGATTGGTTAAGAGAACTGTCAGTCATTGTTTTACTCATAGAAGCATTTAAACAAAAATTACTGTTGGAAACAAAAGTCTTCTTGTCATTGTTTTTATTTTTAACCATAAAGTGAGAATAAGCTGTTGAATTTTCATAAGCAGCTGTATCCCTCACTAACATATTATGTTTATGTGTAATAATAGCTTGTTCATGCTGTTCAACATCATGAAGGCAAGCAGAGTAATAAGCATTCTTACTGCTTTGAGTATATAACTGCTGATCTAAATTCATAATATCAGTTGAAAAAATCAAGAGTCAGTCACATTGATTCCATTAGGGTATTTGCAAAATCTCAGTCCTTTAGGTACTATTTTCAGTTCAAAACATCTCTCTAGATATTTATTCTCCAAGTCCAAACTTCTATATTTTTTAACAGTTTGAAGATTTTATCACAGGATTCTTTATATTCATTATTAATTCTAGACATAGTGTTAAAGCTAGAATTAAAAAAAATGGATCTTCTCTGTTAAGAGCTGAAGCAACATCCACATATTGGATATTTTCATGTTGTCCTTTTTCATGGTTAATTACCTGTGATACTGGTCTCTGTATTCTGGTACACTCAATAACTGTCTATCATCTTCATCTCTATAACTGTCATCATCTTCAGAACTGACAGCCACCTCTTCAGGTCTACTTTTCATAGGTAGCATTATTATATCAAAAACAGAGATAAAAAAGCACTTTATATAGGCATACAGTCGAATGCAGGACATATAAAAATTTTCTTTTTTCAGTCTTAGAAAAAGTTAAGTTAGATGCAAGGGGAGGTGATTTTAAGAATCTTTAGAACAAAGAGAAATCTGGTAGCAGATACATCTTCAGGAAGATAAAACACCAGGACTGAATAAAGTTATTAATATTAAATGTTTTTTTTTTTAAATATAGTAAATTGTATGTAAATAAATAATGTTTTTATAGGCTTAAGATTTTAAATTTTACTGTGGCACTTTAAATGGAAATTGGTTAATGGTGTGATGTAATGAATTGTTAATGAGCATGTATATATAAGTATGGAAGTTTTTAAGTGCTGTTTTTAGTTCTGAAGTTGTCGTAAGACAAAAGCAGTGAAAATAAAAGTATATGCTAAAGAAGTTTGGTTATTGTTTCATTCCTCATGCCATCACCAGTATTTTTTTATACATGGTTAATTGCCCAGAGCTGATTTGGGTTAGCATCATGTTGATCTTACTGTGGTTCAGAAGGTGCTGCATGACATGGTTGGTGGCTGTCATTGGTGTTTCCATTCTGTTACATGACTGCAGTCATACCTCTCCACTGTCCAGATGTCTAGACACTGTCCTGATGTGTGGCTCATATGTTTTGTCTGTTGGCCACAACTGTTGTGGATTCCTGAGAAACCACTGAGATGATGTGAGCATTGACATCAGTAAATTTAAATATTAATTTGTGTTTCAGACCTGGAATCTGTCTGGCATTATGTATTAAGGCACACCATTCCACTCTAGCAGACTTCTACGCGTATGACAACTATATTTCAAACATGTCACTATTGTTTGTCCTTTAACCCCCCCCATTTCTTGGGGTTTCTGCAGATTTGTTGCAGTAAGAGGTTGGTTATCTGTCGATATATCTCTGTATGAATATATAATGATATATCGCTCTCTCTCTCTCTATATATATATATATATATATATATATATATATAGAGAGAGAGAGAGAGAAAGATATGGGTTCACTTTATAACATCGAAATACTGTAATCTCGAATTTCAGTATCTCGAAGCTATAAAGTCGAATGTTCAAAATAGCAAACGTTCATAATCGCGAATTTGACGTATGTCGAAAATATGTATGTGTGTTGTTTTTTTGTTTATGTTGTGATGTGGGTGTTTTGTTGTATGTTTAGTGTAGTGTGTGCAGTGTTTTCGGTTATGTGGTTTCGCGGTTTTTGTTTGTCGGTGTTTTGTGGATTCGGTTTTATAGTCTCGAGATACTGAAATTCGATATTTCAGCATTTCGAGGTTATAAAGTGAATCCATATATATATATATATATATATATATATATATAAAATGATACATCGCTCTCTATTTCTCTCTCTCTCTCATATACACACACATACACAATATATATATATATATATATATATATATATATATATATAGGTTCATAGGTTTATACTAGGCTATCTGCCCTAAGGCATTTATAAGCCTAGCCCAAAGTTTTGTGGCTTACGCCACCCCTTATATGAAAAAATACTGTACCCATTAGTTTGTTGTGCCTCTGTCCAGCAGTGACACAGAGATGATTCCCGGGGTAAACCTATGATCTCCCATCCACAGGTCAAGATTTCTCTTGAACAGAGCCAGTGAGGTGCTCTGCCTCACATGGACCGGGATTTTATTCCACAGCATAGGGAGTATCTGAGTGATAAATCTATCCCTCCAGCACGTCCTATTTATATCCGTGCTAAGGTTTAAGTTGCTTGCTCTAGTGGTTTTGGTGGATTTGGATTTTTTGAGGTGGAGCATGTCCATTAATTCCGGGTTGGACATGGCCTTGTATGTCAGGCACAGATCACCTCTGAGCAGACGGTATGCGACTGAATAGAGCTGGAGTTTCTTCAATCTGGCAGCATATGACAGATTTTGGAGTCCCTTTATCCTTTTGGTGAGGAACTTTTGGGGTCTCTCCAATTGCTGCAGATGTCGGGTGAGATACATCCCGAATGGGGCATTGTACTCTATCATTGGTCTGATAAGTGAAGAGTACAGGGGAACAATGACCTCACTAGATCTGGATGTGAATCCCTTCATGATCAGGTGGGCAATGTAGAAGGTCTTTCTAACCACTTTAGCAACGTGAGTGTCAAAAGAAAGGCCACTGTCAACCTGGGTCCCCAGGTCCCTGATAACTTCTTCTGTGCTTAGTGGATTGCCACCTATATGGTAGCTTGGGGTTACCTTGTTTTCCACGAAGGGTATGACTATACATTTTTTGGTGTTTAACTTCAGGCCATGGCTCTGGCACCAGCTATCTGTTTCCGTGAGTCCCTTCTGAAGGATATCCGTGTCCGATGCGCTTTCCACTATGGCGCCCAGTTTGCAGTCGTCTGCAAACTTTGTCAGCCAAAGTCCTCCCATGTTGGCCTGTACTTCTGAGAAGTAGATGCCGAATAATAGGGGCCAAGGACAGAGCCCTGTGGGACACCACTTGTGACCGGCTTGGAGTCTGACATAGCGCCAGCAACTCTAACCCTGTGGGTTCTGTCCTTAAGCCAGTTTGCAACCCATCTTGTGACATATGGGTTTACATTTAAGCTGGTAAGTTTTTCTACAAAACCCGAGTGGGGTATTGTGTTGAAAGCCTTTGCAAGGTCAAGGTAGGCTGTATGGACTGCCTTTCCCTCATCAATGGCCTTGGTGACTGCTTCGAAGAAGTCAACCAAGTTCAAAAGGCATGATCTGCCCTTGACGAAGCCAAACTGGGTCGGGTCCAATGTCTGCAAGTCCCCTATATCTTTGTTTATGAGCTCCATTATGATCCTCTCCATAGCTTTGCAGACTAGACTTGTTAAGCTTATGGGGCGGTAATTACCAGAGTCCGTAGAGGCACCGCCTTTGTGGAGTGGGACCACAGTTGCCGTACGCCACTCCTTGGGCACGTATCCTGTGGTAAGGCTGAGATTATCTTATCAGATACACACACACACACTATATATATATATATATATATATATATAAACAGTACTACAGATACATAATCCCCCCTTATGTTGAATGACTGTTGTGCATGATATGTTTGTAAAAAAAGTACAGATTCCTACAGCTCGGATGGTGTAGTGTATGTTGCTGTGATTGTTGTGCACAGGATTCTGGGTTCCAGACTAGGAAGTGATTCCTTTTTTTCATTAATGTTAAATGACCAGAATAATGATATGTTTGTAAAAGCATTAAAGATTCCCACAGCTCAGATGGTGTAGTGGTACATTGCTGTGATTGTAGTGCTCAGCATCCTGGGTTTGAGAATTGGTAGGGTAGTGCTCAGCATCCTGGGTTTGAGACTTGGTAGGGCTGTTTATTTTGTTGCTGTGCAGAACTAGGGCTGATGGAGACAGAGTGATTAAGGCACATTTAAGCAGTTGTAAGCAGGGCATGGTTTTGCGCAATTTTAAGAGTTGCTAAGATATGGTTAAACCCTCTTAGCTTCACTTAACACCACTTACTCCTGCTTACACATGTACCAACTCCGAGATCGCACAACAGTGGAAGAAACAGCAAAGTCCCGAAAATGGCCCAGTGATTTTTCCCCCCAGGAAATAAATCACTGTTCTGTGTCTTCAGGACTTTGCCGTTTCGACATTTAGCTGTCAATTAAACAGCATTCGCTATATTAAGCATTTGCTTACTTAATAGGGAACCATTGGTGACAGACATTTGCAGAGTAATCAGTGGGTTGATTGATTAGTTTCACTGTACATGAGGGTGAAATGTAAAGCTTGTATGGGGCAATTCTTTTTTGCAGGATAGATGCCCTTTTTTTAAGGTGAGAGTGAGGTGTTGGGGAAGTGCTGTAGATATGCTTGGGGAGGTAGTGCTAAGAGTTGCTAAGAGACGGTTAAACCCTCTTAGCTTCACTTAGCACTGCTTACTCCTGCTTACACATGCACTCATTTTCTTTAAAGAAAAAAAAAGTGTGATAGTAAAGTGGTGAAATGGCAAGTAGAGGGCAAAATATTGTGAAAAGCAGCTACGGATGTGCAGGATGGATGTAGGAAAGGACCATAGCTCTACATTTCTTTGGCAGCAACAACTGTGAATTACATGTATAAAATTTGGAATTTATACACAAAATAGGGAGGGGTGTTGGCGATGGGTCTATATTATAACAGCGAATGCTTAAAATAGCGAACGTTGTATAATCAACTTAAAAAAAAAAACGAAAACACAAAATTCCAAACAAACGAAACAGTGATTTTTTTCCAAGGGGAAAAAAATTGCTGGTCCGCAAAAAAAAAAAAAAAAAAAAAAAAACACCCCACAAAATAAAGTGGGGGGGGCTTTCCCCCCAACCCCCTACTTAAATATACCAACTCCAAGATCGCACCACAGTGAAGGAAACAGCAAAGTCCTGAAAATGGCCCACTGATTTTTTTCCCTAGGAAAAAAATCACTGTTCTGTGTTTTCAGGACTTTGCCATTTAGACATTTAGCTGTCAGTTAAACAGCGTTCGCTACATTAAGCATTCGCTTACTTAATAGGGAACCGTTGGTGACAGACATTTGCAAAGTAATCAGTGGGTTGATTTCACTGTACATGGGGATGAAATGGAGAGCTGTGTATGGGGCAATTTTGTTGCAGGACAGATGCCCTTTTTTTTTAAGGTGAGAGTGGGATGTTGGAGAAGGGGCTGTAGGTATGTTTGGTGAGGTAGGTTGGGTTGGTTAGGTTGCATTTACAGACAGCCAAGACAGACAAGCCAGCAGACAGGGGCAGTATATGACACATGAGGAAGTAAACACCTTTGACGGCAAGTTTGGTTTGGAATCCGAAGCCCTTGAGCCCCGAAATGGATACAGTGGACAGAGATCCCCACCCATGTCACGGCCCCAAAGGTGGCTGTGCTGGGGGGTTGGACAGGAGGGGCAGCCTGCCCCTTGAGATGCTTGAGGCAGCCCTTAGTCTGGCACAGCTGCCCACCCAACTCTGATCGTATGGTGCTGCACACCAAACCCTGGACCTGACTGTGGGTGACAGGCTGTCGTCCACGCTCAGTCCTGGGGGGGACAGGCCCTATTTCCTGAGGCAGTTCCACCTGAAGGTGGTGCAGGGCCAGCAGACGAGGAAGGCCCAGGTTGGGTCCCAGATGTGCTGGGGCCCAGTGCCATGGCCAGATGAGGTGGGACAGGTGGATCCATCGGGATCTGCCTTCCCAAACATGTTATGGTGTTGAGGTTTTAAAGAATATGTTGGTTAGTAATGAACAACACATTTCCAGGTTAGTTATAACAGCATGCATGGGTGTTCCAATTAACCCCATAAAACAGATTTGAAACAGTTGCACAGCAAAATGAACACATGCATAAATGGAACAACAGTATGCATTTTAACAGCATGCCAGTAACATTGATGGCAACAGGCCACCAACAATGGTATTTGAACAAGGTATGTTAACATGCAACCAATCAAGTATATGAACAATAATAGAACACAAGTCCCAGTATTAGGTTTGGAGTAAAACATAACCATAGTATATGAATTTTAGTATTGATCTGAATGAAGGGTATGGGGAGAGGCAAAAAGTCTATTAACAACTGTTTATGCTACTATTTTCCACAACAGTACTGCTCAATACTCTATAGGTCTGCTTTCACTTTATATCTGCCTATGGCCCATAGCTTATGTAGCACAAACATATCTATTAAACTGTCAGCCTGAAATGGTATGGGGCAAGCTTTGACAACTCTGGGTACATGCCTAGAGAGGACTCGTAAATGTCAGGGTTACATATCTGGTACAGGAGGGGTACCCTGAGTGCTGTTATGTGAGTGTGCTACTGGCATACTTCAACTGGTTTCCTATCTGTGTCCAGGGTTATTGGCAGCAGTGACTAGTAGCCACGACAGCATGACACTTGAGAGACGTATCGGGAAGAGTACATGTTGTATGTACCTATCCTGCTGTCATTTGCTGGCATGTGGTGGAATAGTTGAACAGTTGTACACAGTTTATTAGTATAACCTTCATACAGCTACTACCAGCATTTCCTTACCTGTACAACCTGCAGAGAAAATATCTGTTAACACTACCTGAGTGTTTTCACATTTATTTCTGATTCCTTGTGTGTAGATATGCACACATTTTAGTACCACTCCCTGGATTTGAACCATGTCTGGGTTTGCAAAATTAACAACTAAGCTATTTCTCATCACACTGAGTTACTGGGAACTGCTGTTCCTTATTGCATTGTTTCTGCCTTATAGTCTCTTGGTTAGTTTGAATTTGTAATCCTGTGACGCATGCATTTACTACAACCTGGAAAGCAAAGGTTAACACAGGGCAATGCTGGATGGAACACACTTTGAAACTTTCCACATTACTATTCAAGGTACATAGTTTAGTGCAGTATATATTTCACATTTCAGTTTTTATCTCGTTTTACAGCTCCACCATTTACAGTTTTTCTTACAGCTGGTTCACAGAACTATCTGAGTATGCTGTCACAGCCACATTTTCTGTGAAGAATCTGTATACATTCTATATGTCTACAACGGGTCTATATTAGATGAGTGACTGTTCCGATGTTCAAATCAGAGATGGTCAACATATGATCGAACGTTGGAAAGGTCGAAGGTGAAAGTCAATGGCTTTTCACGCGCAGAATGGGAAATTTTCCCTTTCTGCACTGAAGTGCATTCTCGGAGTTAGTATATTTAAGTAGGGGGGTGTGGGGGTGCAGGGAGGCTTGCCCCCCCTGCTCAGACCAGTAAGGTAAATTTTTTTTTTTATTTTATTATGTAGTCGATATTTTGAACTTCGCTCATATGAGTTCACTCATGTGAGGTTCGACATTTTGAAATTTCGACTATATAATATAGACCCGTCTACAACAACATACCAGAATAAACACAACAGTTTTTTGTAGGCGTCTTTATTGGACATCAATATTAGTCAGTCAAACTTTTTTATTTATTCATTTCACACAGTAATAGTATACCTACTAGCAGTAAGCAATGTACTCCTTTTTTAGCTATTTGAACAATATACTGCAAAATAGATTTGTACTCACCAGCCTGTCAGTGCAGCCTCAGCAGTCTGTCAGCATGGGCTTCTATGCTCATAGTCCTCTCTGCTGCAGCTGTAGAGGAGAAAAACAAACATTATGCATACCTGTCTATCACATTCTTAGGCTAGTATTTGCTACAAACTACTTGATAGTGATACTTACTACTGGAGCATTCTGTGCCCATGCATCTTGGATCCACTGGGCCAAGACCGCCCGCTTCCTCTGCTGTAGTGATGCTGTACCTGCTCGACAGTCTGAGGGATGCCAGTACCACTGGTGAGATCATGTGCGAGATGATCCCAGGCCTCTGCTTTGTATTGTGAGCCCTGGTACTGCCCTGCAGCAGTCTCTTCGCATGGTTTTCTACAAGGAGTCCAGCCATAACCCTGGACTCCTGAATGCTTCAGCACTGCGTCTGAAAGTTTGCTTCCTCACCAACACCAGAGATGTTCCTGCAGAGATCAAACTGTTATGGCTGTATTCCCATCTGCATGGTTTAAATAAGGCCATATTCTTGCCCTTTGCCCTCATTGGACCATTTTGAAAATGCTGAGCACAGCTTAGCAACGTGCATACCCGCTAAGCTGAGTTGAACAGTGCTTAAAGGGGTATTTGCTGAGCACTGCTTAACAGTGCACAAATCCACTTAGCTGAGCTACCTGCTGCTTAGCAGTCACGTCTAAGTGATGCTTAAACCTGGCATGTATTTCAGTGTCCACGGAGACTGAAGTGATCATTTATTTAATTTCAGTGTCCTTGGACACTGAAATACTGACATGATATTAGAGAAATTCTCTAATATTATGCTGCATCAGGGTTAGAAAATGGCTTACAGCACTTTCTGAGTGCAGGGGGCGTGTTCGTAGTCTATGCACTACGTGAACATGCCCCCTGCACTCATTCACGGTTCATGTCCGTTTAGCCTTAGCAGCAGTGCATCTTCATGAATATGCAAGACGCGCTGCTGTGGCTACAGACATAAACCACTCAGTGCAGGAATAGCAGTATTCCTGCATGGAGTTTATTGAATCCAGGGGTATGTCTATACTGTCTATACCCTCTCTAGCACTACTTAAGAGTATCCAACTCACTAACATATTATAAGTTATTTTTATATTTACATTTATACTTAAATTTACATCTTACACACTTACAAGATAATTTTAATAAGTGCATCAAGATTTTTATCATAGGTTATTAATTTGGTCATCTTAATTTATGACAGAACTAAGGTTAAACTGTTTTTTTTTCATATATTAAATTATTTTTTACTTTTTATATTCGATTTTGGCTCTTCATGCAATTATATATATTTGTTTTTATAATTAAGTATTTTTTAACTGTTCGTGTTATTTTTACAAACACAATTATTCTAGTAATTTTATAATGCTGGTTTTAGGCTATATTGCCTTTTTACATGGGAGGGACTAATGTTTTCCTGTTACAAAGGGGTGACATTT
The DNA here is from genome assembly GCF_019279795.1 of Protopterus annectens. Classification (NCBI taxonomy): domain Eukaryota; kingdom Metazoa; phylum Chordata; order Ceratodontiformes; family Protopteridae; genus Protopterus; species Protopterus annectens. Next base: position 58,496,781 of record NC_056743.1, on the reverse strand, counting down.
TTCATGTTGACATGCATTCATTGTGAAATTTCATTGGTTAGGAAGTTGTATTTATTTTCAACTATTTACTGTGTCATTATTTATTTTCAACTATTTACTGTGTCATTATTCTAATGAAGTCTATTTTTGATGAAAGTGCTAAATCTTGTGAATACAAGTGTGTGAATATAGCAATAACCCACGCCTGGGTGTGGGTAATGCCAAATTTACCCACGGTTGGCGTGGTTTGGTCCCGAGGGCGAAGCCCGAGGGACCAAACAAAGCCAACCGTGGGTAAATTAGCATTACCACACCAGAAGTGGTTATTGCTATATCATGACATTATTTAAGAAAAGAAACTATTACTTTTCTTAAATAATGGCATAGTATAATGCCTGTTTACTGCCCTTCCGCAGATGTCTGGCATCCGGCAGTTCTGATGTACTTGGCGCCTGCGCGGTACATCAGAGCTGTAGCAAAAACAGCGGAGAAAGCAAGATCTCCGTTGCTTTTTAGTGTTTATGTTAAATGAGTTTAACATAGCGAGACAGTTTAAAATAAGCAACGGAGATGTCCGTTGCTTATTTTAAAACTGTCTCGCTATGTTAAACTCATTTAACATAGCAAAACAAAAAAGCAACGGAGATCTTGCTTTCTCCGTTGCTTTTAAACACTGTCTCGCTATGTTAAATGGGTTTAACATAGCGAGACAGCTTTAAAATAAGCAACGGAGATCTCCGTTGCTTATTTTAAAGCTGTCTCGCTATGTTAAACCCATTTAACATAGCGAGACAATGTTTTTAAAAAACGAGTTATACTAATGGAAAAAAGTCCGGGCGACTGGACCTTTTTCCATTAGTATAACTCGATTTACAACGGGCACGCTGGCCAATCAGCGTGCACGTTTTGGGGGGGTCATGGTATAATATTGGTTATTTCATTTCTCAGGACATACATGATTATTTCTAACCAAATTTTTGATTATTTAGTTGCATTTCTGTGACCATTTCTTTTTTTCTTTTTTTTTTCTTTTATTTTTGTAATTAGCATAGTTCATATAAAGGTCAATTGATTCAGTATTTCCCCTCAGTATTCTAATGTAAAGTGGAGGTCATGGTCATTTTCTACAGATGCAGACCTTTTGCCTTCATCTAGTTCATCTCCTATGAAGGGCAACTGCTGAAAATATTTTTATTTTGAGTAGCTTTACCTCCTTTTCCTTTAAAGTCTTGCTTTCATTTTTGGCTGACTTTCTGCTTTGATAGAGTGAAACAAAGATGAAGCTCATCTCTTCCTTCCTGTGTTCTTATTTCCCTTACTTCATTTTTAACTAAGGGTTTCTCCTTGCCAGTCTTCTTTCATCAGTTTAATTGCTGGATTCTCCTGGTAACACTGTCATTCCATGTCAGCACATGTACTTCATTCCCTCGTATTTTAGCAGGAGTCCTTTGATAAGATTAAGTTGTGGATTTATTTAATCCTTATATCCACTGGCAGATTCTTCTGTGGATTCTGATGCATTTTTCTGGTAGTGCATCTGGCAAAGCTCTTTTCCCTATAACATTCATAGTTCTTTAAACTGGGGAAAATCTTGGCTAATGATTATATCCTGAGACAAACTGAGCATAAAGGCTACAAGGTGTAAAGCTTTATTCAGGAATTATCTACAGTTCTGTTTTTTGCACAGTATTCCCCTCTTGCCTCAATTCATACACATTACTTGAGTTTTCTGCTTTCTTGCTGTTTTATGTTTATAAATATACTGGGCCTTTGTCGGTGTGATCATGCTTCCTGAGTCCAATATTTCTAGTAGTTTATTTCCTTCTACCATAGCAATAAATTTCATAACTTTTGTGGTAGCACAACCACAGAATGTACATTCTACACTTCTAATAATTAACTATTCAGAATCATCACACGTCTTTGGCATACTCCCAGCTAAACTTTGCTTAGGACACTGCTAGCTATTATTAGCAGTTTTTACAGATACAGTATTACTGTTATTAACTCCACAATACTGACCTATGTGCCCTTTTCAAGAACATTTAAAACAAATTTGTTTAAATTATTTTTAGTTAGAGGTATAGATGCACCCCAGGATTCAATAAAAATCCATGTAGGCTCCATGTACAGTCTACACAGAATGCACCTGTGTGCACAGCCACGGTTCCTCCCCAGCAGTGAGCCATACATATTAATTATGGTGAGCTGCCAAGGGAGATCAGAGTTACATGGATATTGAATCCATGCAAGCAGCAGTATAGAGGCTGCCCCGTAGTTCTGGACTGTTCAGAAAATATCTGGGTAGGTGTTAAGCACAGGACAGTAATATATTTTTTTAAAATGTGTTCTTTTTTCACATTGGAGTGGAATGCTTAGCAATGCCAAGCTGCACTTATACAATATGCACCTGACATCTGCTATATATATCTAAACACAGAAAACAGATGTAATTAATTGAATATTTTTTTTACTGTCTGTCCCAGTTTGCATGGAGTGGCATGGTGCTTAGCAATGCCATCTGACATCTAAAAACAGAAACTGGATGTATTTAATTGTAGTAGTTCTGCAGTGCTTAACAATGCATTCACTGCACAATGCTAACAAGTAGCTTAGTAGTATATGTGAAGATATACTGCTTCCCTTTACTATCCAAGTGACTAGATAGGTTGAGTCATAATCTACACTAAAGTAGATCCCAGGTTTGAGTCCTGAGCAGCCATTGTTAACCCACTCCCTCTCCACTAAAAAAAAACATCCTTTTACCTCACCTTTCTCCATCTATTCAGATTTCTCTGGATCCCCCCAAAAATTTTTATACTTTGTAATTATACTTTGTAAATATCACTCACTCTATATAATTGTATATATACTTTGTGTATATTACTTAGTCTATTGTATCACATTTCCTTTTCTTTTTAACTATGCTTTTCAACATTGTATGCTACTATTGTTCTTGAACTTTGTATATCCATCTATGTTTCTATTTATAACCATTGTATAACTGTCAATATCTGTGAAGCTTTTCTCCCTGGGCCTCCATTGAAAATGAGCTCTTCCAGGCCCAGTTAACTACCCCAGTCATCAAACTGAAATAGATAAAAAATAAATAAATATGTTTTGCATGCATTGCTTTAAGCAGGAGTACGATGACTGAGACATCAGTTTAATCAGATGACTGAAACATCAGTTTAATTTAAAATTAAAAACAATTGTTACATTTAACAAAGATGCACAGTGCTGAGCTCTGCTTAAACATGTCCAACAGTCTACTTCATTTGTGCATTGCTAAGCTACTTTTAAACACGTTTTGTGTGAGTTTGTGTGATGCTCAGCTTCGGTGAAATGGTTTGTGCAAGTTTGCGCGATGCTAAGTGATGAGCCACATTTTGGAAGTTTGACTATGACGTGTAAGGGTGGGAATGCACCCTATAGGCCAAAAGGCAGGAATCTGACACCATTCTTTGGAATTCTCACTTGGCTGTTGATATGCCTGGTGGTGTAGGTGAGGAACCGCACTTTCAGATGCAGAGAAGGGGTGTGCAGGAATCCAAAATGTTTGTTGACTTCTGGTGAAAGACCATAAACCCCAGCTGGTGCAGGGAACTTTCCAGTGCTACTGGTATCCCCCACACTGGTGATCAGTGTCGTCACCACTATGATGATCTGAAGCATAGAAAGAGGGGAATCTTGGATACCTGGGTCCAAGAAGCTTGGGCTGGGTGCACCCCACAGATATAGAAGTATTTGTCCCAGTGATTTATAAATATACAAACTGAATGTGTACAAAACTGGTATCCATAATGCTTTGCTTTTGTTATAACAACTGGAGAAGAGAGGGCTTACAACATCCAGTCCCATGCATGGTGTCTGGCCAAGATGAGGCATGCGTGTGGTAAGTAGGAAAAAATCAAAGCAATAATCTAAATGCATAATGTACTGTCAAGATAAAAAAGTATTTATAGAGTTTGCAGTCCTAACAGTCAGGTATAACATACTTGGGGAATGTATTATGTTTAGTAATGTGTCAGTGCCTACCTGAATTGGTAAACCAAGGTAAGTCAAGTAACCTTGCATTATGGTGTAGTATAGCTTACAAACATCAGCTGAGGTTTGGGTCTACCAGATTAACAGCCACTGTTCTGCTGTGTTCATTGTGTGAAATATACTATAGATTGCACTCAGGTAATGCTGAGTGTAAATGGGGTATTACTTAGAGGTCTGATACAGCTAGCCATGCTGTACAAGCCAGACTTGAAGCAACAGCAATAAATAGATTTAAAGGGTGATAGTGCTGTGATATGTATTGTTTCAATCAAAGAAGTGATCAATATTTTTGTAGTCACTGCATGTGTGTTCTAATCTAACACCAGTCAACTGACTGCTGAAAAAACTGTCTGATAAATGTAGTGCAGTATCCACAATAACTTTCAAGTCTGTGTTCTGGCCAGTTTTTGTCATATAATGTTGTACATTCCACCCACTCAAAGAACAAGGTGTATGGGTAAGGTATGGCCAGATAATCATGTGTATAAATGCCAGATTTTAAGGTGCATTATCAATTAAGTTTAATGCAGGACTGTGCATTGAGAAGTAATCTGTTCAAATAACTGTGCAGTATGGTGGTAGTCACTGCATGTGTGTGTTGTAATCTGACACCAGTCAACTGTAAAACAGGAAAGGAATAAAGACTGCTGAAAAAAACTGTCTGATAAATGTAGTACAATACCCAAAGTAACTTTCAAGCCTGTGTTATGACCATTTCTAGTCAACTAATGCTGTATACTCCAGGAATAAGGTATATGGGCAAGGTAGCTCACATTCTGGGCAGATATCCATGAGTATAAGTGCCAGATTTTCAGGAGCAATATCAATAAAGTGTAAAGCAGGATTGTGCCTTGATAAATAATCTTTTCCAATAAGTGTGAAGTATTCCAATATGCACTGCCATGTCTTTTCTAATCTGACATCAGTCAATTGTTAAATTTAGTGCACATGTTCCCTGGAGTCCCAGCTTGTGGGTTTTAATAACCATAACAGCCAACTAAGAAAACACCAGCTATATAGTCTAATTAGTGTATACAAACATACATCTCAACTCTCACGATTTTTTGGAATTTAATGACTAATGCCCTATATGTCTGGTCCATGATTAGCAGATAAATGACATTGCTTGGAATGTAATTTATTGTCAAATCTGTTTACAGAATGCCTTGGTAGTAATGTATGAGCACATTATGTAAAACAGTTCCCTGTAGTTGCATACCCACATTTGTTATTGCTTGGCCCATAATGTCCCATGCTAACAGGTTGAGAGGTATGTACATATCACATCATCAATACAAGAATTGAAGTGACTGTACACACGTGACACTGCACACCTGTAGAAGTATGTATTATTAGTCTGTGTAGTAATATCACCTGTGAGGTCACTAATGGTATGTTTTTCTCTCTCTCTCTCTCTCCCCACCCCTTATCTTCTCTAATTTATTATTATGAAATTTATTAATTTATTGCTGTTATTTATTATTATGGTTCGATATTAATATATTCTTTTAAACTAACTGTTATGTTGGCCTTATGGGTTATGTCACACTGGTTTGCTGTTAACATACTTACCGTTATGTTATTTATTGTTGTGGTCCTCATAATACCTTAATATGTATTTAGATTAATCAATATTACGAGAACCAAAAAAAAAAAACAAAACTTGCTCAAAGCAGAAAAATTACGGGAACCAAAGTGAATGGAGGTAGCCCCAGACATTAAAAAAAAAATATTTTAATAATCAAAAAAAATACAAATGAATGAAAAGGACTAAGTGCTTTTATCTGAAAACATAACCAGAGATCTTCAGAATCAAGTATACACATCCATAGCAACCCTTTAAACATCCCACTCATAATGATCACGTTTATTTCCCTCCAATAAAAGCTAAAATGCAATTGAAATGTAATTGGAATACAATTAAAACCTGAGCAGCTATGAAAATCAGGAACCAAGCAATAGCAAATGCAATTTAAACATAGTAATACTTAAGACGAAGAACACTAGCAATAGATACATATTCATTAAGACCAGGTAAAACAGTAGCATTCAACTTTAGCTGCCAGTGTAGTTCCCTTTTTCAGAATCAGAATCACATTTATTGGCCAAGTATGCATGCCTACAAGGAATCTGACTCTGGTTTCATTGACTCTCCAAGTATGAATTACATAAATGACATACATACAACTATTAAGAACAAGACAAACGACATACATACAACTATTAAGAACAAGACAAACGACATACATGCAACTACTAAGAACAAGACAAAAAAGTGAAGCCGCAGTGGTGCAGCGGTAGCGTTGTTACCTCACAGCAAGAGGTTCTCCCGTTCAATTCTCGGCTGGAGCACCTTCTGTGTGGAGTCTGCATGTCCTCCCCGCAGTCGATTGGCATTTGAAAGACATGCGTGAATGGGCGTGCCTTTGTTGAAGGCTGGGCATTGGGCTGGCACCTCGGCACTGTAAAAATCTACTGCCAGTCATTAGCGGACCGGAGTTCCACTGTGGCGACCCCTAACCGGGAAAAGTCAAAAGAAGAACAACAACATATACATACAAGGTGCAAAGTGCAACTCATTGCAAGAAATACTGCCATAAACTCTGAAACAAACAAGTATTAACAATATGTAAACAATACTGCAGTATCCTTGGAGGCTTGGGAAAAAGAATACCCTAACCTAATAGGCTGAGTTAACCGTTTATGAACATGATGGCCTGTGGAAAAAAACTGCTCTTATATCTGCTTGTTTTGGTGTGTATTAATCTATAATGCCTGGTTGATGGTAGTTCAAATAGATGGCGGCCTGGATGTGAAGGGTCAGTGATGATCTTCCCTGCCCTTTTCATGACTCTGGAATAGTACAGGTCGTGTAAGGAGGGCAAACTAGCACCACTGAGTTTTTCAGCAGACCTGACTATTTCATGTAACCTATTTTTGTCATGATTAGACAGAGATCCAAACCAGACTGTTATGGATAAGCTGAAAACAGACTCAATGACTGCTGTGTAGAACTGAATCAACAGTTCCTGTGGGAGCTGTCACAGAAACTGCATTCACTGTTTTGCCTTTTTTATGATGGACCCTACATTAGTCTCCCACTTCAAGTCCCAGGAGATTATAGATCCCAAAACTTGAAGGATTCCACAACTGACACAGCAGTATTAAATATAAAGGGGGGGGCGTAATATTGTAGTACTACTGCTAAAGAGGTTTGGAAACAAAGCCAGGGAGGCAAGATTATGTTGGTTTGGACATGTGCTGAGGAGGGATGCTGAGTATATTGGGAAAAAGATGCTAAGGATGAAGCTACCAGGTAACAGGAAAAGAGGAAGGCCTAAGATAAGGTTTATGGATGTGGTAAGAGAGGACATGCAGGTGGTTGGTGTGACAGAGCAAGATGCAGAGGACAGGAAGAAATGGAAACAGGTGATCTGCTGTGGTGACCCCTAACGGGAACAGCTGAAAGAAGATGATGATGACTGCTAAAGTCCACTGTCATCTCCACAGTTTTAAGATGTTCAATTCCAGATTATTCTGACTACACCAAAGGGCCAGCCGCTCAACCTCCCGTCTGTATGCAGACTCATCACCATTCCTGATGAGCTTGATGATAGTTGTATCATCTGTGTATTTAATACATTTGACAGAGGAGGGCCATTAGAGGTGCAGTCATTAGTGTAGAGGGAGAATAACAGTGGGGAGATTACACATCCCTGGGGGGTACCTGTACTGATCGTGAGATAGCTAAATGTAAATTTCCCCATTTTCACCTGCTGTTTCCTCTTTGTTAGAAAATTGGTGATCAATTGACAGGTGGAAGCAGGAACAGAAAGCTGAGAGAGTTTCAAGTGAAGAAGTTCTAGAATTATTGTATTAAATGCAGAAGTCCACAAACAGAATCTCTGCATATGTCCTTGGGTTGACAAGATGTTGCACGATATAGTCTAGGCCCATATTATAACTGCATCATCCACTGACTGGTTCTCTTGATAAGCAAACTGAAGGGGGTCCAATGAGGGAGCTGTAATATCCTTCAAGTGAGCTGACATCAGCCTTTCAAAAGTCTTCATGACCAGTGATGTCAAAGCAACAGGCCAGTAGTCATTCAGTCCTGTTACAGTGGATTTTTTAGGCACTGTAATAATTGTGCCTTATTTGAAACATAAAGGAACTTTACACAGCTCTAATGATTTATTAAAAATCTGAGTAAAAACAGGAGCCAGTTGATCAGCACATGTTTTTAAACAGGAGGGTGAAACCCCATCTGGAACAGCTGCTTTCTTAATTTACTGTCTTTTAAAAAAATGATACACATCCTCCTCAGAGATAATTAATGCAGGCTGAATGTGAGAATGTGTGGAGGAGAGAGTCATATAAGTCTGAACACTGACAGAGGTGGTAACAGTGTAATTTGTAGCCTCAGACTTATCAAACCTGCAGTAAAAAGCATTCAGTTCATCAGCCAGCTGGTAAATAGCTGGAGTGTTGGGTGATGGTTTCCTGTAGTTTGTAATGTTTTGTAGACCTTTTCATACCAGTGCAGGGTCACTGGCTAAAAATTGTTTTTTCAGCTTTTCAGAATAGTTCCTTTTAGCCACTTTGATTTCTTTTGTCAGTGTGTTCCTTGCTTGTCTAAAATGTGTTCTATCCCCACTTCTATATCTATCTTCCTTGGCTTGATGAAGCTGCTTAAGTTTAGCAGTAAACCAGGGTCTGCTGTTAAATTTTAACCAGGTTTTATTGAAGACACGCACATCTTCACAGAAGCTGACATAAGATGTTACTGTTTCTGCCAATTCATGCAAGTTAGCAGCAGAATCTTCAAAGACACTCCAATCTGTACAATCAAAGCAGGCTTGTAGCTTCAGCTTTGCCTCAATAGTCCACCTTCTTTCTGTATTGATCACAGGTTTAACGGATTTTAACTTGCTCTTATAAATAGGAAGCAAATGAATCAGACAGTGGTCAGAAAAGCCCAAAACTGCATAGGGGACAGTGCGATAAGCATGTTTTAACAATGATCCAGTGTGTTCCTCTCTCTGGTAGGACACTTTATATGTTGTGTAAATTTAGGAAGTTCATGGCTGAGATTATATTAAAATTCTCCAGAATAATCATAAGGGAGTTTGGATAATTCTGCTCCAAGCACATTATCTGATAAAAGAGTTTTTGTAGTGCTGCCCTCACACAGGCTTGAGGTGGAATATAAACACTAACCAGAGGTGAATAAAAAGGTCTACAATTAACACAAAACATTTCTAAGTCAGGGTAGCACATTTTACTTAACACTGTAACATCATTACACCAATCTTCATTGATACAAAAGCAGATTCCACCACCTTTACTCTTCTCCGATGTCTCCAATACTCTGTTCGCTCTATAAAGTTAAAAGCCAGGCAGATGTAATGCAGAGTCTGGAATGGATTTATTTAGCCAGGTTTCTGTGAAACATAGCACAGAAGAAAGAGAAAAATTCTTGAGAGTTTCATTGAGAAGTAACAATTCATCCATCTCATTTCATAGGGAGTGGAGGTTTGCCAGATATAAACTTGGAAGTACCATTCGAAAACCTCTCTGTCTTAGCCTAACCAGTGCACCAGCTCGCTTCCCTCTTTTGTGATGCCTGTGTCTACCTCTGCTGCTGACAGCTGCTGCTCCTCCAGCTAGTATCTCCAAAAAATTTCTTAATTACGAAAAATCCGGTGTCAAATTGCATGAAATGAACTGCTAAATATTTAACAATTCTTCACAAGTATATTTAATTACAGCTGAACACCAAACAACAGGACAAATAAACAAAAACAAACAGAATACTAGAGAGCGCTGAACCAAGGATGCCATTCTCGGCGGCATCTTGGTTTTTTTTCAGTATAATAATTTTCAATATAATCTTCCCAAAGCCCACCCCTTGGATTCCTGAGGATTTGTTCCAAATCAAAAAACAGAAAATGATGACCAGGGTGGTTTAAAATATGCTTATACAAAGCATTCTTAACATTTTGCTTTCTAATGTCTAAAAGATGCCCATAAATGAGCTCTTTCAACTTTCTTTGGGTCCTCCCCACATAAAACTCATCACAATTTTGACATACAGCAAGGTAAACAATACCTGTAGAGTTGCAATTACAGTGAAAGCAGGGTTTAATAATGTTCTGATTAACCTTGACAGAATCACCCACCAGGATGTATCTACACTGGGGGGCAGAAGCCACATTTAGCTGTATCGTGTTTTTATTACTAGTGGGACCACCAACCTGGCGCTCTACTTCTAACATATTCTTAAGGGATCTCCCTTTATGATACACCACCAAAGGGTCGGCCCCCACTTTTTCAACTACACCATTAAAGAATGAAAAAACACACCAGTTTTTCTCCAGGACTTCTCTAATGTGCCTGGACTCTAACGTGTATTTAGTAATAAAAGATATGGTGTGGTCCTTCACCTCCTTGGGTGAATCATCAAACAGCTCTTGAACATTGTTAAATGAAGACCTTAACAGAGGTAAAATCTTCCCCTCTTTTTTTTTTTTTTTTTTTTTTTTTGAGTGCAACTTGTTCTTCTTTTGGCTTTTCCTGGTTAGGGGTCACCACAGCGGAACTCTGGTCTGCTAATGATTGGCAGTAGATTTTTACAGTGTCGAGGTGCCAGCCCAATGCCCAATCTTCAACGAAGGCATGCCCATTTATGCATGTCTTTCGGATGCCACTCAACCATAGGGAGGACATGCAGACTCCACACAGAAGGCACTCCAGCCAAGAATCGAATGGTAGAACCTCTTGCTGTGAGGCGACAACGCTACCGCTGCACCACCACGGCTTTCTTTCTTTTGAGTGTAACACTAGAGCTAATATCCTTTTCCAAATTGGAAAGATACCCCCTTGCCACAAACATAGCTGCTAATTTCAAACATTCTTCTTCAAACAACGTCTTCGATACCATTCTGGCTAATATAATGCATTGCCCTTTATTTAATCCCTCTTTTTTGATGCTGTAATCTAATAAGCTGTTAGAGTAAGTAAGTTTTCTATATATCATACTCATAATACAACTGTTACTGACATCTTTGGTAATGTTAACATCCAAGTAATTACTAGCCAAGTTGTTATAAATAAAAGTGAATTTCAAAAAGGGGTAGTAGAATTTAAACACTCAATAAAGGGCTCAATACCATTGCTGGGAGCCACCCAAACAATAAAAATGTCATATAAATAACATATATACAACTTAATGGGGAGAGGCCTAGAGTTGTTAAACAGAAATTGCTTTTCCCATTGTATAAGAATTATGTTTGCAAAAATGGTGACACAAGATGCCCCGGCAGTGACTCCTTTGGTCTGTTGGAAATATTGCCCATCTAAATACACAAAATTGTTCTTAAGGACTAATTCCATGAGTAGAATAAGAATGTTAATGTAATTTTTGTCCAAAGATGTGGATTCCATTAAAAAATTATGAAACCACTCCAGCCGTGTGGAATGTGGTATAACATTGAATAATTCAACCACATCAACTGTAAGAAAAATGAAGTCTTTCAAATATCCTAACTGCTTGAGTTTGAGCAAGAAATCCCAGGAGTCTTGACACAAGTGGGAAAAAGGTTCCAGCCACTTTGTAAGTTTACAGCCAATATACTTGACAAGATGATGTGTTTTAGAACACTGTGCACTAACAATATGTCTCACTGGTAGTTCAGTGGTGCTTTTGTGAATCTTAGATATACAAAATGAAGTGGGCACCACTAGATACTTCACTTCAAGAAAGTGAAAGGGTTCAAAAGTAATTTTTCCCTGATCAAACAAGTCCTTCAAATAATAGTCGATCTTTTTGTAAGCAATATGGACAAAATTTAAAGAAACCTCCTCATAAAAGCTGATTTGCAAAACATACTCATTCATCCCATTGTTGAAAGTACTGCTATGGTACAGAATCTCAGAACAATACTGTCTATCAGTAAACAATATCATGAAATTCAGTTTCCTTAAAAAAATTGTTAAATCAATAAATAACATCGCTTTGCGAATGACAGGACAGAGTCAGCATGGGCAGTGTTAAAATGTTGGTTGGAGAAATTAAATAGTTTAAAATCACCTGAAAGGTTCTGCACAATCTGGGGACTTTAATCAAAACAAAAATACTCTTCATCAGCTGAGCAGCCCATAAATGCTTCTTCTGCAACCAGCTTTTTTTTGTGTGGGTCCAGGTTCATCTTCCTGCCATATTGTGAGCTCCCTGAATTGTGAGCACGCCTGGGTGGGGTGGGCTGGAGGGGTCCTGCTGATGTACTCACCGATTTCGTAACTCTCTGATCTGCTGACTGGGACTTGCTCAAAGTGTTAAGTGCTTGTTCACTGCTGTCCAAGGCATAGTAAGTTAGAATTGTTGGATTTGGCCACCATAAGTTTGGGATATGCCTGCCCTTCAGAATATTCAATCATGTCCCTGTCAGGAACAAATCCTCAGAAATCCAAGGATAGGCCTTTGGGAAGATTATATTGAAAAAATTGAATTACACTTACAACTAAAGTTGACTGCTGTTGTTTTACCAGGTCTTAATAAATATGTATCTATTGACAGTGCTCTAAGGCTTAAGTCTTACTATGTTTAAACTGCATTTGGTATTGCTTGGTTCCTGATTTTCACACCTACTCAGGTTTTAATTGTATTCCAATTACATTTTAATTGCGTTTTAGTTTTTATTGGAGGGGAATGAACGTGATCATTATGAGTGGGGTATTTAAAAGGTTGCTATTAATGTGTATAATTGATTCTGAAGAAGTCTGATTATGTTTGCAGATGAAAGTGTTTAATCCTTTAATTCATTTGTAGTTCTTTGGATTATTAAAATACATATTTTTAATGTTTGAGGCTACATCTGTTCACTTTGGGTCCAGCAATTTTTCTTCTTTAATCAATATTATGTTCCATTATGTTAATACTAACATTGGTTTGAGTATTACTAATCTTACCTTATATTTATATCTAATTTACTACAGCTCAACAAGGTAGGCCAGTTCCAAGTGTTTCACCTACCTTGCCTCGACCGGCTGTGACACTGGGGCCAGCACGTCTGGGCCACACCCTGGTGGTACCCCACTGCTGCCCCTGTTGCACCTGATGTTGATGTGGCATCGGGTAGTTCCACCCCATGGGCTGGGGCTGGGCTCCCCTCTGGGAGTGGAGGAAAGGGGTGATTTTGTCACCCATCAAGAACTGCCATGGTGTACAGGGTGGTTCACCAAACTGATGGCGCACACCTGCACCGAATGGAGGGCATGCTCACCATCCTGGTGGGGCAACCTCACCCAGGACATTAGCCTCCACCACTGCCACCACAGGGACAGTGAAGGAGCAGTGCTGACAGTCCCATGGTTGAGGACTTGAGTCACACTGCTACCATGTGGATGCTCATGGGACTGGGATTCCATAACACCCTCCCCGTTCAAGGTGTAGAGCCCCATCTTGTGTCACACACCAACCCTGGCTGCTGTCTTGTCTGTCTGCTAAAGCATCCTCACCTTCCCAATTTACCTCCCTCACATGTACCTATGTCCCTTCCCCAACATTCCACTCTCACCTTAAAAAAGAAATCAGGCCCCGTCCCCCCCAAAAATAGAGGCCCATACATAGGTTTCCATTTCGCACATGTGTCCACTGGATACACTTAATATGGTCCAATTGACTTCACAATACAGTTAGGTTGTCATCACCCCTCTCTGGGGGTGGCAGTCCAAATTCAACTATAAAATCTGTCATAGTGCACAGTTGTTGGTAATGAAGAAATGGTTAGCTATGGTTCCTTCCTACACCCATCCTGCACATCTCTACATGCCTTTCACTGTTTTTCACCCTGCTTTCACCTCTTTTCACTGCTGTCCTATCTTCCCATTTTTCTTTTCTTTAAAGATTTTGTTTGCAATGCGCCGCTGTGTGCCACATTGCTTAGCTATACTAAATAGCATTATACTGGTATATGCTTCTGGAACAATATTAATCACATTCAAAATGCTCGCCTGCATCTTATTTTGAGTTCATGACCCTCGTACTACAGAACAGTGGATTATCTCTCCAAGCCACACAGCTGCTAATGAAAACAGGTGGTTTAAGCAAAACATAGTAATGCTGTAGTTCCCCTCATTAGGCATGTTTAAACAGTGCTGTGCATTGTGACACTCCACGCAAATCAGCTACCACATTCATACAAAAATAGTACTGTAATTAGCATTCTAGTATACAAATACATCATTATAAAGGCACACACATACACCTAAATGTAATTGAGGTATCCAGTAGTAGGTAACCCTGCAGTTATGTCTACAACATGTAAGAACACACTTAATAAAACATTAATGGAAAAGAGGATGTTAAGTGGGACTCTGTTATACAAATACAGCACTCTAAAGCCATATACATACTGATAGATGTAAATGTGGCATATAACAGCAGATAACTGTGCAATGATAAGTACAACATGTAGGAATTTACCTGAGATAGTAGTGATTCTGTAGCTCAGTCTGCAAAATGCATTAACATAAATAACTTTTTGGTACACATAGTATTGGGTTCAAGTACAGCTGCGTCTGCCAATGAAAATACATGTATGTGGCTATCGATATTATAAAGTGTGATATGCATGTCTATCTCATCACCTATTTATCCACCCGAAGCAGTATAGTTGGAATGTCTGCATCTATATCATAGAAGGCAAAGTCCTGCAGATAGGACCACTCTCATCTACTCCTAGTACAACAGGTAATGCAGTAGGCTGAATTCCCACTGGATGTTGAAGTGTGTACTGAAATTGTGACCTAGTAATATCACACCGCAACCCACAATATTTTGCTGGTGATATCACAGACAATCACAGCTGCACATGTAACATATATATGGTGGTTGAGCTACATGCAAGAGTTGCCAGCACACAATCCAAAGGGGAATGCCATGACATAACATGTGCTCTGGCAGTTGTCTGCCTGCTTGACATCATGGTTAATGTACACCAACTTGTTTTGCAGGACACACCAAGCATTTTGGCTTGCATTGCTTTACTGATACCGTTGGCTGATGCACTTACCTGACACACATATCTTACAGTGGTGTGGCTACACTCAATCTGGCTCTGCCTATAAAACAAGGCTGTCACAGGTCCCACACTTACTCTTACAACTTGTTGTCCTGCAAAGTGTTCACCCTTTCGACCTATGCCTATTGCTTGCAGCATCACCTTCAGCTTCAGCCTGTAGCACACAAATTTGTATGTAAATAGTACCTACTACAGACATTCTCTATGCCATGATGTAGGATCTGTCTCCCACTATTTTCCAATGCAACATACAAAAAGGGGTTGTAATGTACATTGAGACCTTATATCTTGTTCAGTAGTTGCATGGGATTGGCTGATTGTAATGCAAATCAGATGTGCTTGCTGCAATTAGCACTTCAGAAGCACAAATTGGTTCAGAAGCAATCACTTCATAATAGAGAACCATGTTAAAAAGGCAAACAGCTAGGTAGGGAAAACATTGTGTATAAGAGTAACTTTTCATGGCCAACTCATAGGCACAACATTTATATATCTGTATCATTCAACAGAGGAGTATTGTACTCCATCAGGTATGTCACCATTTTATTTCCAACATAATGCATATTTGTCCATGTACTTAGGGGGAATGGTGATTACAGAAGTAAGCCTTGCATGGAACTGTAGATCTGACTGCACTTCTTTAATTTCAGCATGGTTTCCAGGAAGGTAGTCAGGCAAGCAGTATGTGCATGTCGGGGGGATTCATACGTACACCCTGGAAAAGGTAAAGAGGCACTGTTCACACAGTTATTCTGCAGCTGCACACCATCAAGCAGTGTGTATTGCACTGACACAATTACTTTGTGAGGAATGCTGACAAGAGGGGAGTCCCCTGAATTGCTGGTGCCTGGCTATTACAACTGCTGGTCTCAACACAACTACTCTCTCCTGGGATACCATGCCCCTACACTTCATCTCCCACCAAAATGAAAATGTTATTACTGAATTCCACATGAGAAGCAGGCCACAGCCTGTTTATCCACATAGTTGTCCCACTTCATGCAAGGCTCTGCAGCCTTGACATACCCTTTACCAGGTAGATGCCTTGAGTAGCAATCAGAGCAATCATTTCAGTGTGGCATCTATTATCTCTAGTATTCCAGGGTTCTTAGGATTTCAGTAGGATAAAGAGCATATGGTGAGTCAGAGCACAGCTGCATTGTCACAATATTATGTACAATGTCTGGTGACATACACATGTAAGGTTGTTCAGACAAGCACCACAGTGGTAGTGATCCCTATAACGTCACAATGTTACAGCAATTCATGCAGCCTGACTATCATCAACATCACGGTGCATATCTGTATACCATGGATCTGGAGGTGTACTGCAGAGTGGTGGCTACCATTGGCCAATGTGTGCGCACCCACACTTGTCCTATGTATGTCATACTGTACATTTATGTAATTGGAAAACTTGTCTGCATTCCCACATCATGTCATACAACATCCAGTGTGCCATCTGGTTGCCTGATAGACAGTGCAGTCTAGCAAGACCAGAGGAATCACTGCAGAGTTGAACAAGTTCTCTGTGCATGCATGAACATCCACAGCTTCACTGCAAGATGTGCCACCCGTACAACTGCATAGACTTAGCTGTAGCTGACAAGAGGACAAGAAGCACCTCATGGCACAGTAAACTGTAAGGAGTCATGCAATGCCCCAGTTATGTCACTTGCCCACAAGAAGGTCTTCATAAACATATGCTTGTTCACATACTCATGGCTGTAACCCCATGAAAATGTGTATGTAGTATCATTTCCATCGGTAACAGTAATGTTCCTTGTAAGGAGCATGTTATTAGGCACACCTGATGTACATACACAGGGATGATAGACATGGGCACACAGGCCTGGCCACACAGGTTTACACCTACTTTACCATAGCTCACCATGTCTCCACAGGGGTAAAACAGGTAGTATATCATGCTCATGTCATTAGTGAAGGCACTGTCACTAGATAATACTGTGTTTATAACCTCCGTCTACTCTTCCCTCAGCATGCTAATATTTCACTGCAATGGTTATTTTCTCATGTACCTTTACAAGCACCACTGGCAATTGGACACAACACAAACCTTCCTCACAAGGGAACTTTAATTCCCCAGTATCTGAGCTATGGGGATCATGTGCAATTACTGTCATTGTAGCTTGTGTCATATAGACCAGTCAGAAGTGATCTCTGCCTTGCATACAGGGCAATGTGTGACCCTCCTGTATTGGACATGCTGCAACTCATTGAATGGAATTGTACATGTATTACCCACTGTAAGGATATAGGATCATAGGAAGTTACTAGGCTATTGGCCCTGAGGCCCTTACAAGCCTGGCCAAGAATTTAGCCTGTGTTCTGACATGTCAGCTCCTGATGCCCCTGTCCTTATCCAGCAGGGACACAGGTGGAATCCCAGGGGTGTATTGTCTGTTCCCCATCCAGTTATCCAGGTTGTGCTTACAATGGGTTAATGAGGTACTTGGCTTGACATTGAGAGGAAGTCTATTCCACAGAAGAGGGAGTCTTTGAGACACAAATCTGTCCCACCAACAAGTCCTATTGATGTTACAGACCAGGTTGAGGTCATGTGTGCAAGTTACTCGAGTGGAGCTTGACTTGTGGTTATGCAGCAGTCCAAACAAGGAGAGGTCTGAGATTGTTGTGTATGCCAGACAGAGGCCAACTCAGAGGACTCTGTATGAGACTGAGTAGAGGGACAGGGCTTTTAGCTTATCTGTGTTTGTTAGATGTTGGAGGCCCTGGATTTTTCTGGTGAGGAACCTCTGTGGTTTTTCCAGCTGCTGCATGTGCTTTGTGAGGTACATGCCAAAAGGGACATTGTACTCAATAATGGGTCTTATAAGGGAAGAATACAGGGATGTTATGACCTCATTGTCCCTGGATGAGATGCCCTTCCTAATGAGGTGAGCCATATAGAAAGCTTTCCATACAGCGGAAGTGATATGACAGTCAAAAGTCAGTTTGCTATCAACCTGGGTGCCCAAATCCCTCATGACTGACTGGGTGCTTAGGTCCTTGTTATTATTGTAATAATTTGTCGGGACATCACTCTCCCCAAAAGGGGGGGTGAAGAGGCATTTTTAGCATTCATTTTGAGGCCATGTTTCTGGCACCAGACATTTGTTTGGGTGAGACTCTCTTGGGGGATGTCCACATCACTAGGGGAATTGATGACAGCACCCAGCTTACAGTCATCTGCAAATCTGGTCAGTCATAGCCCACTGGTTTTGGTCTGCACCTCAGAAAAGTATATCACAATCAACAGAGACCCCAAGACCGATCCCTGGTGTACACCACTCATTACAAGTCTACTGTTTGTGGTGGCTTCCCATATTTTGAGTAGGTGGGTTCTATTAGTGGACCACTTTGCTACCCATCTTGTAACTTACAGGGTGATGTCTAGTTAAAAGTTTGTCTATTATACTTGAGTGGGGAATAGTATCAAAGGCTTTGGCCAGGTCAAGGTAGGCGATGTGCACCATCTTCCCCTTGTCCATGGCTTTGGAGACTGTCTCAAAGAAGTCAACTAAATTCAACAGACATGACCTCCCCTTGATGAAACCAAACTGTGTGGGATCAAGTGTTTGGAGGTTTTGAATGTCCTTGTTAATGAGTTCCATGATAATCTGTCCCATGGCCTTGCAGACCAGGCAAGTTAGGCTAATAGGTCTATAATTTCCTAGATCGCTGAATGCTCCACCTTAGCGCAAAGGGATGGTAGTGGCAGTCCTCCACTTGACTGGGACATATCCAGTGATCAGGCTTTGGTTGAATAGGTTGCCTAAAGGTGCTGCAAGTCCCTGCCTGTGTTCATGTAGGGTGCAGCCTGGATGTTATTGGGTCCCATTACCTGGTATATGACATTAATAATACATACTGGAGGGGGAGATATGTGTACCACACTGTCACAAATGATGGAAACAGACCCTCACCTACTGCAAACAATGCACCTCATTGGCTCTCTTCAGATGCAATCTGTATGATTTCCTGGCTGACTGTCACATAACCACAGAGCTTCTGTGTGCGTCCCTTGTGGACAGGGGCAATATGTGCTGATTGTGTAAATAAGGGTTAGAATGTGACTAGAGTTTTATGGGACCTAAGCTCATTAGGGTACTACTGTCCAATGATCTATGATCCCATACACTGATGTAAAATACTCTAACATCTGCACACATACACCTGGCTTCATTGAGAATAGCACCACTTTCAATTCATATATACAGAACAGTGCACAGCATACACAGTTCAAGTTGGCTGCAATTAGATTAGAACATCTACTTTACTGCTATACACTAGAGATCACAATACTTAACACATGCACCACACCTCAAGCGTGCTAACATCACTTTAGTTATTGTAGATGACTTCAGCAGACCTTGTTCTGGTCAGGACTTTGTAGGCACACATCACCTATGACAGCCAAAATACTGCAAACTCCATCTCTTTCTAAGTCTCTGTGGTGATCATGTTTATTTTGCAGGGGAATACACACACAGCTTGTGAGCCAGAGTGAGCTTAGAACCCCTATCTATCTAGTGTGACACATTGCAGATCACCGTATTTACAGCACTCACCACAGCTTAAGTCTAACATTATCATGGCAATTGGTAGCATTAAGGTACATATCATCAGCAGACCTTGTGGAAGAGGGGAGTTTGGAGACCGGCAGCATCTGCAAGGGCCAAAAAGTGCAGGTCCATTGACATGTGGGATACCCATTTCTCATCCTAGGGGATGCATACACACACAAACACACCAAGCAAACTGGAGTGAGATTACAGACCCTACCCATCTAGTGTTACATATGACAGATCACAGTAGTTATAGCACATGGCGCAGCTTAAGTTTGACATTACCATGGCAATTGGTAGTGTTAAGGTACATGACATTAGCAGACCTTGAGGAGGAGAGGGATTTTGCGACTGGCAGCACCTGCAAAGGCCAAAGAGTGCAGGCCCACTAACATTTGGGAGTCAATGTGGGGCTCCCATTTGTTATGCAGGGGGATACACACACACACACACACACACACACACACACACACACACACACACACACACACACACACACACACACCTATCTAGCATTACACACTACAGATCACAGCATTTACAGTACATGCCATCACTTAAGTCTATTTCACATCTGAATGTAGGCAAATACTAGTGGAGTACATAAATTAGGCTTGTGTTGAACAGTATGTGTGGGCTGCAGAGTGACATTGCTTCTCAACTATTCTCTGCATCTAGTAGCCTTGCAGTCAGATAACTGTTGTTTATTCTAGCTATATGTTTACAGTAGCCATTTTGGCCATATGTTGTTTGCATTTGAATGGGCAAACATGTGGCAACAACAATGTGTCCTGTCAGTGCATGCATGCATACATAACATGAAACATGACACCACCTGTTCACCTGCTGGTGTATGTATTGTGACATCCAGCAGACACAGAGTGCTGTAGGGAAGTGCATTATGTACAGTAAAGCCCTTACATTTGGTCCTTAGAGCAACATTATATATTTGTCATACTTCAGCTTTAATCACCAGTATCAGGGTTTGTAGAACAATAAGGACATACACAGACATGTCAACATATATCTGTAGATAACAGGGATGTAAATATACACGGGTATGTGTGTGTGTGTGTGTGTGTGTGTGTGTGTGTGTGTGTGTGTGTGTGTGTGTGCATGTGTATGATATTTGTGTATTTCTTATGTAAATGTATGGCTGGAGAAAGAGATGTGTCAGTCACCCATGCTATGCACTTTAATGTACAGTGACATTCCATAGTCAACAGAATGTGTATTTTACTATTTTGCAGGGGGGGCAAGCCCCTCTGCACCCCCATGTGGGGGGCTGTGCCCCCCACACCCCCTGCAAATTATATATACCAACTCCAAGATCGCACTACAGTGAGGAAATGGGCTAATTCCCTGTTCCTCACTGAACCACGAACTCTGTGTACAGTGCTAAACTCAGATACTTGAACTACACTACCCATTCGCTATAGTGTAGTCAATGTATTTAGAGTCAGCATTCTGCTCATTGGAAAACAGCCTTTTGACTGCATGCTGATTGACAGCCGTGACTTCAGTATTCAATAGTAAACATATAAATGTGTGTGTGTGTGTGTGTGTATAGATTTTTATATACATACACACACACACACACTCACACACACACACACACACACACACACACACACACACACACACCCACACACATAATATATATATATATATATATATATATATATGAAGCTATAGGGAGAGTGAGATACTAAGAGACAGATATGTATATGTATGTATATATATATATATATATATATATATATATCTGTATCTTTACACATATCTATATAGAACAAGTCATTTTGAGGGGGGAGCAACAGACTTTCGCTCTGCTTAACGAAGTGTATGAGCATACCCGGTGGGGGGGTTGCTAGTTATAACCTGACTCTATGGCACCCACTACCTCAGGGTAGTGTGCTACATGGTAGACCTGTTGCATATTGCTGGGTCTTGCCTCAGGAGAGAGGGGAAAGATATGTGCTCACTGGCATGTCATAGCATAGCACTCAGGAACTGGTGGGATATCCTGGATGCAGATACCTGTGATACTCCCATCATGTCTCCAGTTGGTCTTTGAAATGTACCTGTAGCCAGTATCCTAAGAGCTATACATATCTTTGTTTCCACTGGGATGGGTTCCCCTCTGTTGGCTCTGGCTCTGAGTTGAGAGTGGCAGAGTTCAGTGAGCTCTTGTAATATATCTCTGTGCACCCTATAGCACTCTACAATCTCCAGCTCGTGTAGCTCCTGGAAGGTTACCCAGGGCCTGAACACTCTTCTCCTTCTCAGTCTAGGCCTATTGTCAGCAGCACCAGCAGCATTGACTTCAGCCTCTAGTACATGCAGATGTAATATAGCTGCAGCAGCCCCTAACATTATCTCATCAGTTAAAATTTCCAAGTCAGTACTCCAGTGCTTCAGAGTACTGAGGGAAAAACAGATTGTAGGGTGCATGCATAATTTATACAGGTCTGCCATAGGTCCACCAGGTGTGATTGGCTATTTATTATGCATCTCACCTGCCTAAATTGTAATTAACATCATTTAATGGCCCTACTTTGGTGCACAGCATGCCACTGTGCACTGCGTTGCTCAGCATAGCTTATGCACTCCTAAATAATCATCACTGTCATGTGAGTAGTGTGCTGCATCCACACATTAAGCTATGCACTATGCAGCATATGTTATACAAAAGTCACAATCAATAATTGAATATATCTTTTTTTATTTGCTTACTGCCTATGTCATCACTGTGATGTGGGTGTTTTTTTTTTGCGTGAACATGCTCAGCTATGCAGCACATCATGCAAACACATGCACCAGGTATTAAAAGCATTCCTAAAAGTAATGAGATATACTCCTGCTGGCATCCACATCCAGTGGTAATATCTACATGGTGTAGCAGCCTACATGCAAGAGATCTGCTGACATGGTTGCTCCTTTTAGCGATTCAGCAAATTAACCTCACTTGCATACATATCTGCGCTGACAGCCTGGTAACTAGACGCTTCATAGCTGTATGACCTAGACAACAGCCCAATGCACCATTATAGACCCAACACAATGTCCTATAGTACAGTTTTGACAAATATTATAAAATACTTTTCATTCCTTTTTTTTCAGTTAGACTTGTTTGTGTACTAAGGCGCATAGCACAAACATGCTGAAATCATTAAAAAATATATTTTTACATATTCCCCTGTATTTTCAGACATCAACAATGCATTTTTCATGCATTACTGTATGTGAGCTAACCATTTCAGGGGATTTATGTCCATATTTGTGGACTTTTACACCCCCTTCTTTCCGTCGACACTCCTGTATACAGAAACTTTCTGCATACACTACAGACATGGAACAGGGTCTACACAGATGCCTTGCTGCTTGTTGGATCACTTGCATAAGATTCACCTGCTAATGAGGTAATCTGCATTACATGGAACTTTCCTTGTTTGTTTGTGCTTGCCCGCATTTGCTAATCTAAAACCGTTTGCACCCTTGTACGCATCGTGTCACGATACATACAAGAAAAAAATCATGAAGGGCTTACTGAATTCCCTCGGCAGTCATTTGTTCATAAACATTGGATTTAGAATGTATAACTTCATTTAGTAATAAGTGCTCTAGTGAAGGTCATCCTAAGCCACAAACTTTCTTAATTCACTTGGGAGTGCCCTTTTAAAATTTTCTATGGCCAAGATTCCCAAAAAAAAAAAAAAAGAAATTCCTAAAATGTTACTTATTTATGTGAGATGCTAGCCATATCAATCCAACTATAAGATTCACTAAAACTCAGATACATTTCATTTTATTTTTATTTTTATTTTATTCTTTTCTGATGTTTTAATATCTGATGCACTTTACATTAGTTACTTGAATGTTTTATATTTTTTATATATGCACACACATACACATATTTAATTGACTAATATATACATGATGGTAAATATTTGATATATATATATATATTTTTTTTTATGATGTTTTATAGAAGTTTTTCTTATTAGGTCTGTTTATTTTATTGATATAATATATAATAATATCAATTATTTTACATATTTGTTATTACTTCATTCAGATTCTAGATTTGCATTCACACCTAATATAATTGATTAATTGGTTGATTAGAGATACGTAATCACTCCACATTATTTAAATGTAAGTGGATGTCTTGATTAATTTAGATCTGATGAAGCGTACCAGGGGTGTACGCGAAAGCGCTCATGTGTTTGTTTTATTTTAATAAAGTACTTATTATTTCTTTCCGTGGTAGTCTGACTACATCTTTTTGGCTACATTCAGTAAAGCTACAAATGGACAGTACATACTTGGCTGGATTCTGACCTCCAACCCAAACAATATAATCTTCTTGGATGCTAACCAGAACAATCAGTGACCATCTTCTAAGCTGTGTTATAAGACAACTGAATAATAAAAAAATCAAGTAAGCTACAAATAAGTACATAGTCTCACCAAATTCAGCAAAGAAACTTTCAATAAAACCCATCTCTAAAGACTCTAACCCTTGATGAAGCAATATCTAATTTCAGCACAAAATATCTTAATATACTGAATCACCATTCATCACTTTATACCAAGAGTTTAATCAAACCCAGTCCCATGGCTAACTAAAGAAACCAAACAACTCATTATCCTAACAGAGAAAGCATGGACAGACTGGCGTAAAAAAAAAACTGTGTGCATCAACATTTCAGATACCATAGAAACCTTACTAAATGAAAGATTAATTCAGGCAAGCAATCATACTAGCAACTTCTCCAGCACTAGTATCAGAGCAATTCAAAACTTAGTCAGTCCAACACACCCTCATGGACAGCAAACAACAACAAAGACAGCATTGCATGTTCTCTCCTTACTCAAGGATAACCACTATCCCATATAAAGCTGAAACTCAACTAAGCAATTGTTAGTTTCCAGCCTGTGCCCACTAAAATCAACCACCTTAGTAGCAGACAATTTACCTGTTGAGTATCTGTAAATAGTAGCAGATACCCTCATCTATTCTCTATCCTTATAAACCATTCCATCTCAGAAAACTATGGAAAGAATCTTTTATTGTACCTCTACACAAAGGGGGCACAGCCACAAAATTCACCAACTATAGACCTATAGCTGTCTTAACACCTCTATCAAAAATCCAGAAAAATGTATCTATTCACAACTTTTAAAATGCCTCATCAATAATAACTCCATCTCCAATGCCCAACATGGTTTTCAACCCAAACATAGTACTACAACTGCCCTTCTCAGTTTCAGAAATACCATAAAGCACACGAGAAATTCCAGCCACTTAGTATCTTCCATTCTACTTGACTATTATCTTTCAACAAAATCTACTCACAGAACTTTCATTCCTCAACTTTTCCCAATCAGCTCAGTCATGGTTCCATAGCTGTCTCACAAACAGATGGTAAAATTGTTCCAAGAACTTTTACCCTTCCTGTTTCCATTCGGGATACACAGTGGTCAATACTTGACCCCATTTTGTTTGGTATCTTTACACATAAACTTCACATAGCCTTCAAGCACTCAATCATAGCACAAAATTCAGATGATGCCACCCTCATCAGCTCTGCCTCAGTCCTCCCAAAACTTATTGACAACTGGTACCCATCAATTGAAACACGGATAAAAAAATTTACCTGCTTCTAAATTGTAGGGAAAAAAAACAAAACTAATGATCTACTCTAAAACGTTTCTCAGACTAAAACAGTCTTTCAAAATACTCTGAAAATAACATCAGAAAAGAAAAAAATGACCTACACTCTGCCTTATCTACTGGTACACTCATACAGTATGCAGATGACTCCACTATTATCTGCACATCTCCTACACTAGCACAACTTCTCACAACCTCTAAACATACTTTTCAACATTTGAATATTGGCTCACTATCAGCTATTCCTAAACCCGGTATAAAAAAACACAAAAAGAAAAATATAGCAAAGCTAGACTTTCCACTGTGTGATACCTTAAATCTCTTGTATCAGAGGCAACATGGGGTATATGCAAATTAAACTTTAAGGATCTCAGGTGTTTCAACTAAATGGTAATTCTGAATGTCCAAGACATTTTCTTTTACATTTAAGTCTGTTTATGGACAATTTCAGGCCAATAAAGCCAAACCCCTCTAGCTGTGGACATGCATGTTTTTGCCTTCTTATGGCATCATCAGCACAGCATAAGAGGAATGCTTGACTTTTGGAAACTCAGAGTTGCCGTACCCAACTGATATCCATAAACATTAGGGTATCCACAAAATATCCCAGCTAACAAACTAAAACAATGAGTAAAAAGGTCACACAGAAAAAACAATTGGTTAAAAAACACAAAAAGAAAAATTTAGCAAAGCTAGACTTTTCACTGTGTGATACTTTAAACCTCTTGTATCAGAGGCAATATGGGATATATGCAAATTACCATTTAAGGATATCAGGTGTTTCAGCTAAATGGCAATTCTGAATATCCAGGACTTGTCGTACACAACTGATATCCATAAACATTAGGGTGCCTACAAGGATATTTTGTAGACACCCTAATGTTTATGGATATCAGTTGGATACCACAGCCCTGTGTTTCCAAAAGTGAAACATTCCGCTTATGCTGTGCTGATGATGCCATAAGAAGGCATGAACATGCATGTCCACAGCTAGAGGGTTTGGCTTTATTGGCATGAAATTGTTCATAAATAGACTTAAAAGTAAAAGCATTCAGAATTGCCATTTAGCTGAAACACCTGATATCCTTAAAGGGTAATTTGCATATATCATACATTGCCTCTGATACAAGAGGTTTAAGGTATCACACAGTGGAAAGTCTAGCTTTGCTAGATTTTTTTTTTGTTTGTTAAACTCAGTATAAACCTAAACTCATTTTCTTCCTATCTAACAATCTCTGCATTGACACAAACCAGTTTAAAATGTACACAGCTGACAATGCTATTCTAGAAATAGTCCACCACTCTAAACTGTTAGGAGTAACTATTGATGATCAATTTAAAATTTGATGTCCAACAAAATATAAAACAAACACCAGGAACATGGAATTCTCTACATAAACAAACACTTCCTGACCTCACCAGCAAAAATAACTCTAGCAAAATCCTTCCTACTACCTTCCCTTCTATATGGTGCCTCTATCTTCTCTAACTTACATACTTCCATTAGATCTAAAATGGAACAATGCTACAACAAATGAAAAAAGGGGTGAAGTTTGCCAGAAATTCCAAACCAGCACCCATCACTGTACACCACTGCAAATGCTAGACTTGCTTGAATTCTCCAGTCGCTTCCTCTATATACAACTCGTAACACTACACAACATAATCAATAAGCCCCAAGCTTGCCCTGCCCTGTACAACATAATCAAACCTTATTACCCTAACAGAGCCCTCAGGTCTGAAGATAAGAAGCTTCTCACTATCTTCAATGCCTCTAAAATACCTGAACAGAGCCTTTACTCTCACAGTGTTGTTAAATCATGGAACTCACTCCCACTATCAACTCAAAGTATTCCTGAACTTATAGCTTTTAAAAAATCCCTAAAGCAACATCTTAACAATTCCTGGTTGTGCTCATGCTCTACTCCTGTATAATTTATCTTACACTGTCTCCCTCACCCTCTGTATATGCACTACCCTACAGAAGTGCTCTTAGATTCATTTTTCAACTCTCCTAACACTGCCTAAGAATAACTGTATTACAGTGATCCATCAACAGACTTTACAGTTATCCTAAGGCCAAGTTGTACAACATCAACAGACTTTCCATATTCATAAAGGATGGGTACACCTCCAGATTGGTAGCCCAACATAACACATCAGAGATACTTCAGGTGCAGCTAACATTGGGTAAAACAGCGATTCAGGTCGTACCCTGCTATAGGTCCCCAACCATGTCCCAAGACTCACACTCCACATTCCTAATCACCCTGGAGAATATTAGGGTCCAACCTAAGACTCTCATACTGGGTGACTTCAACTACCCCTCCATTAACTGGGAATGCTACTCATGTACCAATACACTTGCCCAATGTTTCCAGGAATTCATTAATTCCAATGTCCTGGACCAGCTTGTTCTTACCCCCACTAGAGGTAGCAACATCCTTGACTTGGTCATTACTAACATGGGTGACCATTGCTCTACACCAATAGTCAACTCCTCCTTGGTTAGATCCGACCACAAACTAATCACATGGGAAATACACATCCCCCACCCACAAAGGTAACCACCATAAAAAACTTCTCCAAAGCTAACCTTGGGCTTCTAAAAACAGTTGTGGCTAACTTCACAGCACCCATTCAAATGGAGAATAGTTGTATGACTGCTGAATCATACACCAACGCACTGTACGAACACATACACAAATCTCGCCATACCCAATAGAACCAAGATGCTATCCTCCAAAAAAAAAGGAAGCCAGTCTGATGGTCCCCTGCCATAAACAAACTCTACAACAGAAGGAGGTAACTGATGCAGAATAAGGCGATGTCCCAAGACTGGAAAAACTCCCTTATCAGCCTCAACAAAATGTTGAGATCCCGCATCAAGTCCTGTAAAGCTAGCTATGAAAAAAGGATTGCAGCAGATAGTAGACAACCACAAGACCTTCTATAATTATGTAAAGAATCTTCACGGCAATACCCAAATTTGCTCTAGGCTTCTGCACAATGGTACCTCCTATACCGAGCCAAAAGATATTGTCAATATACTGGTCGATAGATTCAGTGTCAGCTTTACCCCCCCCCCCCAAAGGACCAATCACAATACCAGTAGATTGCCAGGCACCCAGTATTACTGCTGCACAGGTTAAAATAGCACTGTCCAAGGCCAAGAATACAGCTTTTATGGGACCTGAGAATATCCCTGGCTGTGTTCTACATGAAGTACAGAGTGAAGTGGCACCTCACCTGTGTGCCCTGTTCAACCAGAGCCTCACATCAGGCTTTGTCCCTACCGAATGGTGCACTGCTACAGTCATCCCTCTCCACAAAGGAGGAGCAATTACAGACCCTGGGAACTATCACCCCATTAGTCTGATGAGTCTGATATGCAAAGCTATGGAATGCGTCATCATGGACCTAATAAACAAGGATATAGGGAATCTCCAAACTCTGGATCCCACACAGTTTAGTTTTGTGAAGGCTAGAGCATGCCTGCTCAACCTGGTCGACATCTTTGAGTCAGTCACCAGAGCTGTGGATGAAGGCAAAGTGGTTAATGCAGCCTACCTTGATCTGGCCAAGGCCTTTGATACCATTCCCAACTCAGGAATCATAGAAAAACTCACTAAGCTGGGCATCAACCCATATATCACTAGGTGGGTTGCAAACTGGCTCACAGATAGAAACCACAGTGTGAAAGTAGCTGACTCCAAGTCAGACTACCAACCAGTCACGAGTGGAGTCCCACAGGGTTTGGCTCTGGGTCCTCTGCTGTTTGGTATCTACTTCTCTGAAGTCCAGGCCAACACGAAGGGACTCTGGATGACAAAGGTTGCAGATGATTGCAAGTTGGGAGTTATTATTAACTCCCCAAGTGATGTCAACATCCTACAGAAAGGCCTCACTGAGACCAACGACTGGTGTCAGAACCATGGCCTTAAGCTCAATGCCAAAAAATGTGCCATCATCCCCTTTGGGAAAAACCCAGTTCCCATGAATTACCACATCGATGGTAGTCCACTGAACACAGAAGGCATTATAAAAGATCTTGGAACACAGGTTGACAGCGACCTCTCTTTTGATCACCACATTGCCACTGTGGTCAGAAAGTCCTTCTATGTGGCACATCTCATTACTAAGGGTTTTGCATCCAGGAAGAAAAAGGTCATTGTCTCCCTCTACTCTTCCCTCATTAGGCCAATCATTGAGTACAATGCTCCATTTGGCATGTACCTCACTAGACACCTGCAACAACTGGAGAGGCTGCATAAGTACCTCACAAAGCGGATCCTAGGCCTTGAACACTTGTCCTATATGAACAGACTCAAAAAATTCCAACTATTTTCTGTCTCATATCACCTACTTAGAGGCAATCTCTGCTTGACTTACAAAGCCATGTCTGACCCAGCTCTGTTAGAAATGCTACATCTAAAGAAATCCCAATCCCTCTGCACCACATGGTCCAGAGACATCTACCTCATTACCACAATCAACAGAACATGCTGAAGGGACAGGTTCATAACCCAGAGACTGCCCATGCTATGGAATAGACTTCCCATACATGTCAAATAGAGCAACTCACTGACCCTCTTCAAGAGAAATCTTGATGAGTGGATGGGAAATAGAAAATTCACCCTGGGGATCACTCCAGTGGCTCTACTCGACCGAAGCACTGGGAACTAAGGTCAGGTGGCATGATGGTAGTGTAATCCTATGGGCTAGGCTTGTAAAGGCTCCAGGGCAATTAGCTTAGTACACATCTATAAACCTATTACAGGATTTCCTAAAAACATTCCATTTGATATTTATGGTTTCTATAAAAATTTCAGGCTTGTAATTTTTTAATCTTTCATGAAAAGAAGACACCATTTTTGTGTTTTTCCCTTTTTTAGGAGTTCATATTTATAAATCTTTTTTTATCTTACTCATATTTTATAGAATCATTCCTTATCAAGGGTATCAGAACTCGTCAGAGTTTTGGGATGCATGGCTAGGCTTAAAAAGGCCTTTGTGGTCATTAGCCTAGTAAACACCTATGAACATAAATGCAAATATGCTTATTTCCTTTGACAATGTTTTATTACTGAATTGTGTGTGTCTTCATATGTATCTAATATTTTTTCTTTTATTTTACACAATGTGTTTTGTACTGTTGGAGCTCATCTCCCTGGGCCACCACTGGAAATGGGTTCTTCTGACCCAGACAGACTATGCTGGTAAATAAATGTCAAATATATGTTGTTTTTGTTGTGTCTTTCGGCTTTTCCCGGTTAGGGGTCGCCACAGCGGAACTCTGGTCCGCTAATGATTGGTAGTTGATTTTTACGTGCCGAGTTACCAGTCCTGACACACAACCTTCAACGAAGGTACGCCCATTCATGCATGCCTCCATGCAGAAGACACTCTAGCTGAGAATCGAACCGGACAGCATCTTACTGTGAGGCGACAACGCTACTGCAGCACCACCACCGTGGGATCAAATAAATGTCAAATATATAAATAAATAAAATAGTACAACATTCAAAACTACTGAGATTGTTAACAGACAGGCACTTAAAATCTGATCTACACATTCTACAAACTATTAAAAAACTCCAGCAACTTGGTTTATTATACAGAAGTAAATGCTGTCACACTGACAGCATTAGAAAAACCACTGCACCAACCTATTTACTGACATCTCTTGTTTATGCCTCTCTCATCTTAACAGACCTTCATAGAACCCAAAATGAAACTAGATGGCTGTTACAACAAAGTTCTCAGATTTACCCCCAATATACCTTCACAAAGTTAACACTAAAATAACTACATTGGCTAGAGCTTCTGCAATGTCTTGCATACTCACAGCTACATATTGCCCATATATAGACTAGACAACTGTCCAGCACTACAAAATACTATAAAATATTGTTGCCTAGCCAGGGAACTATGCTAACAAAATAAATCACTTAAACTCACCACCAACTCTAATAATATTGCAGCTGACTCCCTCTACTTCTGCTGTGTCTCCAAACTGTGAAACTCCCTGCCACTACACTTAAAGCAAACTGAAAAGCAAATATGTTTCCAAAAACATTGTTTTGTTTCTTTACACCAGTGGAGAAGGTTTATTACTACTATTATAAAAGGCAAATTTCATCAAATGTCATCTTCATTATTAAACAAAGCATTTATCTTTAAAACAGGCAAAAGTTATTATAGCGGAATCTCCAACTATACATGTACAGAGCAGAAATGTGAGTGATAGCATTGTTACCTACATGTACATTCACAGTCGCACTAAAACAACTAAGTCTTAGGATTAATGGCTGGATTTGAACTGACTACCTAAGATCATATTACTACTATTATAAAAGGCAAATTTCATCAAATGTCATCTTCATTATTAAACAAAGCATTTATCTTTAAAACAGGCAAAAGTTATTATAGCGGAATCTCCAACTATACATGTACAGAGCAGAAATGTGAGTGATAGCATTGTTACCTACATGTACATTCACAGTCGCACTAAAACAACTAAGTCTTAGGATTAATGGCTGGATTTGAACTGACTACCTAAGATCACAAGCAGCCCATGTTTTACAATGACAGTGCACATTTGAAAGGATGACATCACCATTATGTCATACAGTAACTGGTCTGCTAAAAAGGAAAAAAAGTGATGGAAGAGCAAAACCACACTGTAGAGCTACCCATCTTATATGCATTTGAAGCCTTTTCTACACAACACAGAAAAACACACACAGTAGTCAATCAGTACTGGATTCAAACTACCTACCTCTCTAGTTACACAGCCAAGAGAGCAGAGTACCAACAGCCAACACCACAGGACAAGGCATATTGCATCTCTGAGAAAGTGTAGTTTTGAAAGAATTATCTAATTAGTGTGTTTCTAAAACTGGATTTTGCCTGAGGATACTAAAAATTTGTAGGGCAGCTCACTGCTAGTGAAAATATGTCTCATAAATGGAAGTGTGCATAACTGTTGTGATGTACCAATTGTACATGTTAGTGCACAGTCACACCATTTAATCAGTGTTAGATTTGAACCAACTACTTATCAATTTACACAATCTATAGAGAATGGTATCAACCACTCGCACCACAGTAAAGTCTGATTTCTGTAGTGAGACAGTGCATTTTTAAAATAATCACCTCATCAGTGTGTTGCAGATCAGATATTTGTGTTAAAAGTGGAATAGTGTGATGGAAGAGTCCTCTTCCTGTTTAAAAGCTTCTCCTGACTGGAAGGGGACACAACACATCTGTTGATGAAGCCGTATGTACCTGGCACCACAGCCACAGCCCCACACACACACGTGCGTGCACACACACACACACACAGAATTGTTGGAGTTGAACCAGCTACCTATCTAATTATAGAATCTAGAGAACAGTATCAATCGCACATGCCACAGACGTCGGGTTTCTGTAGTTAGAAAGTGCACTTTTGAAAGAATGACCTCATCAGTGTGTTGCAGAGAAGATGTTTGTGTTAAAGTGGGATAAGGTGATGGGGGAGTCCTCTCCCAGTGTAATTGTTTTCTTGAGTGGAAGTGTACACATGAGATACATGGGTCAATGACATTCTAACTAACAGTACAGACACACACACACATAAGCACCCACTTGAAACTCAGTCAGTGCTGTTTTTTAAATCTGCCTATTTATTCACATAATCAAGAGAAGACAGTATTAATAAGTGCAACAGGAGAAGTCTGACTTTAAATGTGTGAATATTGACATTTGTAAGGCTTACCACATCAGTGTATTGCAGAGAAGTCATTGTGCATCACATCTGTGGGTGAAAAGCCATATGTCTTGACAGGTCGAAGTAACAGTAATGACTAATGACATAATGCTCAGATGAGTTATCTCTCCCTTCATTCATTGACATTGTGTGATTGTGAGTGACAAGTACCAATGTCACAGTATTGTGTTTAGATGAAAATCGCACTTGTGAAACAGTGGCATGACAAAGAGGCATTCATGAGTTTTCTGCTTGGGATGACTTTATGCATACATTAGTCATATTTGTTCATGCTTGGACGCTGCAGTCAAAATATAAACAGACATATCAAAAATAAGACACTGCACTGTTAATAAAACTAATGAATTCTGTGTGAAAGGTTTCCACAACATTGTGCACCTTCTCCCAGTGTAAGTGTTGGAGTGCAGATGTAACTTTACAGAGTGATGGGTTCAGTCAAATGCAGACTGAAAGCCACATATATTGAGTACAACAGTCCATTAATACATACAGAAGTTGTACAATCCACTTATCTTGTCTTATTTTTTAAATCTCTCCCCGAAGTGCACCGCTGATAAGCTTGTTATGCAACTGATGCAAAGTATCAGCGCATGCTTTTTGAACTTGCAACAGGAATTGGAAGTAGTCTACGGTGCTCCGTGGCAACCTTCGCACAAATAAGGAGTGTAGGCAGACAAATAGGTCTGATTTCTGATCAAATGCAGAACATAGATGCGTAATCTTAATTTTTACACATTTCTTATGATACTTGCATTACATTAATCATTATATGAATGATACAGGTGTAGAGATA
Source organism: Protopterus annectens (assembly GCF_019279795.1). Classification (NCBI taxonomy): domain Eukaryota; kingdom Metazoa; phylum Chordata; order Ceratodontiformes; family Protopteridae; genus Protopterus; species Protopterus annectens. Next base: position 58,462,835 of record NC_056743.1, on the reverse strand, counting down.
AACAGACCTCATATCTAGTGACTTTGCATGCATTTGAGGCATGTTGTTGCTATGTAATTCTATGCATTTGTATGACATGATTGTGTAATGAAGTCAATACAGCTATAAAAACATGTATAAGTCTTACTTAACATGCTTCAAGAATATGGATGGAAATAAAACTACATTAATCCTATCACCAAATGTGAGTATATTATCGATATTGTCCAGCTGTACCTCTTGTACTCTGCTTGTTAAAACATAAAGGCTGGATTGTACCTAATGTCCTGCAGTAATTTCATATTAGCAGGTTGTGAATGAGTATGTAACACATGAAGGAACAAGCATGTGAATGCTGGTAGAAAAGGTGACAATAGAAACACTGTGAAGCAAGAAAGTTTGTGGACAGCGTGCTTCATAATGCTATTTACAATTGGAACATCCCATATTTTGTATGTTCAGCTCTGCAGCCTGTTCAAGAAATGATAATAACTGTCAGCTCATAGTGCTGTCAGCTTGTTTTTTCATAGAGTAGTGAGGCTAAGAACATTAACATGAAGGACATCAGTGGATGAAGGCAAAAACTCATAAGATTTAGCCATAAGTAGTTTACTGCCACTTCCTATATGTTACAGGTGCTGCTTGGTGCCAGGCATAGCGCAGATGCTGGGGAGAAACACTGGTGAGACAGAAGAGATGAGAAGAGGGAGACATTTGGAGACAGGGATAGAGATATACAGTGAAATGTGTTTATGGGACATTCCTGCTCATCGCTGTGGTGTGCTACTCTTTGGTTTGTCATCATGATTATTCTGTCAGGCTTTGTACATATAAAGACAAAAGATAATGGGTGACAATAGCCAAAAGATAGGGAAAACTTTTTAAAATACCGCCTTTATAAACTTACATTTGTGTTAGCACCTATATTAAGCCTGAAAAATTTTTTTATTTTTATTTTACATTTGTTGACCGGGATAGTCCAACTGGATGCATGTCCATTTTCAGCGGAGGCCTGGGGAGAAAAGCTCCAGGGGTAAGCAGATATAGCATTACATAATACAAACAGACTATTTACAGAGATTACATAAGTAAGCAAGTTAAACAAGTTCCACAGGTTACAGTTAGTTCTGAGCACAACTTACAAGTCAGGATTAAATTAAATTACACAGTAAACTGGTTAACAGATTTTTACACATTCCTATATGTATATGACATTCTTAATGAGTTCAATACTCAATGATATCTCACAAATTCACATATGTTGTGATGAACACACCACCAGTTAAGATGCAGAAAGCAGATATCCTTTGAAACTATGTCCACTTTACGGAGTTTCTGCTCTGTACAATAAAGTGCTTCTGGTATGGATCAAAAAGGGGCAAGAGAGTAAAAACATGATGAGGACATAAGGAGGATAGAGGTGGGTTCATAGCATATGTAGCACACAGTTACACACATGCTGTTAATATGGAAAAAGGTGACATAACTGTAATGACACACTTACGGATTCAAACTCTTGACAGTCTCCTAAAAAATATACGGACCAGATGATTATCTCATCTCACCACATAGGAACTCATTTTTTCCATTAAAATTATCCATTTTAAGGGACACTGACAACAGGCTGAAACAAGTGAGAATACAGGCATCAGTCATCACAGTTATATCAGCTGTAATAATCCTTATGGTGACATCCAGCAGCCACATAGATGTGTAAGAGTAACTGCATCACACTGTGCTACTTTCAGTCTGTTTTGCTATGGTGCACCAGGGTTAGGTACATTTGTGAGATGCTTTCTGTGCTAATGGGGTTTAAGACAAAAACAGACAAGATTCTGTCATAAGATGTGAACTGCCATTAAACATCAGTTGGTATTTTTGCCGGGTGACAGACATCATGTATATGCTGAGGACTCAGACTGGTAACACAGAGGGGATAGAGAGAAAGAGAAGGAGAGAGAGAGACAGATGGGAAACATTTCTGCTTATGGGACTTTTAGATTAGAACTCTTGACGGTATACAAAAATCTGTCTATATCTCTGAGATTTATCTTGGCACACCGCTCAGGAAGTCCTACTTCACAAAGTTAAAATCGCAGAATTGAAGGGACAGTGATTGCAGACTGAAACAATGGATAATGTAGGCATTAGGCTTCATCACAGTAATGAAAAGTGTAAAACCCATTACACCCAGCAGCCTAATAAATATCAGAGAGTAAAAAGTGAAGAGACAGAAGACTGGAAGAGACAAAGAGAGAGAGCAACAAAGGGTTTTGTTTATGGGACATTTTTGACCATCTTTCTGGTATGTTAGGTTTTCCCTCATAACTAATCTGTCACCACAAATGTTTTACCAACTGCTCCATTCTTAAAAATGGTGTTTTCCATTTTAATTTCCTTTTATTGCTTAGTTACTAAACTTTGTAATTTGAGAAAAATAAAGATGTTTGTACTTACAGACATACTAGTAATATAAAAGAACATTAAATGCTAGTTTGGCATACTTTTGGAATCAAACCCCTGACATTATGTTGAAACATGGGTGTCGCAGTGGTGCAGCAGTTAATGTTGTTGCCTCACAGCAAGAGGTTCTCTGGTTCGATTCTTGGCTGGGGTGCCTTCTGTGCAGAGTTTCCATGTTCTCTCATTATTCGTGTGGGTTTTCTCCCACATTCTAAAGACATGTGTCTGGAGCATTTCTCCTTGGGCCTCCACTGAAAACAGGCTCTGTGGAACCTAGTCGGACATTCCCGGTCAACAAATGTTAAATAAATAAATAAATAAACAGTCTACAAACATGTCAGTTATCACAGCACATCACATAGGAACTCTAATATCATAACATCCTGCAGCCTAATGTGTTACAGTAATTATCTGAAAGTAATATCCTTACTCTGTATTGTTGTATAGCTCAGTGTGTTTAAGCACATTTGTATGAAGATAACTAGACTAATGCTGGTGATGACAGATGTGATTTTTTGCCATCAGATGTGAAGTGACATTCAGTATCACTCATCACTGGTGTGTGATACCACCGTAGGTACAAAAAGTGAAGGATTTTGTGTGGGACATTTCTGGGCATGTGTGTGTTTCTATTATTTGACCAGATTAAATGTGAGAAAAATGAGTTGATATAAAAGTGGGGGAAATGTGTGTGTGTGGGGGGTAGTCGGGGGGGGGCACAGGGGAAAGAATACAGAAATTTGCAGGATGGTGGTGGGAGTGCACCATAGCTATCCACTTCTTCACAACATAATAGTAGAATTGTTCTTAGAATTTGATAAATCATAAGAGTCACAGCACCAGGGATGGGTGACAAGAACAAAATAATGTTGTATGGCTAAATGGACCGAATCAAGTGTGTTAAGAAGACACACAGATGAAGTGGAGAGAGCTATGTCTGGGGCATATTTTTCTTTTTTTTTTTTTTTGCAGGACATATGCCCATTTTTTTTTTTTTTGAGAGAGCGAGGACTGCTGGAGAAGGTGCTTAAGAGTAAGAGGTTTGGGACATAGGTAGTTTAGGTTAGGCACTGACATACAGGACATACAAGATAAACAGGGATAGTGATGGACACAAAAGGTTGGGGGACACCATGATTGGGGATAGCTAGGGTACATCAGAGGTACATCCATGTCCAGCTTGAGCACAGTGAGAATCTAATCATCACCCTCAGAACTATTATCACTTTTTCCTGGGCCAGTTTCCTGGGTCAGGGCTGAACAATAATTTTGCAATCCAGAGTAGGACCTTTGCAACTCTGCCAATTTGGGCACTGAGGTCCCTCTCCATTATATCCTACATCAGCCCTGTCAGCTCCTGCTGGGTGATAAATCTCTACCTCTACTTTTATTGCTCTCAGGGGGTACCACTGCTCCAGCAGCTGGGGAAGAGTTACATGTTGTAAGTGGAGCAGGTAGGGCAGAAGTTGTGGAGGCAACACTGATGGGTTTTGACCCAGATGTCCTGGGTGCCTATGCTGTCTCTGGTGGTGCCACTGCAGCCACTTGTGGGGGTATGGTGGGCCGAACCACAGTAGTCAGTCTAGCTCCATGTGCTAATAGTCATGTTGGTTTTAACAGCAGTGTATCTAATATAGATATATATAGATAGATAAAAAGGTAATGGAGAGAGAGAGAGAGAGAGAGAGACTGGGTTGGAGGAGACAAAACAGAGGAATATGATCAATGGCATGTCAAATTATTTTATTATTTCATTACAGAAATATCTTCACTTTTGACATATCCAGGTATGATGTGAAGGCATTAATGTGTCATAAACTAAATCAATCTCACTGCTATTATAAAAGAAACAGAAACATTTATTTGACTATAAACAACAAAAATGCTGGTGAATGGACACAACGATGCAACAAACCAAAAGTGTAAATTCACAGAAACAAAGTTGTAAACACCATACATTAAAGAATTCTCAGCTGTGTAAATGGTGTGTGCAACTTTGTTTCCATGAATTTATTTGACTATGGCATAGCTGATATATGCTTTCCTACTTAATAATTCCAGTTGCCTGCAATGAATTGTCAATGTCATTCAATATTGCAGTTAAGATTTTAGAAATACTATACTGTAATAAAAGCTAATTTCTGCTTCTGGGAAGTGAGCCAACACATAACTAAGCGGGTGTACTCCTTGCCTAATGCAATCCCCAAGAGGTTTTGCAGCAAGCATGTATGTTTGATATAAAGGTTACATATGCCTGCGCAAGCTGATATGGACTGTTGACCTGAAAATTATCGGGCTTGCATTCGCACCTGATGCAACTTACCCCATGTCTCGCTGAAGTAAGCCAGACTCTCCTGATTTAGCTAAAGTTTAGGACTATGTCTTTCTAGGCTATACAGAAAAGAAAAACAAATGATAAGAAACCATAAAGAATAACTGTATTAGCTAGCTATGCTAGCCATTCTGTATCACTGACTGGTAATGGGTCACTATATTTGCACAACTGAGGAGTGTTTGCATTCTTAAATTCCTCCTCTGATCTGCTTATAATGGCCTGCTTGTGCTTCTTCATGTTGTTTCCCAGTGTGTGTGCAGTGAGAGTTGCACTGGAGTCAACTTTGGCCAAGCTATTCCAAGCCTCTGCCTTATACTGAGACCTGGTGTAACTCCCCTTGCAGTAGCCTACAGCTGCAGTGTTTGATAAGGAGTGCCAAAAAATCCTCAACTCATCAACACTCTACATCCATGCTCTAAATGGAACACCAGTCTCACCTTCATCTAGAACTGTCTGTCTGAATTGGGTGCCCCATTCAGATCTCACTTGTAACAGCTAGTGTGCAAAGATGCACAGCCTTGCCAGCTTCATCTGTACAATTGAAAGCAAAAAAGAAATAGCTTGGTAGAGATATTGTCAATGATTACATCAAAAAACAATGAAAGTGCGAAATATGCCAGTGAGATTTTGCCATGAGTGATACTCACTCTACACATGTTATGTTAAACACTGAAATGCCTTATGGTGTTTGTTATAATTATTGCAGTTTGGAGGTAAAATGGTATGAATTGTGATATCTTGGGCTGTTGGGACTATTGAAATTGAGTAGTACCACCTTGGAGTCAAACCCATGAGAAAAATTATGATGCAATGTTAACTTTCACTTATTAACTGTCAGTGCCACAGAAGAGCTCCCTTTTTAAGTGTTAAGTTGAGATATACCCATTTACAAATGAATGGAGATGTACTTAGGAGATACCTGTATGTGTGCGACTTTAAGCAGTCATGGCACCTCATTTTATGTAAAAGGCTGCATCTGTGGTTGTAAATATATTTTAGATCCATGGAGTTGCATGAACTGAGTAATACATGTTGTGGTATGTTCTGTACATAATTCACATGGCATACTGTCCGCAGCACATAGTTATGATATCTGATGAGTTATAATGATTATAGGAAAACTATTGTGCACATCATACCTATACAAGTGCATTTTAAATTAACTGTCATCAGTGTCATGCTTAAGGTGTTTTTCACACATTAAATTGGAATTGTATAGCAAGCACTAATGATAGATTTGCAAGCAAAATCATATATATATATATATATATATATATATATATATATATATATATATATATATATATATATATATATAATATTCACATGTATTTAGTGTTACATTCCAAGTCTGTGACAGGTGACATTCTGACCCCTCATTAAAAGTATCCATAAAATGGATTCAAACCCTGTGTTACCTGCCCTATTTCTCTAGTTACACAGCACTTGCACTTTATGCCACAGAGATAGTGCATTTTCTTCACTAAGTTCTGACGAGTGCTGATGGCAGTGTAACAGTGCCAGATTACTTTGCACTACAGATGGCAGCCCAAAATAAAATTTTCATTTTTGCCTTTAGACATGAAATTTTGCTGTACATTGCCAGGCACTGCTTAAAAGGAAAAAAAAGGTAGACAATATATAAAACTATCAACAGACAGACCTCCTATGGCATTACCCTGATGCAGTCATCATTTGAGCATTAGCTTGCCACATTATACTTTGTCTTACAAATTGTCAGGGCTTCAGGTAATAACAATTATTCAGAAAATGGACACATAGAACATTGCATCACATGACTTGTGACACACCACATTCAAGAAATAATGATATACTTTGAAAGGGAAATATATTAGTGTCATGGTTAATACTTAGGCTACATGGATAAGTCATCTATAATATATTCTCCATATTTCCACATGCATCGTGTTGGTAAATTTATGCTCTCACATTTGTCATCTTTGACATCAAATGTTGCTATTCACAAGAAAAATAGTTTAGTTTCCCACAACAAAACATTGGTGACATCAATTCACAAGCACTATAGGTAAGATATTTTTATTTATTATTTACTTATTTAACATTATCTTACTGGGGAAAGTCCGACTTGGAGCAAAGACAATTTTCAGCAGAGGCCCGGGGGAGAAATGCTCCAGACGTTTAGCATTCATCACACAGACTTAGGGTGTTCAAAAATGTATCCCAAAATGTGTGTCAATACATCATCTGACTCCATAAGCAAAAGTAGCAGTACTACAGATTCGAGCCTCCAGTACCTCTGCTTTTGTACCCAACTCAGTGTATTTACAGCTTGTGCCACAGGGACAGTTGGCTGAAAGGTTCATTTTTTTTTTCACTCAGTACTATTTAGTGCTGACAGCAGTACAATGACTATAGGCTCATTTGGACTAAGAAAGGCAGACCAAATTGTTGTTATTTCTTTTTGCCTTCAGCCACAAACTCATGTTTGTGTACTGCCAATCAGAAGCAACTGCAAAAGGGAAAAAAAGGGAGAATAAAATAACAATTACAGCAAGAAATTATGAGTAATGAACCAAACACTTACAGCATTATCTTGACACAGTTATCCATTTAACATCTGATTGCCATATCAAAATAAACATTTTTGTTGTACATCATAATGCTTTCATGTCATGCCAATTCTTCAAGAAGTGGACACAACAGAAAATTACATTATTTACACAGTTACATACAATTACTACTGACATATTTTAAAGGAAATTTACTAATGTCAGGATGCCTGCTTGGGAGATATGGATAAAGAAATGTACTAATGTCAGGATGCCTGCTTGGGAGATATGAATAAGTAACCCAGCAGATATGGCACATATTTCTACATTTCCCATGTTAATGCTTTTGTGTTAACACACGTTACAGACACTATCATACGTTAGATCATTCATAGCACATGCTCTTATTAATAACAATGAGCTGAGTTTCCAAAAACACATTTGTAACAGCAATTCACAAGGAGTACAGGTAAGAGTTTAACATTTATCTCACAGACTTCAGCCAGTTCATCTCGTATACAAAATTGTGTGTCAGTATTTATTATGACCCTGGATTTGAATTCTGCATTACCTGTCCTCTGTCTCTGGACGCACTGTACGTCCACCTTGTGCAACAGCGTCAGGTTGCTGACAGGTGCATTTTCTTCACTCAGTGCTGTCTATAGTGCTGATGGAAGTGCACAGGTACCAGGTTCATTTGCACTACTAACGGCATTCCAAATTAAATTTTAGATTTTTTACCTTAGAAATCAAACATTCAGTGCTAGTGACTGCTGACACTCAACACTGTACAATGTCAAGCATTGCGCTAGTTATGAAGAGATAAAAAAATGGAAAACAACTATTTTAAATGTTCCTTTCTGATGTTTTCTCCTATTTGTTGTGTTGTAACATAAGCATATGCTCCTTAAACATCGCTACTTTTACAAAAATGGCCCCCTCTCTGGATTTGAGCCTTGAAACAATGTCAGCAACAAGACACATTTGAGATTATAGTATTTGCCATAGACACTGATATATATTATGAAGAAGAGAAAAAAGATTATATATATATATATATATATATATATATATATATATATATATATATATATATATACACTGCAGTGGTGGTGCTACGGTAGCATTGTCACCTCAGAGTAAGACGTTGTCTGGTTCGATTCTTAGTTAGAGCATCTTCTATGTGGAGACTTGCGTGAATGGGCGTACCTTCGTTGAAGATTGTGCATCAGGGCCGGCAACTCTGCACGTAAAAATCTACTGCCAATCATTAGCGGACCTGAGCTCCATTGTGGCGACCCCTAACCAGGAAAAGCCGAAAGACACAACATACATATATATATATATATATATATATATATATATATATATATATATATATTAAACTGTGACATTTTGTCACTTCACATTAAAGGTGCATCATAAGCATTTTCTGACAGTTGTCCTTTGTAATTTATAAGTCGATGCGTAGTGGAGTAGGATATTGGCAAAAGTTAAGCTCATACTTCCTGTCACAATAGCAACCAATATTTGCAATACTTCAGTTGTTTTATTTTCTTTGTTTTGTGGACATCGTTCTCATTTCTATCATTTTCTAACATGAATGCAATGTCATTTTGATGGATTTTGAGATCTGGAGGTCTGTTTAAATGGGTCACATACTTAACTAGAGATACAAACAACTTTTTATTCAGAGGCACAGTGTGGTCATAAGCATGTATTAATAAAACTGTTATAAAAGGTTTATCTCATAAGTCAGTAAATGTAATTCCTGACTTTTTGGTAACTTTGTCCTTTACATCAAAGTGGCAGCAGTGTGAAGTACTAATTGTTCATGCAGTTAATTAATCAATCACACTTGCAAGCCCTTAGAAAGCGACACTTTTCAATGCTTGATCTTTTGCTGGTAGGGTGTGTGCATGGAATTGTGTAGGTCCTTACCTGCCTGAAACTTGGTGCAGACTGTGGTATTCATGAACACAAATCAGTGCTAGGGTGTATGCATGGAATTGTGTAGGTCCTTACCTGCCTGAAACTTGGTACAGACTGTGGTATTCATGAACACAAATCAGTGCTAGGTGTATGCATGGAACTGTGTAGGTCTTTACCTGCCTGAAACTTGGTGCAGTCTGTGGTATTCATGAACAGAAATCAGTCCTAGGTGTATGCATGGAACTGTGTAGGTCCTTACCTGCTTTGAAACTTGGTACAGACTGTGGTAGTCATGAACACAAATCAGTTCACACTTGAATTGCATATACACAGAACTTCCAGGGCTGAATCTACACTATATAAGGTAATCATTTTAGTAAGACCCTTGTATCATGGTAAGGGAGACTGGATTCAGAGACTTCACTTCTGCTATTTTACTGCTGGAATTGCAGTTCTTTGTGTACTTTCATTTTTAATATTCTTTCTGTAAAGGTATGTGATGTTTATTTACAAAAGAATATTTCTGTTAACATGGCAAACATTTGTCAATAGCAATTGTTTGCTCTCTGCATGTTTGTTCATTGGTGTTGTCATAGCAAGTATGTAAACAATTATATTTCTTTTAAGGAAACTCAGCTAATGTAATCTGTCTCTATAACACTTTTGTGAGAAATCTGAATGTCTGTTATAAAAAAAGACTTATATGAATAGAAGCATTGGCAGAGTTACATTTGTAATCCAAAAAAAAGTGTTCAGACTAATATATGCCTGGCATCAACCAAAGGGGATAGCCCAAATATTAAACAAGTGTAAAAGCCTTAATTTTAAGTAAAATCAATTTTGTTAGGGCTGTTATCTATTAAAGAGTTACATTGTGTTGGCAGTCTCACAGAAGAGTTTTATCATTGCTATTAATATTTTTTTTGGGGAGGGGATTTTTATAGTTGTGTATTACCTGTGTGTAGCCTTAGAGAGCCATATGTACAGTTTGTTTTGGTCATGATTGCCTCCTTACATTCAGATATGTTTTCTTTCCAGACGCTTTCCTTAAGTTCCTTCTTTGTTAGTTATTTTTTCTCGCATACAGGAATATGGTGCCCAAATATCTGGCTCACATATATCGCCATTCACAGATGCAGAAAATGAGGTGATTGTACAGGGCCTAAGATGACACCACACATAACTGTTAGACACAACGCTAACAAGTCTCCCTGTGACCATGTTTGGGAGCAGGTGGACAATGATGTCAATGCGGTGGAAGGACATGGCCATGGATATCTGCAAATGAGACATCAGGCCAGCAACATGATTAAGAAAGTCAAGAAACATGCAGCTACTATTGCACAGGAACAGAGGCATACTAGTGTTGGTCCTGCTAACGAACCACCACTGACTGAGCATGATTCATACCTGATGTAGGTGGTCAGGTGGAGGATGAGTACTTTGTGTCTACTTGTGGACTTCCAGGTATGCTATATTAATAATTATGTTTTTGTATATGTGTATATCTATATCTATCTATCTATCTATCTATAGAGAGAGAAAGAGAGAGAAAGAGAGAGGGTGACATGGTAAAGTGAGAATGAGATACACAGAGAGAGAGAAGGTGAAAATAAGGAACATTTTGAGCAGATTATCTAACATGTTACTTCATATGAAGACGTAAGGTGGACTTGTTTCTGTTTATTGTATTTGCATTTTAATGATTACCATCACTCTTTCTTCTCCATTTCTCCTGTCTATGCACATCTGGTACTGATTTGCAATGATCACCTACAAATGGTAGGCATATACATTTTTATTCATTGTAATATACATTATATTGTTTTATTTGTGTTTTTTTTTATTTACAGTTGCATGTAATTTTGCTTAACTTAATTTTTACATAGGCTTGATCAGTTTTTATCCTATTTCCCGCTTTGTTGTGTTCATTACTTACCATAGGTGGGCATGCTTCTGGTACTGTGGAACTCTTACTACCTGATGTCTGAGTGTCAGTAGTTTGACAATCGAATTGTGGCTCCCACATGCACTGCCCATATTTTGGACACAATCAGTATGCCTACGCATACCCATGATTACAGACCCATCAGGGTAAGGCAGGGTGAGAGTGACACAGTTGATTAGGGTACTGTGGTTATTCCAGCTGTAATGCTGGCTGAGTCTCCCCCTAGTCATCATAGGTTCATACTAGGCTATCTGCCCTGGGGCATTTATAAGCCTAGCCCGATTTTGTTTGGCTTACGCCACCCCTTGATTTGAGTATTCTGTGCCCTTTTTAAAATTTAGTTTACTGTGCCTCTGTCTAATAGTGACACGGAAGTAATCCCCGGGACAAACCTATGATCCCCCATCCACTCATCAAGATTCTTCTTGAAGAGAGTCAGTGAGGTGCTCTGCCTAACATGAATTGGAATTCTATTCCAGAGAGAAGGGAGCCTCTGGGTTATGAATCTGTCCCTCCAGCGTGTTCTATTTATTTCTGTGCTGAGGTTCAAGTCCCTCGAGCGCGTGGCTCTAAGGGATTTAGATTTACTGAGGTGGTGCATGTCCATTAATTCTGGATTGGTCATAGCTTTATATGTCAGGCATAGATCGCCTTGAAGTAGGCGGTATGCAACTGAGTAGAGCTGGAGTTTTTTTAACCGAGCAGCATATGGCATCTGTTTGAGTCCCTTGATCCTCTTGGTGAGGTACTTTTGGGGTCTTTCTAATTGCTGCAGGTGTCGGGTAAGGTACATCCCAAAGGGGGCATTGTATTCTATGATGGGCCTGATGAGGGATGAATAAAGGTGCACGATTACCTCTCTTGATCTAGATGTGAATCCTTTCATGATGAGGTGGGCTATGTAAAAGGTCTTTCTAACCACTTTGGCAATGTGGTTGTCAAAGGAGAGATTGCTATCAACTTGGGTCCCCAGATCCCTAATTACTTTCTCTGTACTTAATGGGTTACCACCTATGTGGTAATTTGTGGGCACATTGTTTTTGCCAAAGGGTATGACTATACACTTTTTGGCATTTAGCTTTAGACCATGGCTCTGGCACCAGTTATCCGTCTCTGTGAGACCTTTTTGAAGGATGTTTATGTCAGCTGGAGAGTCGATTATGGCGCCCAGTTTGCAGTCATCTGCGAACTTGGTGAGCCATAGTCCTCCCACGTTGGCCTGTACCTCAGAAAAGTAAATACTGAACAAGAGTGGTCCCAGGACAGAACCTTGTGGGACGCCACTTGTGACCAGTTTCAAGTCTGACATGGCTCCAGCAACTTTGACTCTGTGGGTTCTGTCTTTGAGCCAGTTTGCGACCCATCTTATGACATAGGGGTTTATATTTAGGCTGGATAGCTTATCTATGATGCCCGAGTGGGGTATTGTGTCATGTGTATCATGCGGGCCATGTACCATATAGGGCTGTTGGTAGATATACTCAGAGGAGGTCTACTGTCCATCCTCTTCCTGATGATGGTGTGTCAGTAGGCACCACACATTAGTGGAGGGCCATCATGGTGGTACAGGCATGTTCCACCAGTGCCTCAGAAGAAATAGTGCTAGTACTAAATCATGTGCATTCTGATGTGTGATACTAGGTTGAACCATGTGGGTGACTTCTTGGACAGGATGAATGACACACTGTATGTGGCAGTGTCTGTAATGGAACACCTGCTGGGGGAGGTTCGGCATCCATGTGGCCAGAGAGATACTACATTCTCATGTGTTAGCAAATGTTGCCATTCTAGATCCCACTCCCATAGTGGTACTACCTCTACTGCACAGAGAGTGATCAGGTGTCCACACCCAAATGCTGTAGGCCATGGGGTCATGGTTGTGGACATAGTCATGATGACAGCTCATCCAGAAGACATCATTCATATTTAGGTAGCATCCTGACTTCCAGCCAGGGCCATGGAACTAGCAGTAGAACTCTTGGCAGAGGTAGTTTTTCATGGTCCAGGGGAACGACAGTGAACTGACTACTCTACCATGCACAGCTCACACACACACCTTATATAGGCATTACAAATGACTGATATAAATCTCTTGCTGCTGGCCCTGACATTTGTATGCTTCTAGAAAAACTTGTTTCTCACTTGCACACATCTTAGGCTTCCCCACCTCCACCCATTCAAACTGATGATGACTGTGCCCAGTCTCTTGCACATTTCTTTGTGACTTAGGGTTGCCTGTATGTCTGATACACAGAGTGGATAGCTACTGTTTGTGCTTACTCAGAAGCTTGCTTTAATGTAATGCAAAAATAATATTATTATATTTATTCTTCCTGCTCAGTTGTAAATGGTTGGTTATGTGCTTCCTGACACCCACTGTAATTGATGTTTTATTCTTAGTAATGGAGTCATAGTCAATAGTTCATAATTTCTTTCTGCTGTACTTGTGTAAATGATGTTAACACTGATCTGCTCACTGTTGGTTTATATACATTGATCAAATGAAATACCTGATTCTCAGTATTGGGAAAAATCATATATGTAAACTGTACAAATCAGTCATGAGTTATTGCTGGCATTATTTTATAACTGAGCCATGTTTCATCTTAGTGACATAAATATATGCACATGAGAGAAATCATTTCTATATATCTTAAAGGTTCCATACTTACCTTTTTAATACTTACAGCTTTGAAATGTGCCCTTGGGAAATGACTCTGTCTTATGCTGACAGAACAGAACCACTGCATAGTTAAATAAAGGTTAAGGGCTTTGGTAGTCTTCAGGTTTAATATTTGTATGTGTTGAGGATCTTAGTTTTTTTTTAGATAGGTACCATTTGGGTGTGCTGTCCTTTGCCTCTTAGCCATACCAATGGCATAACATGCTGCCTATGTCTACAAGCACCATCTGCAGCAGGTGGTTCTTCCTCAGACTCCTCATCTGTATCTGCTGAAGGTGCTGGTCCTGACTGTTGTCCTGTGAACTTTGATCCTGGTCCTTGTTGTTATTGTTCAAACTGTTTTCTGAGAATTATATTGTGCAACATGGCACAGACTCTGAGTATTTTGTCAGAGGTTAGTGGGTCATACTGTGGGACACCTCCTGATGTGTCTAGATACTGGAACCTTGGTTTGTGCAAACCAATATGTTTTACTATATGACTACTTTGAGCATGGGCATCATTGTACCTTGCTCATGGAACTGTGTGAGTTTCTCATGGGTGTTGTGAGCTAAGTTTCCAGTGCACAATATATATCATCCCCACTAGATGCCCATGTGAAAAGTCACCCCTAGTAAACTTTGTGTACAAGTCACAGGTGTGCCACATGTGTCATCATGGACACTGCCAGGGTTAACTGTGACACATTGTAGGTGGTCCATAGGACATTACAAACAGCTTGACAGTTAACAGAGAGGCATCCTTTTCTGTTGATGCACTTCCCTCCATGTTCACTGCGTGGTGCATTTATTTCTATGTGCATGCCACCTATGGCCTCCAGAATATCAGGGAGGTGTGCTATAAAACAGAACTGTTGCATGGTTGCTGAAATCTCCTTTGGCTTACATGGAATCCAGATGTGGTCCCTTAAATGTTGTGGCATCACATTTAGAAATGTATGTAATATTCTAGAGGCTGAGGCCTGTGAGACCCTTAATCTATACCCCGTGGGTCTCTGGAAAGTACCTATAGCCAGCAGTAGCTAGAGAGGATGAGAGGGGCAACTGCCCCAGCGCAAAGTGTTGGGGATCTTGACTTGCCAATCCCACTTTGTTGTTAATACAATGCCTGTAGCATTCCATTTGTGGTCTAAACTGCAGCAACTGCTGACTACATTGTAGCCAGCAGTTTGCTACAATTTAAACGTAAAAAAAAAAATCTTATTTGTTTTAATTAAAACCTGAACATTGTAGCTATATCAGGCAGGGTATCAGTTGTAGCAACTGATTGCTACATTTGTAGCAAGCAGTTTGCTACAGTTTAGAAATGAGAAATATTTATTTTTTTTAACTAAAGCATAAATAGTGCTCTGTGCAGACAGGGTACAAACTGTAGCAACTATTTGCTAGATTTGGAACAGTTTGCTACAGTTGAAAATAAGTTATGTTGAGGGAAGGTTGGGGGCAGGGCAGAGAAATGGAACCTGAATTGCTGGAGCAGGAGAGGGATGCATCCTGCATCTGGCCACCTGGTTGGTGTGCCAGTAAAAGGAAAGTCTGTCTTTTTTTACTTTTTAATGGAAGAGTTGGGGGGGGGGGCATAGATTTAACTGTAATAAGCCCATCACTTACACTGTACCAATTGGCTTATTACAGTGAAGTGCTTTACCTTTTTTTTTGTTTGGACTCTTCACTTGAAGAGCAGAGGGGGGGGGGGCTCTGGTTAACAATACTGGCCCTGGCCGGGACACTGGTTGAACCTGCTACACTTTTGCCTGTAGCTAATATATGTAATGTCACCCATACCTTGAATTTCAATGGGATGTGTTCTCCATGATTTCTCTGGGGCCTCAGGTGAGGATGGCAGAGGTTGCATATTTCCTTAGGGTATCCCTGTCCACCATGTATCACCCTACAATTTTTCTATCATGCAGTCTTTTATTAGTCAAATGGAATCTGAACCCATTCCCTTTATTGGCTATGGCTTGGCAGCAGTAGCACCTTGAACTTTAGCATTCACCAGCACCGCATTGTGTGGAAACCTCCACATTTGACAGTGAAATGAAGCAGTGTTCCACTCTTCCACTTTCGTCAGTGGTGGTTCCATTTTTCATTCTCTGATTGGCTTCTAAATCATAATTATAGCCAATCTGCAAAGAGCGACAAAGGGGGCCAATCAGACAATAATTTTGACCTTAAGCAGCCAATTAGAATGGTGAATAAAAGTCTATGGCTTCAGGGCTTCCTATAACAATACCCCTGAAGCACGAACAATGAGAAAAATAAACTTCTGTCACTTTTCTCCCTTGCTAAACACAGTTTTCGCAAATTGCATTTAAAGAGAGGGAGAAAAAAATAAAATAGAAGTCAAACAGTACCAAATTAAATAACTGCAATACCAGCATTAAAAGGATTCCTTTTAACTGCTGGCATTGCAGTTATTTTATATGGTACTGATTTACTTCTATTTTATGTTTTCTCCCTCTCTTTAAATGAGCCTACTACAGATAAACTTTTAAAGCATCAACTTTCATATGGCCGAGACCATATGATTGACATTTCAAAAGTTCAAACATCTGAAAAAAAAAATAAAAAAAACAAAAAATCCTGGATATTTTTGCACCCCCCCCCACATGGGGGGATGTGCCCCCCCACTATTTAAATACACCTACTCCAGGATCGCACTACAGTGAGGAAAAGGGAAATTTTCCCATTCCATGCTGTACAGAGATCTCTGTTCAGAACGTTCAAAGTTTTACAACTTCATTCATATGGTCTCGCCATGTGAAAGTCAAAGTTTTAAGATTTCAGTCATCTGTAGGTAACCCCTTTAAACACATACCTCTCAACCTCCTAAAGTAAAAAATTTGGACAAAGCCAATAGCCAAACATAATACAGGGATAAGGCCACAAAATTAAGGACAATTTTAGATATTGCTCTTAGAAAGGTGTTAGAATAACAGGTTTTGTGTTATCATACATGTTATGAAGGGTATGATGTCTGAAACACAGATTTCTGTCATAATCTTATTTCAGTCCCCTGTGATTTGCCAGAAAACTACATATTTTATAAAGAACAGACCAAAAATATGAGAAAAAAATTTAGGTATTCTGCAAAATTCTGGGCAGCTGAGAGGTGTGACAGGGGTGTCTGGACATATCCTTAATTAATGAGAGGACAAAGGCCCAAGAAGGAACCAATTTTAAATATTTCTCTTATAAACTTAGAAAGTTGCTAGAATAACAGGATTTGTGTTAGCATGCATTTTCTAAAGGATATAAAGTTTGAAACTCAAATGTATGTAATTATTTAAAGACTCAGCCTTCAGAGGTTTGCCAGAAAATCATAGATTTCTCTGAGGAAAAGGCCAAAAATATGAGGCAAACATCTGGACACTTGAGATGTGTGGAGTATATGTAGGGTCTATATTATGATATCACATGCTCAGAAGAGTGAACGACACATAATCGACCCCATGTAAATGAAAGCTTACAAGATCGAAACCTCAGAACAGTGATTTTTTTCCAAGGAAAAAATTTGGTGTTCCGAAAAAAAAAAAAAAAAAAAAAGCATAAAACATTACATAATGTGGGGGGGCTGTGCCCCCCCACACCCCCTATTTAAATATACCAACTCCAAGGTCACACTACAGTGCTGAAAACGGCAAGGTAGTGAAAGCAGCGAAGCAAATTCTTTCCCAGGGAAAGAATTCGCTGAAAAGCCGCTTTGCTATTTTGCCTTTTTGTGCTTTTCAGTTTGACAAAGATGCATTCGACAACCTGCGTCTGCGACAGTATAATAGGGAGCCTAATGTAAGCATCTGACAATGTCTTGGCTCAAGAATCTGGGTTAAAGGCAAAAAAAATGAGCCAAAGTTCCCAAATCATATTTTGAATATTGCTAATTTTAATCTTAAACCCTAAAAAAAAAAAAAAAATAACTATTAGTCTTTTCTCCTAACAAAACTTCTCCCCCCTCTAACACTTTCAACATTGCCTCTCATAACAATACCATCATAACTCCCTCACAGCACGCTAAACTACTGGGAATAGAAATTGACCATAAACTTAAATTTGATATTCATATTTCTCAGACAAGTAAAAAAAGTGCACAAAAAACTCGGTACCCTATATAACAGCAAACACTACTTCACCAAAAATACCAAAATAGCTATTGTCCAAACTCACTTACTCTCAACCTTATTATATGCAGGCCCCAGTCTCACTAACCTTAATAAATCTGAATTACAAAAACTTGAAACCTGGCTAAAATAAAATAGAAAAATTTGCCACAATTTCACCAGCTAGATCGCACCATTGCCTAGCACTCAAGCAACTCGATTGGTTAGAGATTTCCCTACTCCTACAGTACATACAACTCACAATGGCCCACAAAATCCTCTCTGAGCCTGACAAAATACCTGCCCTACAAACTCTTCTTCAGCCCTATGCTACCAGCAGACCACTCCGATCCTCTAACAAAAAACACATAAAAACCTATATATCCAAAAATCAAGCAGGCGATTCCCTCTTTTCAAACTACATAGGTAAACTCTGGAATGACCTGCCAGCAAACCTTACCTCCTAGACATCCCTAACAATATTTAAACCAAGCTTAAGAAACTAACTCCTTAGCAAGTGGATTTGCCCTTGCTCTACTCCCGGCTGACAATTTCCTATTCACTCTCCACAATTACCTATCCAACTCGTTTACACACTTTTCACAATCTCACCTACAATTCCTTTTCTACCTCACATCTCCCATCTCTTCCCAATCTACCACTGAGATACTCAATAACAAGAAAGTATATCACTAACTCTTGCCTGTTCAATATTGTTATAACATTTTGTAAATATGGATCACTCATTGATACCTGGATGCAAGATAGACCACACTATGATTTTTGCTATTACTATAATGTAAAATCTCTCTGTGAGTATTTTCCAAACACATGTATACAATTCCACTAATGTCCTGATGTTTGTATAACATTATAGCGATACTACAGTATACACTACTGGTACTTACCCTTGATGATTTGTACAGGGTACAACTATGTATTAAGTACAAACTACTCCTACTAATCATTTGTTGACTTGTATTGTACATTTTGTTCCTTATGTTTTGTATATTACTGTTCTAACCAGAGTTTTTCTCCCCGGGTCTCCACTGAAAAAGGACATGTGTCCAGTCAGACTTTCCCAGTAAACAAATGTAAAATAAATAAATAATAATAAATATTCCCCCGGATTCTCTATGCCCTGCATGGCGTGCATGATTAATGCAGGAGCTCTCACAGGCAATATGTCAGTGCTATGGACGAACAGCCTGCAGGGGCGTGCACGAGAGCTCCTGCTCTAATCATGCACCTATTAAGCTCTGGTGTGCAAATCACCTCATTTTTAGGAGAAATCCATGCAAATGAGGTGATTTTGCATTCTGGAAAGCTTGCAATAGCCTGTGCAAGACAAGTGCTATCTGCAGAAATGTACTCAGTAACCGAGTACATTTCTGCAAATTACAAAATGGAGACATGACAGCTCCAAATAAAGGCTGCATATCATTAGGGAAGCATGCCAATGGCCAAGTATAAGGCCATTGGCATTGAAAACTGTTTTAAAAAAAAAATCAACTTTTATTTTTTTTCGCCAATCTCGGCTGTTCAAGCATAGGGCAGCGGTGTGCAAATGGGAGCGGGGGGGAAATAATAAAATAAACCTAAAATAAGCATTCTAACTAAAATCAGTATTCTGCCATACGTCAATGGCAGGCAGAAAACCTGACCAGTGAGTAATAGTTGCTAAGAGGGGAGGCCCAGTGTGAGACATGTAACTATGCATTAACAGGCAATCCTATGCAAATGAGGGAAAGGATAGTAAATCCCAGTTTTCCCCAGGATGTGAGGCAGGTCCCAAGAGTGTAAGAGCATGAATAGCTGGGTGCAAGACTAGGATATAGGTGACATCATGGGGGTGTGTGTCAGGTATACTGTAAGTGGATTGGAGCCCTGTGGCTCAGGATTGCTCCTAGCTTAGCACAGCTAACTAGGGGGGGTGTCTAAACCTGTCTAGCACTCTTTACAAAGCCTAAGCGGGTGTGCACGCCATGCATAGGGTTTTAAAGAAAAAAAGTAAACCAGGAAATAGCAGCTCTGTGTACATTTGAGCACACTGTTTGCGCGGAGTGTGCCCAGGCTTAAACAGGAAGGGAATGGGAAGAGAAAACAGCAGTAGGAATGTAACCAAGGAGAACTAGCTTAGCTGGAAGGTGAAATGTATCAGAATCAGCCAATTACACAGGCAGCAGATCAGCACACCACTATAAACTATGCAAACACCTTTCCCCTTTGTTTTTTCCCAAAAATTCTGCACCACCGGTGTATACAAACGGGGAAATTTTACAAAACTAAAGCAAAACAAAATGTCAGGGGCAGCTTTTGCTATTATAAACCAGCATGTGCAAGAGGCTGAGGGTGGTGAGGATGTGAATGCTGCCAACCAACCCACAGTGAGGAAACGGAGAAGAGTGTACAGACCCAGGGTAACCTACCAAGGACTACATGAGCTGGAGATAGTAGAGCACTATAGGGTGGACAGGGATCTCCTACAGCAAATTGTTGAGCTGTGCCGGCCACGCCTCACACGCAGAACTAACAGAGGGGAACCCATCCCAGTGGATACCAAGGTATGTGTAGACCTAAGAATGCTAGCTACAGGTACCTTCCAAAGGCCAACTAGGGATATGATGGGGATTTCACAGGCATCAGCATCCAGAGTACTCCACCAGTTCCTGGATGCCATGTCAGCACATGCCAGTGAGCATGTATATGTCCCCAACACCCGTTAGGTGTTGGCCAGCAATATGCGTCTCTTCCACCAAATAGCAGAATACCCTGAGGTAGAGGGTGCAATAGACTGCACGCACATATGCATCAAAGCACCACCCAGTGAGTGGCGTGGGGTCTATATCAACTGCAAGGGCTTCCCCTCCAACTGCCAGGTTGTGTGTGATACCCTGAACATACTAATGAATGTGTGTGCTGGCTGCCCTGGAAGCTATTATGATTCCCACATCTGGCATCTGACGCAGCTGTACCAGAGATTTGCCAGTGGGGACATCCCACACACCTAGTGGGGTCTGCCAGATACGCACTGGAGCCATGGCTGATGACACCCATCAGAAATGCACACACACCTGAACAAGAACTCCATAATGAGGCACACGCACAAACAAGAATCATAATAGAGCATGTATTTGGGATGCTCAAGTCATGTTTCGGTGCCTGGACACATCTGGTGGAGTCTAGTAGTACTCACCAACTACATGTACCCAAATTGTCCTTGTATGTGCCATGCTACACAATATGATCCTGTGGAAACAGTTGCAGCAGGAACAGCATGGAACAGGGCCACAAAGCCCCCCACCATTGCCAAGGCCTGCATAGGCACAGAGTGACTTGGAGGAGGAACGACCTGAGCCTACCCCAGTAGGCAGAAGTAGGCATGCCCAATATGCCCTGGCCTTGGCAAAGAGCCAACGCATAGCACATGCACTGATGGTAGGGACCCAAGGAATGACACGTCTCTCTGACTCACACATACAGTAAAAAGGATGCCAAATATGACACTAATTGTGCTCAACCATGTATAGGGAGTGTACTATGTGCATCCGACATAGGCAGCTGTGCAGCACCACCCTCAATATTGGGACACCCACAAGGTACGTGAATCACACATGCCAGTCGGGGGTGGGGGTCACATACCTTACAACAGTCACAGCCAGCAGGACAAGTGTAGACAGACACAAACAAATGATGTACTATGGCCTCTGAATGAGGCCTATGGGTAACCCCCCTCAGGCCTACACAGACAGACTACAGCAGAACAGGCAGTTGGATGTCAGTTGTGACGGCCAGGAAGTCAGAAACTAATATGTAGGTAATGAAAAGCTAAGATCTGTAGTACACTGGTATGCATCTAACCAGCACGACAGGTAAGACTACAGATTGAAATGGAGTATCTGACATACCAGTACAGTCTTAGCAAATGTGTACAAGTGTCAGGTGTGCCCCCCCCATCCTACGTAGACTTATAGTAACAGTCAGGTGTGCCCTCCCACCCCTGTGTAGAAATAGTCAGGTGTGCCCTCCTCCCATCTGACATAGAAATATAGTAACAGTCAGGTGGGCCCCCAAACCTGTGTAAAAATGTAGAAACAGTCAGGTGTCCCCCCTGCTATGCAGAAATGTAGCAACAGTCAATGCCAACTGACCGATGGATACCCTGCAGACACATCATGCTATCTGACGGTGTACAACACAAAGGTCAGCACCGCAGTACAGACTACCTAGACTTGATCCACACATGCAATACAGACGGCCATACTGGGCATGCTCACACACACAGAGAAATGTAGGCAGTGTCAGTCAACAACATACTGAAAGTCATACTGGGCATGCTCACACACCTAAACACATGAAGGCCATATCTGCAAACACCAGTAGACCAGACATATCTGGCAGTCGCAGTTCTTAGTGCAGACACATGTCCGCATGCACCACTCCTGCCTTGCACACACAGTGGATATGAATACAGATATATGTAAGGACAGCATGCTATAATAAGCCAAAGGCAGACGAACATAGATGTGTGGAAGAGGGTGACTGTGACAAGGAGCCATCCAGCCCTGTCTAACCTAGCACACAGCCAAAGGGTCCCAAACACATGAGGTGCAGATGTCACCCACTGCAGATAATAGCCACCAATATCTGCCAGCATTACAGACTATGTGGTGCATGTGCCAGCTGTGCAATATGACTATACAAGGATGTAGTCATGTAGTAGCTGCATACACGTACCTGTGACATATGACCCCATGTGTGCCTGCATGTGGCATGTCAACTCCTAGATGAATGGGTTCTGGCCCATGCACACACCACCCTCCCCATAGCCCTACTATGACAAGCCTGCTGAGGTTATCCAATGTGAAATACACCCTTTGGAGAGCTATAGCCCAGTAATCTATGTGGCATGTCCCATAACTGCGTACTACTGTAGTGTGATAAACTAGTTAGGTAGGAGTTCTAACCCCAGGCAACTGTGTGTGTGTGGTTGTGTGCATGTCTGACTGTGTAGAGAGCAATGCTGTTTAGGCTACTCACACTACTTACAATTCATATACTCAACTTTGGCAAGGATGCTGATGTCACCAACCTAGAAATACACATCTGGGAAGGTTGTAGTCCAGTAATCTCTGTAGTGTGTCCTGCAACTGTGTACTGCTGTAGTGTGATAAAGTATTTAGGTAAGTGTTCTAACTCCAGACATAGCAATTGTGTGTGTGTGTGTGTGTGTGTGTGTGTGTGTGTGTGTGTGTGTGTGTGTGTCTTTATCTGATTGTGTAGAGAACAATGCTTTTCAGGGTACTCACACTCCTTACAATTCATATACTCAACTTTGCCAAGGCTGCTGATGTCACCAACCTAGAAATACACCTCTGGGAAGGTCATAGCCCAGTAATCTCTGTAGCGCATCTGATAACTGTGTACTGCTGGAGTGTGGCAGTTCTGGATGTTTTGTGTCTGTTCCAATGTAGAGAACAATGCTTTTTAGAGTACTCACACTCCTTACTATTCATATACTTAACTTTGCCAGGGCTGTTGATGTCACCAACCTAGAAATACCCTTCTGGGAAGGTTATAGCCCAGTAATCTCTGTAGCGCATCTGGTAACTGTTTACTGCTGGAGTGTGGCAGTTCTGGATGTTTTGTGTGTGTTCCACTATCTGTGTACGGAGCAATGCATTATAGAATAGTCACATGCAGTATATTCCAAATGATAGGTAGGAGTTCTAACCCCAGACTTGGCAACTGTGTGTGTGTGTGTGTGTGTGTGTGTGTGTGTGTGTGTGTGTGTGTGTGTGTGTGTGTGTGTGTGTGGTTGTTTGCATGTCTGACTGTGTAGAGAGCAATGCTGTTTAGGCTACTCACACTCCTTACAATTCATATACTCAACTTTGGTAATCCTGCTGATGTCATCCATTGTGAAATACATTTTTGGGAAAGGCATCCTCTAGTAATCCCCGTGGTCCGTCCTATAACAGCTCCATGCTGCAGTGTGATATAGATCTCAGTCATTGGTTCTATACCAACACATGTCGGTTGTGGATATTTTGAGTGTGTCTCACTGTCTGTGTAGGGAGCAATGCATCTTAGGCTACTCACTCACAGTGCATTTGAAATCCCCTACTTTGGTAATCCTGCTGATGTCATCCATTGTGAAATACACCTTTGGGGAAAGAATACTCCAGTAATGTCCGTGGTGTATACTATAACTGCGTAGTGCTGTAGTGTAATAAACTAGTTAGGTAGGGGTTCTAGTCAAAGACATGACAGGTGTGTGTGTGTGTGTGTGTGTGTGTGTGTGTGTGTGTGTGTGTGTGTGTGTGTGTGTGTGTGTGTAAAACTCATATCCTGTGCAGAGGTAGTTGTGTGTGTGTGACACCCGTGGCCAATGTGGAGCAGGTTTTGCATATTTCTTATATGGCGGCCCTACTGTATATCACAATGTCAACCGTACTGGGATAACAGATGTAAAATAGCTGAGACACTGGGGTGTAACGCCATAGCCATACATGTGACATCAAGGCCAGATAATCACAGTTAACAACACCCGTATTACCCAGATCACAGTCTCTACCCATGTCTCATACACACACATGCCTAGGCAACAGCCAATATGTGGGTAGTACACTGCATATTGGCCACCGATAGTGACTATGGAGTGATAGCAGTGAGCTACAGAGGGCATGTCACCCTGCCCATCTGTCCAATATGCATATACATGCAGACAGTGCACCTCCCCCATGTTCCCCAATGGACATCTGCACCACCTGTGGTGCCTTCACATGTGACCCACAATGGACATACCATGCCTGACAACATGCCCTGTATGGACAGATGACACTGACACCAGGGAATGCTGTTAGCATGCTATCAATGTAGGTACAGGGTATACCTGCTGCCCATTACCAGTTCCTGCCACAGGTGGGCAAGACTGGCACATCTGATGATAATCCATGTTCACATCATGGGCCAGACACCCCAGGTATAGTTCCAAATGTCACTGTACATGCATGTGGGAGGTGTGCACATCCTAGACACCATCCATGTCGGGATTAAGGAGCACATACATGGCAGGTGATGTACAGCATTGGCCACACACAATAGTCACTCAGGTGTCTGGATGGGGATACAATGCAACCTGTTTGGGGAAATGCAGAAACTACAGCCCTGAGCCGCAATGCAGACCATTGTCATGTGGCCTGATGCCAAGGTATACCCATCCCCTACCCTTGTATAGCCTGCTGGCACAGATGACTACCAGACACCCATGCAGACATGCACCCATGCATGTCAGTACTGGCACCCAGTGTGTTTTTGTCTGTGGTGTATGGTGCGTATGGCCATATCCACACTCACTACAACCCCCATGGGCATACTAAAGCATGCTGTCCGATGTCTGACACCTCCTCATAATCTTTGCCCTTAAGACCTCCGTATGACCCATGTGGTGCATGTGATACATGCACAGTGATGTGTTGCAGCAATCTTCCTACTGATGAGTTGTACTCCTGGCCCTGCCAAGTGTGTCAATGTGTTTGTGTCCCTGTGAGACTCTGGCTGTGTTGACACTGGCCCCTGTTCATGCAGACAGGCACGTATACGTCATCTACCTTATATGTATTATATCCCTGTTGCAGATGTCACTCACTATCACATATATGTTCTGAGTGCTTTACAACAGATAACCCATGTGGCGCATCCAATAACTGCATCTAACTGTGATAGCACTACATAGCTGTCAGGGGTTTAATACCCTCTGCTGGTAGGTGTGTGACACATACATGCTACAGTTTTACTCTCCCACAACTCTCTGACCGGTATTTGCCTCTGTCTGCCTCTCCCACCCCATCTCTGGTGGTTGTGGAGACCCACACCTGCTTTGCTTAGGCAGCAGCATGTGTATTTTAAGCGATGCTTATGATCAGCTGATGACCTTTGCATGAATTGCAGCCCTCCCCTAGCTGATTGCATGTGGAACAGCTGTGGTAACATTCCCATAGCCAATTGCATGGAAACACACTCCAATATCTAAGAACATCATGGTGGTGTTGGCCCTTTTCATTCACTGTGAGCAGGAACTAGATCTGTTGTTTGGCAAACAGCATCTCAGATGGACTGGGGATTTACCTCTAACAACATACACTGTGGAAAGAGGGCAACAAACAAACTTGTTGTGCCCCTACATATGCTAACATAGTCCTCATGATATGGGAAGAAAAATTTGTATTTACTTCCCAATAAGCCCAATATTGGAATTTTTACAAATGTTACCTAGATGATATTTGTATCTTCTGGACAGGAACATAGGCTTTATTGATGGAATTTATAGACTACCTTAATCAAACCACTGAGATTTTGAAATTTACACACCATATTATGAGGACATGAATTTCTTAGACATTACTTTACAGAAGCTTCCTGACCAGCAATATTTTAAGTCTGTGGTTTATAGGAAATGGACATTTTCAAATTCCTATTTACATTTTTCAAATTCCCACCCTTATGCACAAAAAAGGAGCATGTTAAGGGCCAGTTTATACATAGTTCTAGAATGACTTTTTGTGATATAGATTTTGAAATAGAGATTAATAAATTGAGGGCTGTGTTGTTGGAAAGTCAGTATCCTGTTGATTTAATTGAGCAAACGGTGGCTGAAGTAAGGTTGGGCAGAAATGGTAGGTTTGGACCAATTTTGGGTATGAACCTGGAAGTTAATGAGAATGGGAACAATAATGTTATGGCATTAAACCAGTTGGATTATGTAGAACATCAAGTTAGAAATAACAGGAAGAAAATGGACAACCACCCTGCTGGGAATTTTGTCCTTCAATATTGTACTGATACACCAACTATAAGAGTTATTATAGCCGAACATTGGGGAAAATTTTGTGGATATTCTGATTTGAAAGTATTATTTAAGGCTCCTTTAAAATTTAGTTATAAGAAAGGAAGAAATCTTAAGGACCTTTTGGAACAAAAAAAGAAGGTTATTAACCAAAGAAGGAATGGAACCTACAAGTGTGGGTCTTGCCTGCAGTGTCCCTACATTATTAATCAGGGCAAGGTGTATATTGCAGGGAGAGGGAAGATTATTGAAGCAGACACCTTTGCCAATTGTAATAGCAAGGGGGTTATTTACCTCGCTTCATGTAAAGTATGTGGGGCATTTTATGTGGGCAAGACCACACGTAAATTAAAGAGGAGAGTGTATGAACACATGAATGCTGTAAGGATACATGATAGTAACAATGCATTGTACAAGCATACATTGGATTGTAAAAATTCTAAGTGGACATTTTTTGTTTTGGAAAAGATATTTTCTGACCCAAGGGGGTGGTGCATGGGAAACAAGGATAGATGTGAGGGAGCTTTTTTGGCAGTTGGTGTTGGAGGCTAATAAGCATCCAGGAATTAATGAACATCTATCTATAGCACCCATTTTAAAGATGAGAGCTGCTAAGCTATAAATAGAATATAAATACATTTTAAAGAAAAAATATTAGTTTTAAAAAATATTAGGTTAAAGCTTAGATTATTGAGTGGCGTAGTTGGGATGCCTATATACATACATATATATTTTTATATATTTATACATATTTTTATATATTTATATATTTTATATATTACACTTTAATACTATACAAGTAGTTTATTATTCATGGTTGGTTTGTATATTTTGAAATATGTGCAAACGTCAATTAATTAGTTATATTGTTAACATGAGGTTTTTAAATGCATATTATTTTAAAGAATAACATGACTTCAAGAAATTGATTTTAATTGGTTGAATAAATAATTGCATGCATTATGTGTTGTATAAAAGGACGTCACAGCTTGGTAAATCTGTTTTGCATCTGAGGAAGTATAATTGAAGACGAAAACCCTACTGTGGATTAATTGCGTTAATGCAATAAAGCTGTTGGTTCCACATTTCGCTGTGCTTAAAACTTTTTATTTTCAACCTCCTAGAGTGCCAGGACTATGTTGGTTATTGCTTTATTTGTTACCTTTGGGCACTCTCTTCTCTGTTTCGCTCATTTTGGTGTTATTAGTTTATATAGATATATACTGACATACATCTGTAGATAAACTGGGAACATAACGTAAACATATATGTCCACATGCACCGTTAATGGGGTTAAGAGGCACAAACAACATACGTTTTGCACAAAAAGGTATCCCCCCCCCCACAGCTGAATACATCTGCCCTGCAATACACTACCAACTGTTGCAGATCCCATAAACAGGACCTTACATGACAAAGGCAGAAGATGTTAACAGTACTCCATCTCACCTGTATGATGTCAGGCTGGTATCAGTTTATCATGCAGTACAGTCAGGCTCATAATGACTCCTAGTTTGCAGTCATTTGTTAACTTTGTTAGCCAGAGTCCTGTACTGTTGGCCTGTACTTCAGAGATGTAGATGCCAAACAAGCGTGGTCCCAGGACTGAACCCTGAGGTACTCCACTTGTCACATGTCTGGAGCTGGAGTTGAAGTCCACTACCTCTACTGTCTGGTTTCTGTCAGAAAGCAATGTGGCTAACCATCGAGTGGCATAGGGATTTATGTCTGCTTTAGTATGTTAATCTATGTTTCCAGACTGGGTGATGGTGGTGAAGGGCTTGGCCACATAGGCTGTGTGGGCTGCCTTACTCTCTTCAACAGCTTTGCAAACTGATTCAAAGCAGTCAATCAGTTTCTGGAGACGATATTGGCCCTCCATGAGCCCAATCTGTGTGGTGTCTAGTGTTTGAGGGTGCCAATGTCTGCGGTCATTAATCCCATGATAATGCATTCCATGGCCTTGCAGATCAGGCTCATCAGACTGCTGTGTTAGTAGTTCCTGGGATCCTAGGTGGATCCCCCCTTGTGGAGTGGGATAACTGCAGCTGTGTGCCACTCAGTGGGCACCAGACCTGATGTGAGGCTATGATTAAACATGACAGTTAAGTGAGTTGCCATTTCATTTTGTAGTTCATGTAGTACACAGCCCAAGATTCATCTGGTCCCATGGACACTGTATTCTTAGGAGTGGAGAGTGCAGTCTCTACCTGTGTGGCCATGATTACAGGAAATTGGAAATCTTATGGTATTGACATGGGCCCTTTAGGAGGTGGGGGGGGGTTTGAATGTGGCACTAAATCAATCAGCCAGGATATTGGCATAGTCCTTGGCATCAGTTTATGGGATGCCATTCTATTGTAGCTCAGAGCACTTCTGAGCATTGCAATTTAGATTCTGGACAAAAGTATAGAATGCTTTGTGGTTGTCTTTGGAATCTTTGGCACATTTAGTTACATAACCATCTTTGGAGGAATTCATGAAGGATTCTAGCCAATAACTGAGGCTGGTAAGGGAGTTGTTTGCATCCTTGGATTATCCTTATTTCTTCAACAGTTTCTACCTTCTGTTGTATAGTCTGTTAATGGCACGGGACCAACAGACTGGCTTGCATTATATGGGGAGAATGTTGTGGTTCTATGTGGGATGGCAGGAATCATGCACAAGCAGATGTGCTCATACAGTGCCTTAGTGTAGCATTCATCAGTTGGACATTCAGCTCCTGTCTCCATGGGTGTCACAAACTTTGTCATGTCTGACTTGAGTAGCATGAAGTTGGCTTTGGAGAGGTCTTTTTTGGACAACTGTATCTATATTCATTTCACATGTTCAGTTTGATTTTCCTATGGTGGGATTACTTTGGTGAAACCTCAGTCTCATGTACTACTGTGATGACTTAGTGATTAACTACTGTAACTGTAGTATACAGGGTCCTGGGTTCACGACCTGCAAAGGCTGGTTACTATTGTACTGGCCAGAACAACGGCTGATGCATACAGACTAATTAGGGCAGTTTATGTTAGTCACTCTCAATACAATTCAAATGCCCTACTTTGGCAATCCTGCTGATGTCATTCACTGTGAAGTACACCTTTGGGGAAAGAGTACTCGAGTAATCTCCGTGGCATGTGCTATAACAGTGCAATGCTGTAGTATGATATAGCACTCTGGGAGGGGTTCTATTTCTATAGGAGTTGTGGATGTTTTTGTGTCTGTACCTATGTCTGTGTAGGGAACAATGCATGTTTTTCTAGTCACATTCATTACAATTCAAATGCCCTACTTTGGCAATACTGCTGATGTCATTCACTGTTAAATGCACCTTTGGGGAAGGCATACTACAGTAAACTCTGTGCTGCATCCTATACCTGCGTAGTGCTGTAGTGTAATAAACCAGTTAGGTAGGAGTTTGAATCCCAGACCAAGACAGGTGTGTGTGTGTGTGTCTGTGTCGTAATGTGTCCATGTTTGTCATTTGTATCCTGTGTGGAGGTAGTTGTGAGTGTGTAAAAACTGGACTCAATGTTGAGTGGGTTTTGCAAATGTTTTATATGGTGCCCCTAGTATATATCACAATATCCACTGTACAGGGATAACAGATGTGATATAATTACATAGTCAGTCAGGGGTTCCATACCCTGGACTGGTAGGTGTATGACAGATACATGCTAACGTTTTACTCTCCCAAACCAGCCTGACTTATCTTTGCCTCTGTCTGCCTCGCTCACTCCCTTTCTGGTGGATGTGGAGATGTATGCCTGCTTTTCTTAGGCAGAAGCATGTGTATTGTCAGTGATGCTCATGATCAGCTGATGGCCTCTGCATAAATTGCAGCCCTCCTCTAGCTGATTGCATGTGGAACATCTGTGGTAGCATTCCCATAGCCAATTGCATGGAGACACACTCCAGTATCTAGAAACATCATGTTGGTGCTGGGCCTTTACATTCACTGTGAGCATGAACCAGATCTGTTGTGTGGCAAACAGCATCACAGATGGATTGGGGATTTACCTGACAACATACCCTGTGGAAACACACCAACACACAGGGTGGGGATGTGCCTGTCTTGACAGACTGTAAGTGCTGATATACTGCAGTTGGGGTAATGTTGGTTTAACAGGGTGTTTGTGGATATGGCTGTCCTACATGTTTAATACTTGTCATGTCAGTGCTATGTTTATGAGGAATCCCCGTCTGTAGGGTCATCGGCAGACTGGGCAGTGTGTGGTGCCTTGTGTTCCTTGCGTTACCCACAGAGCACCTATCTCTCAACTGCAGAAGGTAGTGTGAGGATTGCAGTCAGTAGATGTTAACAGCCGGGAGAATTACTGACATCATATCCCTCATAGGACATATGTTGCAACAAACCCTGTTATGACAGTAAATGTATGAGGTTATCACAGCTACATGTCAATAATTGGGCCTGTGTTTGTGCCTCCAGCCACAACTCTGTCAACCTTTGTACATATGTCATGCAGTATGTTCTGTACACCATATTCATTGACAGCATATCTGCAAACAAGCCAGTGAGATATCAGACTGCTACATATGTGATGTATAGTAGGGGTTATATTTGAGGACATGGCCTGGGCATTCTGTGGTTGTGTGCATAGTACTGAGGTATGTGTAAGTGACAATGTGTGTATAGTGAATACGTACTTTGGCCTGTGTAGAGACTGAGGTACATGTCATTTTTCTTGGTCCTGTTCTATCTGATGTTACATGCTGCTCCACTGTATGTCACCCTATCAGCTTACATGTTTGTAGGGGGGAACACACACATGTCCCATACCACAGACAGGCATTAGACCACACTGTGTAGTGGCCCAGTATATGTAGGGTTGTTGTATGAGTGGCTCATATGAGGATGGTGTAGATCAGATAGTCCATGTACTGTAATATTACACTAGCCTACCATATGTGGCTGTGGCTGTGTTCACATTGGTTGTGGTTATGCACTTTCATACAGGTGTCTGTTACTCTATGATGCGACATGCCTGTAGAGCCTGCTATCTATGCAGGTACATGTGTATTCCCACATAGGAGATGTAGCCCAGTGTTGAGTCAGTCTGCCTGTAGCCTGCACTGTGCTTAGTTACATGTCTAGCAGCTTACTGTACTTATCCAGTGAGATGTCATGTCCCAATACTTGCCAGATGTACTGCTGCCAGGCCACCATAAAAGTCATGTATGTCAGACAAAGCAGTGGGATACTGTACAGATGTATGTCACTAACTAGTGGGTAGTATGTGGCCATGGCACCTCTGTACCAGTGGTTATTATGTGTCAGGACAGACAGGGGTGTATGAATGCATAACCTATGGGAGCAAATGTATACCAGTATTTATGTGTTATACCCATCTACATGACTGTTAACATCCACAATAGCAGGCTTGGTCCACATGTCTTGAATGAAAGGGTTC
Organism: Protopterus annectens; assembly: GCF_019279795.1. Classification (NCBI taxonomy): domain Eukaryota; kingdom Metazoa; phylum Chordata; order Ceratodontiformes; family Protopteridae; genus Protopterus; species Protopterus annectens. The sequence goes on along the minus strand of NC_056743.1, from coordinate 58,430,594 downwards.
TGTGTAAACCCCTGGACTAACCAGAGTGCATCAGACTGTCCACATATGTTGGCTATATCTTAGTTGTAGTCCACAGGGGTGTTACTGTGCTGGCAGTGATACTGTACTATGATGACCTTAGGATGCCTGTCAGTAGCCAATAGTGCACATGTTAACAGCAGATGTGGCCTCCCACACACACCATTTCTGTGAAGACAATCCCTATTACAGTAGCAACAGTCTACAAATATACCTGCAATGCATACCTGACAACCCCTTGCACTGAGAGGTTGGGACTATTGGGGCTGCGGTAGGGCTCTACTCCATGTGCAGGACATATGGTGAACATATATGTATATATAATTATACATATATCCATATAGATATGTACACCTATACATATCTTGTTTACTGTATGACAACAGTTTTACACATATGTGCCTGTGTTCCAGCCTCTGACCTCCACCTACGTACCAGGCTTTGCACATATGACATGCTGGAGTTATGTAGTGGGCTGTGTGTATGTCATGCTGTCATTAATGCCATCACTCCACTGCTGTTGTGTCCCCCACACACACTGGAAGGTCGGGGCCATATATGTGTGGGCTTCACCTACACAATACATGTGTGCCCTAATGCACTCACTCCAGAGACCAGTGTATATAACAGTGGTATATGGCCCAGTATTAGTGAGTCTAGGGGGGGTGCACCATGACTAACCTAGGCTGTTACAACATGTGTGGGTATCTGGGGTAAGCTGCCTTAAGGTATCTGGATGTATATTACCATACAATCCACCTTGGGTAAATGCAGGCCTACTGCCTCCTGCCATACGGAATGTTCTGTTTGTCAGTGTGATTGTGATGGTGTCAGTTATGCCTTGTTATGTAACAGATACATCCCATTGTGTCATCTGGGGTCTGTAGCCCCTAGGGATTGTGTACAGTGTGTAGATAGAGGCTGCTGAACTATATATCTGCATTACGTACTGTTGATTGTGTGGTATGCTGTGGCCCAGTATGTCATTACTATTGAACTACTTGAAGGCCTCAACCTGGACAGCAACATATGTCAACCTTTCCGGAACACTGTCTTAGTATAACTGTTTCACAGTTGCATTACACTGTTGATATGGATGCCAGTGTCTAAACAGCTGTATGACATGGCATATACAACTGTCATAGTACACAAATAAAGCTTTCACATTCATTTATACACACGTGTGTGTGTTATGCCTTCTGATATCTCTGTGGGTATATGTCACAGGCAATGAATGTCATTCATATGGGTGGCTCATACAGTCTCCAGTTGGTAAGGTGGTATCTGTAGGAATACTGGCTGCTCCATATTGTGTGCATGTACTACATATGTATCTTACTGTACATATCTCTGTTTGTGTGGTTACATATATATCTATATATATATGTGTATATATGGTTCTACCTTAGGTAATCGAAATACCACTTAACCGACACGCAGTTAACCAACACGAGAACACCGAAAACTTACATCACCGACAACGTAAATAATTGACTCTGAAAACGCCGACATTGGTATGCTAATAGCGCCTCTCGCTCCTACCACGTTCCAGGTAATGTAGAAAGTTGTTTGTAATCAGCATAGCGTAAAAACTTACACAGAACAAACCTACTTGATAGTAACTGTAATGCCTGATAGTGACAGTGAACTATTTACATTACCTGGAACGTGGTAGGAGCGAGAGGCGCTATTAGCATACCAATGTCGGCGTTTTCAGAGTCGGTTATTTACATTGTCGGTGATGTAAGTTTTCGGTGTTCTCGTGTCGGTTAACTGCATGTCGGTTAAGTGGTATTTCGATTACCTAAGGTAGAACCGTATATATATATATATATATATATATATATATATATATATATATATATATATATGGTTTCACTTGAAACCATCGAATTACCAGTTCGTCGAGCCTAACATCATCGAGATGAAAACATCGCAAACTGACATCAACGAAAAGTTAATTCATCGAGTTGCATACCATCGAGTGTGGAGTACAGAACTGGTTATATTGTGGTATTTACCGGTACTTTTGTAATTCCCGCTATGGTGAAACATTTAAAGGCTGTTGTCAGTTTAAAAACACAGATCTTAGTTATCCAACATGGCGGAGAGTACAACATTTTGCCGTGGAATAATAGGTACTCAAGCTTTGATCTTAAAACAATTGTAAATAGTTTATACTGAAGAATCGACGTGCTATTGGAGTCATTATGTTGATTTTATGTGCTGCTTTTCTCTTCATTATCATGTTCTACATTACGTTTAATTATATTTGGTGGAATACACGTGAAGTATGGAATTGTTATGGTGGCAAGACTGCAAATACGGGTGAAAATACTTATATGTGCACATGTTTACTGTTTAGTTACTACACAGGGTGTTGACCGGGTGTTATGTGTTACCGCCATAGCATATTTCCATGTTGTGATACTGACGTTGTGTGTGGCACTATTTGCAGTTTGTCATGTTTGAGCACTTGTTTTTGATGGTATGCAACTCGATGAATTAACTTTTTGTTGATGTCAGTTTGCGATGTTTTCGTCTCGATGATGTTAGGCTCGACGAACTGGTAATTCGATGGTTTCAAGTGAAACCATATATATATATATATATATATATATATATATATATATATATATATATATATATATATATATATATATAATATTTTTGTATATATGTACACATATTGATGTGGGCATATATATCTATAGATGTAGGCATTTGCATGTATATATGTTCATATATATTTATATATGGAAACACTTTATAACCTCGAATTACTGAAATGTCGAATTTCAGTATCTCGAGGCTATAAAGCCGAGTGTTAAAAATAGTGAAGGGTCATAATCGTGAACTCGAATATATGTCGAATTTGTGGTTATGACCTTACGCTGCGTAATGTCAGGGATTGTGTTTTGATGATGCGCGGTATGTAGGTGTTATGTCAGGTAAGTGTTTTCTAAGGGTTTTGAGTGGGAGTTAGAGTGTGTGAGTGTGCTGATGCGTTTGATGTGTGTGTGAGGGGTCGGAGAATGTGCGTGTGTGAGTTGGCTTTTGTTTTGTGTTTGTGCGATCTCGGAGTTAGTATATATAAGTAGGGGGTGTGGAGGGCGCAGGGGGGGCTTGCCCCCTGCTTATGTGTGTATGAGTTGTGTATGTGTGTAGTTTTGTTTATATTGTGATGTGGGTGTTGTGGTGTATGTGTGGTATAGTGTGTGCGGTTTTTTCGGTGTTGTGAATTTCACAGTTTTTTTTGTGTCCGTGTTTTGTGGATTCGGTTTTATAGTCTCGAGATACTGAAATTCGATATTTCAGTATTTCGAGGTTATAAAGTGAATCCGTATATATATATATATATATATATATCTACATATATCAATATGTTATACCTGTTTACACATTAATATATTTACTCACACACATACATCTACATGTTGGAATACATTCTCTGTACTGTTGAATGACTGGGCTGGATGATATGTTTGTGAATACAGTAGGGTCACGTATATCTGAGATGGCTTATTGGTAAACTTTGGCTATGGTATGTAGGGTCCTGGGTTCGAGCCTAGCAGAAGCTGATTATTTTGTTGCTGGGCAGAATAAGGGCCAAAGGATACAAAGTGATTAAGTCACTTTTAAGCAGTTGTAAGTGGACTTGCGTGGAGCTAAGCACTGCTAACTTCCAGTTACAGTTTCTTAGACTCAGTTAGCTCCTGGATCGCTTAACCTTTGTAGGCATTGCTTACTCCCGCACAAACAGGCATAAACCCACTTACTGCTGCTTAAAAGTGCTTACTCCCACTTACCCCCAGGCTAATTTCTTTAAAAGAAAAGAAAAAGGGATTGATAGGAAAGTGGTGAAAAATGGAGCATAAAGAGGGAATGACAGTAGGAAAATAGGCGGGAATGTGCAGGAAGGGTGTAGGGAAGGTCCATAGCTGCCCATTTCTTCTACAACAACAGCTGTTCATATGCACTGTATTTGGAGGTAGATTTTTTCACTGAAACCCCAAAGAGAGGGGTGAGGACAACAATAATTGGTTGTGATGCCAATTAGACCAGATTACATGTGCCCAGTGGACACGTGTGCGAAATGGACAGTTATGTATGGGGCAAGATTTTTTTTGTGGGAACAGATTGCCCTTTTTTTTTCAGGTGAGATTGGGATGTTGGGGAGGGGTAGCAGGTATATTTGGGGAGGTAGGTTGGGTAGGTTAACAGACATGACAAACAAGATGCATACAGGGGTGGTATATGACACGTGGGGGGTTAACACCTTGGATGGGGAGGGGTGTTTGGAAGTCGCAAGCCCATGAGCCCCCAAATGGAAACAGTGGGACTGATGTCCCCACCCATGGGCAGTTAACTTCATGGCCCCAAAGTTGGCCGTGCTGGGGGATGGGTAGGAGGGGCAGGCTCACCCTCTAATTGTGCCACTCGGCCCTCAAGCTGGCGTAGCTGGTCTCGAAATTCCCTATCAATCTCCCTATGCACCACAGCCTGGACCTGATGACAGGTGACAGGTTCTCTCAGCCCCTGCTCCCAGGGGTGCCGAGCCCCATCCCCTGCGGCGGTTCCACCCAAAGGAGGTGCAGGGCCTATGCAGGAGGAGGTCCCAGGCTGTGCTTCAGATGTGCTGCTGCCCGGTGCCTGGCCAGCTGAGGTGGGACAGGTGGGTCTGCTCGGACCAGCCTTCCCATACGAGCTATGGTGTTGCAGTTTACAGACAGATATGGGTTAGTAATCAACAGCAGTCAGGATTACAGCACGCATAGGTATACCCATTAACCGAAGGCACCACATTAAAACCAGTTGCATAGCAAGCAGAAAACATGCATATACGGAAGACCAGTGGCCATTACAATGGCATGCAGGTTTTATTGATGGCAACAGACCACCAATATGGGTGTATTTTAACATGGCACATGCATGGAACCAAATGTGGATATTTATGAACCAATAGAACATATGTCCCAACATAAGTTTGGAGAGTAAACATACCCACTGAGATGTATAATTGGGTTATTGTTGTCCATATGATGAGGGCAAGAGAGAGAGTTCAGTTAACAACTGTTATATCCCTGTAGTTTTCACAACTTTCTTAGGCACTGCAATGATCTGTCCTTTACATGTATTATTACACTAGCTATTGGCCTTACTTTGTACAATGGTATATTTGTAGATTAGTATATACATGGACTTTTGTCTAACGTATATCCTACACCTTTTACCTGTTATAGCTGTTGAGAAGATCTTTGTTAACACTACCTGACAATTTCTTCACATACTCCCAGATTCCATGTTGATGTATCCCTCAATCTGTTATTGCACACACTCTGGTTGAGGCTTGACTGGCTGCAGGTGTTAATGCAACATATTATGAGAATTGCTCTCATACACTTTGGGTGTGATGCTACAATGACAAGTTTGTTGTCATATACATTGACTATGTACAGGTTTGACTATCGGTTCTATGTCATCACAGGCTGCCTACATTTCTTGGATCCTCACACTGATTTCTCTGGGGAATGGGGTACCAGGCAGCAGATTTGGCCCATTTATCTGGACATGCTGGGCAGATCGGAACAGTTGAGAGGTATGACTATGCATGCAGCTTACTATCTGACCCTTCTGATGCAGTCTGTACAGTTGATGTTTATGATTAAGATTACAGCTTACTATCTGAACATTCAAGCAAAATCTGTACAGTTGTTGGGTCTAATTATGCATACAGCTTTCTATCTGAACATTCTCACAAATTCTGTACAGCTGTGGGGTATGATTATGCATACAACATACTACCACTCCTGGGATTCAATCCCTGTTGTTTGTGGTACAAATATTACAGTTAACATCACAGTACATTGTGCTATGAGGGAATTGGTGTGATGCTTTCCAATGTTTTCTCCCTATGTCTCCCTCAGTTGTACAATATGACTAACCTCTTGTTATACAGAACTTCCTACATTTTATCTGCGTACCACAGTGTGGGTAAAACTGCTTAATACTACAGTACTATCTATAGCATGCAACACTACAACATATTCTATCAGAGTATACACAAGCACTTCAGGGGTTATACCTTTATTCACAGGATATGACAGTTCATGCAGGATTATTACTAACCTGCCTCGCAACGCAGCCTTTGCAGCCTAGTGGCATGGGCTTGCTGGTTCACAGCCCGCTCATCTGCAGATGTCAGAGAAATACAGTGACATTTAGCCATATCTATCCATCGTATACACAAGCTAGGCAATTATTATATACTTAGTGGAATGGAACTTAGTACTGGGGCACCAGCCTTCTGCCTCTACTCCTGGATCCACTGTTCCAGTAGATCCCCCATATGCCGCTTCAGGTCAGCATGGTGATGCCTGACCTCTCCAGTCCGGGAGATACCTGTGGCACTAGTGAGGTCACGGATGAGACTGTCCCAGGCCTCCGCTTTATACTGGGAGCCCTGGTAATGGCCCTGCAGGAGTATCTGCTCATGGTGTTTGACCATGAGCCACACCATGTATTTGGACTCATTAATGTCCCAATGCTGCGCTCTGAATTTAGTGCCTTCACCTACTCCAGCCATTCTGCCTACAATAGGGAACTGCAACCAGTTATGGGGATTATTGGTGCCTGTGGGATTTAAGTACACCCAATTTCCTGCACATCTTTGAATGGACAGTTTTGAAAAGGCTAAGCTATGGGCACACCTGCTTACCTAATGTTGGCAATGCTTAAAGGGGCATACCACTGGGCAGATTGAATTAGCCGGCCTACATATTGTTCACACTATGTAAGCCGACCTGTGCAATGCTTAGCATTGCTTAATATCTAATAAGCATTATATTGTCCTTTTGACACTGATTTATAATTTGTTACATGTTATATCTGTGTCTGGTATCTGTGATACATGTGTACGTACACTGTATGGGGTCCTGGGGACTTCAACACTTTATTACTATAACGCCTCACATCTGGCCTTACTGCAGTACTCCAGTTCACATATTTATGTTATGTAGCAGGTTATACAACATCACACTGTACATAGATTCAGTTCACGTTTAGATTGATTTTCCTATGGTGAGGATTTCTTTGTTGAAACCTCACTCATATGTATTGCTATGATGGTTTAGTGGTAAACTACTGTGATTGTAGTGTACTGGGTCCTGGGTTCAAGCTTTGCAGAGGCTGTTTATTTTGTTGCTGGGAAGAACAAGGGCCAATTTGTTACAGAGTGATTAAGGCACTTTAAAGCAGTTGTAAGCGGATTTGCATGGGTTTGCACAGAGCTAAGCACTGCTAAGTTCCGTTTCTTAGACCTAATTAGATTTTAAATTGCTTAGTCTCTGTAGGCATTGCTTACCCCTGTGCAAACGCGCTTAAACCTGCTTACTAGTACTTACATATGCTTACTACTGCTTATTTGTGCTTAAACTTGCTTACTAGTGCCTTATTCATTATAACACTGACACGTCACGTGCATTTCCTGCAGTACTCCAGTTCATAAATATATGTTATTTAGTGGGTTTTGCAACAAAAATATTGGTTATAATATGCTTTACCATGTAAAATTGTGCTGCAGTGGGACTCAAACCGGGAATGCCTGTTCATCAGGCGAATGGTCTGCCTACTACACTATAGCTGTGCTGCTTCGTTTGCATATATCTTCCTTGTTATCCTCTTCAGCCTTTTAAGCTGCTTTAACCATAGCTAAGTGACGGGCACACCCACACACCTACGGTTAGCTGTAATCGGAATTTAAAAAAAAAATAATGGGGTTTCTTCATTTAACTTTTATGTATTGTTGCTGTTGTAGAGATGGGGGAACTGTTGGTGGGGGATATGCGGACACCTATGAGCAGTCTCGCTCATTTATTTACACTTTCTGCTGTTCTTCTTTGCAGGGGCATGTTTATTCTGAGAGCTCTGCTCTCAGACAAGTCCCCTGCACTCATCCACACTCCATGTAGGATTAGGAGTTCAGGCAGCGCACCTTCATTAATATGCATGGCGTGCTGCCGTCCTCCTCCTAAATGTCCACTTCTGTGCAGGACTAGACTAGTCCTGCATGGAAGATTCATAAATCCGGGGGTTTGTTATATACTTTGAAATTTTATAAAATAGCACATTTTGCCTTAACATGCATTTTATGAATTCTAAAATTCGAACTGTTAATAATTACTCAGGAACTGCAGTGCTCAATGGTGAAAAATGTCTGAAGAACAGACAGCAATATGAGAAAAAGTCAGGGACATTCAGTAAAGTCAAGGATAGCTGAGAACATCGTATGTCTATGTGTGAGGAGGGGGCAATGGAGATGTAATTGTTGGGACTGTGTGTGTGTCTGACAGCGGTGATTTCACTGTTGGTACAATGTATATACTCCTTCCTTCCTGGGTCAGTAAAATTTCTGTTTACATTTCTGTGAGTGGGCATGTGGTGGTGCACCTGTGTATCTGTGCTTTTTCATCTTTGTGTGTGACTGTCTGTACCCAGCAGTTATAGCCACTTGAGTATCCATGGATGTTTTATTCTTAATGAATAAAGAAATACATAAATTATACCAACAATAAAGTTACAGGTGTGTGTGTGTGTGTGTGGTTTTCTATATGTGAGCCAATGTTTTTTTGCTTCTATATCTGTGTGTGTGTGTGTGTGTGTGTGTGTGTGTGTGTGTGTATATATGTAAATATATGTCTGCAAGAGAGTGTGTGTATTATTAAATACTTACATATGATATATTTTGGTTGAAAGGCCATGGCCATGGCAAAGGTATACTTTTCGCACAGTGTGAAAATCAGGTGTTCCACATTTTGACTGTGTCACACATTGCTATGGTCTGTGTTCCACACAGGCTTCTTAGGTTAAGACCTATTGTATGCCTTGAATTAAAGTCTGTTGGACATACAGGCCAGTGATGGCAGCAGCAGCCCCTAACATTTTTCCCAAGTGTCTGTGGCTGTTTTCCAAAGTGCTTTGAATTTCAGGGCAAAAGGAAGCACTGAGTGCACATGCTCACTTTAGATGTTCCTGAATGGCTCCGCCTTGTTGGATTGCTTAATTAGCATGTGATTCAAATAGGTATGGCTTTGTTAGCATATTGTGCTGCTTACAATAGTTTTGAGGGTGGGCATGAAAAGCAGGGCTAATTAAATCATTGGTTCCTACAAGAGTATAGTAGTCAGGAATGCAGACTTCCCTGTACCCCTGAAATTAGTATACTCATCACTGTTTACAAAGTATAATTTCTGAAGTCCTGGTAAAGGTATATATGTAAAACTAAGGCAGAAAGGTGGCATCTACAAGATAACATGATTTACTATGACTGTCAATGAAATAGTCAGTGTAAATTATGCAGAGCTGGAGTTATTAAGGAATATTTTAAAAAGTTAGGAAAAATACGAAATGTTTCCGTATTTATAATAATAATACAAAAATAGGATGTGATACTGTCATGTTGGGGTGGTTTGTTTAAGTACTGAGTGTTAGTACAAAAAGACATTAAAATGTGGTGGGTAATATGAAGATATTCTGAGATATAAATGTTCTTCGGTAAAGCAATTAAGACTATTACATATGTTTTCATAATGGAATTAATTTCATAGAGGCTCTGTGACCTAGAGATGAACAAATTGTACCATCTTATATAAAACATTAAGGCACACAGTGTTGCCACTAATACTTGCCATCTAAATGAATAATCTTAGTGAATGTTCCTTGCACTAAAAATAGTTTGTGATGACTAAAGTGACATAATTCACATACTTCCACAGTGAGCATATAAAAACTTTATTCCATGCTTTCGTCTCAGCAAGACTTCTTCAGAACAAACAATAAAAACCAAATCAAGACAATCACATTAATATACTTGGTTCAAAAAGCTGTAAACCAATGAAAACGTTTCATTGAACAATTTCATTAATTAAAACCACCTAAGCCACAATGGAATTCTTAAAGCAACATTCATAAATAAATAATACTGTCAGGAAACTACAAACATTTATTTAAGACTTCCTAATAATAAGTTTCCTGTATTTTATAAAACATTTGATGTTAATAGTATCATTTAAAGTGGGCGTTTTGTCAGCCCCTAATTTACACTGCCAAGCAGTTTCTTTTTGTTCCACAATATTCTTGTAATCACCTCCTCTGGGGTCAACAGATTTGTTTGTTTGTGTCTTTTGGCATTTCCCGGTTAGGGGTCGCCACAGCCGAACTCCGGTCCGCTAATGATTGGTAGTGGATTTTTATGTACCGGGTTACCAGCCCTGATGCACAACCTTCAACAAAGACATGCCCCATTCACGCATGCCTCCACACAGAAGACGCTCTAGCTCAGAATCGAACGGGACAACGTCTTGCTATGAGGCGACAACGCTACCGCAGCACCACCACCGCAGTGCCCTCTGGGGTCAACAGATACTACTTCTAAAATAGAAAACAAGAATTTTTTTATATTTTGAACATTCTGTGGTGTGTTTGTACAAAGCATTTTTAGAGTCCTTGTTCTTAATACTATATACGTGTTCTCTGATGCGCTCCATTAAAGTATGCTTGGTCATCCCTACGTAGTATGCATCGCAGCCACTACATAAACCGATGTACACTACCCCCTACTTCTATAAGAAAAATGGCCAGGGACTTGAATGGTAAATTCCAAATGTGGTAAAAACATATACAGTCCCTCTGAAATGAACCTGCAAAAATTACAATGACCACATTAGAACATCCCCATTTTAGTATTCCCAATAAACTTGTTTGTCTTACTACTACTTCTTTCAAGGACAATTTTAAGACGATTGGTATTTCTATACACAAAATTGGGTTTGGGACCAAAGGTGTTAAATAGGTCACTATTGCCCTCCAAAGTCTTCCAATTTTTCTGCACAATTTCCCTTATACCTTTACAATCCACCATCATATCCAAATTGCAAACAGTACTGTTGACAGATCTGTTGATTATATCAACTTGTTTGCTGACAAAAGGATATTTGAGTATAGCTGGATATCCCTTTTGTCTAATATATTGAATTGCACAGCATTAAGATAGTCCCAATCATGACCTCTATCTAAAAACATAGAGGTAATTCTAGAAAACTCTTCCTGTAAATCTGAAAGAGAAGTGGTCATCCGGCAAGCCCAGATGTACTGACCTTTGGGTATATTCTTTTTAATAAAGAAAGGATGGTTACTTTTGAAATGTAAGTAACCATTAGTAAAGGTATCCTTTCTATAAATCTTACTATCAAAACTTCCAGATGTATCATTCCAACCTAGACTTACATCAAGAAAATTGACATGATGTACACAGCAGGTTCCTATTATGTTATCGAAAGATAACGTAATCGAACGGCCAAAACATAGAAATGGCTGTATTTCAAAGTTTGCATTGTGTGATCACAGTACCGTGAAGATTGGGATATTTGCCCTTTCCTCACTGTAGTGCGATCTCGGAGTTGAAATATATATTTAGCGGGGGGGGGGGGAGCACAGCCCCCCACAATAAAAGTTTCTAAATGCGGCCATTTCGATTACATTTTTTTCAATAATATGAACCCATCCACAACCACTCTTAACAAATTGCAAGAAGCCAGACCTTGAATTTAGGTCATAAAGAAATTGTTCACAAACATTATTATTACCTTCTATGACAAAGATCAGGTCATCTACAAACCTTGCATAAAAATGTACGTTATATAATAATCTCAAGTTGGAGAGAACATTAGCCTCCCACCAAGCCATGACAATATTTGCATATGAGGGGGCAGCAGAAGACCCCATTGCTACCCCCTTTCATTGTCTAAAAAAATGCCCATTAAAGATAAAAAAATTGTGTTTTAAGGCTATCTCTAATAAACTACACACCAAATCAATTTTTCAACTCCAAAGTTAGAATGCAAAGAGAGAAATTCTCTGACCGCTTCCACACCTGCTTGGTGTGGAATGTAGGTGAACAGAGAAACTACATCTACTGTAAAAATAATGTGTCTGTCACATGTGTAAGAAAAAGTAGAAGAGAACTCCCTAAATTTGTCTACAAAGTCCCATGAAGCTTTCAAATAAGATCCTAACCTTTGTGCAACAGGGTTTAGGAAGGAGTCTATAAGCAAAGCTAAGCCCTCTGTGGCTGAATAGGGTGCTGAAACTATTGGCCTAAAAGGAGGATGGTCTAAAGACTTATGTGTTGTAGGAATACCAAAAAGTGTCCCAACCTTCGGTTTTTCCACCAAACAAAAATTGTAAGTGTTAAGATCCAAACTTTGGTTCATAAGTGCTTCGTATAACAATTCTCTAATATAGTGAAAACTATGATGAATTTCTCTAACATTAACTTCTGTGTATTCTTCAGGGTTACTAAGTAACTCAAACATGGCAACATTGTATTGTTTTATGGTCATAATTACAATATCCCCCCCTTATCACTTTTCATGTATTTCAAGTCATTTCTCTCAACCAACTCCGATAGAGCTTTACGCTCAAGTTGAGATAAATTGTCATACCATTTACTACTCGACTTTCTACTATTCCAAAAACAATTTATGTCTTGAATACAAACTTCCTCGAGCACTCTTAAAGTTTGATTCAAAGTCGGGGTATAACAAGATGGTTTACATAACCTAGAATTACACAGTTCAATGTGATGTAATAAGTAATTCAAATTAAGTTTACAAACAAATTGTTTAAAATCAATAACAGTTCGTGAAAAATCCTCCTTTTTTGTAGGAACAAAGTTGAACCCATAACTTAATACACTCAACTGATGCTCATTCAAATGAGCACCAGATACATTAATTATAAGTGATTATAATGAGAAGATGAGTGCATTATGTGGTAATACTTATGAATTATCCAGCATAAATGAGTTGAACACTGCTTATAAACGTATTAGCGTATGTTTGAATGACTTGTTTTTAGAGGGGACCATAGATTTGGAAACTTTAAATTATTTAACAGTGGTTTCGCCAAAAATTCCTAGTTTATTTGGATTGCCTAAGTTGCATAAAAACATCATGAATCCCTCAATGTGAGTCTTGGCAAATGCTAGGTCTTCCATTACTTATGCTATGGCTAAATTAGATAATATTTTAAAAAAAATATGTAAAGAAAGAGTCTCAGATATGTAAAGACTCTTGGTCTTTTTTAGCAGCAGTTGAGAATTTCCTTTATCAGGAAAACATAAGATTTTTAACTGTGGATGTCACTAATCTGTATTTTTCAATACCTCATGATTTAGGCATTGAATGTGTAGTTGAATGGATGTTGGCCCATGGGGCTGACAGTAAAGAAGTGCGTCTGGTACAAGAACTTTTGGACATCATTTTGGTTAATAACTTTGTGATGTTTGATAATGACATCTACCTGCAAAAGGTGGGGGTGGCTATGGGTTCCCCATGTGGGGCTAGTTTTTTAAATTTAGTGATGGCCCAATGGGAACACCAGTATGTATTGAGTACACCTGAAATCCAAACTAGAGTGACATTTTATACTAGATTTTTGGATGATGTCTTTATTTTGTTTGATGGGGGTAATTCAGAGGTGGATAGCTTCTTGGAAGGAATCAATAGTAGCACTGATTTTTTGAAATTTACACACACATGCACTGATGAAAGAATAGCGTATTTAGATGTAGAATTAAGGAAGGATGTTTTCTATAAATGTTTTGTGGCTGGCATCTATCATAAAGAAACTTACTCTAATTCTATGTTTTGCTATACGAGTGCCCATCCCCAGTACCAGAAGAAATCTGTGGTAAAGGGCCAAATGGTCCATGCTGTGCGAATGGTAATGGAGGATGATAGATTTTCTGAGGAATGTGAGACGCTTAAGGGTATGTTTCTGATGAGAGGGTACCCTGAGGTTCTGGTATTGGATATTGTTGAAGAGGTCCAGAGTAAAAGGAGAGCAGGTATATACAAGCCCATCTTGATGGGGCAGAGTTGTGCACTTAATAACAGTGATAGTGGAATAATTGATCGGACTCCCCTTTGCAGCACCACCAGTTTGGATGACCAAAAGTTGAGATTTTCAATGAGCTTTATTACTGTATTTAGTTTGGAGGCCGATGCAATAAGGTTAATTTTGCAAAGGAATTGGAGTTTGTTCACTTTTGAGATGGATTTAACAGTAACGTTAGGTGATAGACCTACAGTAATATACAAAAGGGGCAACAATTTGAAGGGTATAATGGAAATGAGTAAGAAAGTACGATGTAGAATAGATTTGACATTTAAATGCGAGTCGTGTAAATTTTATAGGCACTTGGCAACTGGGGCTAGTGTCACCATTAATAAGGTGTATAAACTTAAAGGAAGATATTCTTGTTCTTCTAAGTCAGTGGTTTATCTTGCTTCCTGCCACGTTTATATTTTTTTGGATTTTTTTACTTTTCGCATTCCAGTTGCTTCCTTTTTGTTTCATTCGAGTTTGTTTTCCGTTGACTAAATTAATTATACTAAATGTATTGTCAAAAGAGCTAACTGTTCATTGTTTGATGATTCTGAGGTGGTTAAACCTCTCACCTTCATGATCCAAGTCCTCACTGTTCTGTTCTCTCATTTCAGCAAAAAAGCCGAGGTTTTAGGACATGCACCAGCAACAGTTTTATTAGAAGAGACCATGCTGCATGTTGCGTCATTGCAGACTAAGATTTCACCTGTCTCTGCTTCATTCTCATTCTCCAAGAGAATGGTGTTTGTTTTCTCCGCCCTAAAAAACCTTGTAGTCAAATTGGAGGGCTGTGATTGGTTGGCTGGACCTGTAGCCCAGCCCAGTCTATTAGAACTGTTCTTATGAGCCCATCCACCTTTCTCATGAAAACCAGAGGAGTTGTTATTAACAAAACCCAGCTTGTCACTCTTGTTTTTATTGTTTTTTGATCTCTGGAACAAAATTCGTGTAAGCAGTACCTTCTTCATATGCATTCACATCCCTCAACAATTTATTGTGCTTACGCTCGATAACTTCAATTTTGTGTAGTTCAACTTCTTTGAGAAGCTGATCAAACACATGATCTGTGTGAAATTCTCTCATTAATATGCAAAGTTCTTCATCAATCATCATGATGTCCTGTTTTAATAAGGACATCTTTTTATGATTATTGTCTTATGAGAATTTTAAGCAACTGCAAACCTGCAGTATTAAAGAAGGATGTAAGTTCTCCAAAAAAGTGGATCAGAAACAGTAATGCCATTAGGGCATTTGAAGAACCTTAAGCCCTTTGGAACGATTTCTAACTCAATACATCTGTGGAAATACCGGATTTCTAAGTCCAGAGACTGGTATTTCTTTAATAATTTACAAAGCCCATCACATTTGTTCATAGGTAGGTACTAGGCTATCTGCCCGAGGGCATTTATAAGCCTAGCCAGAGTGTGTCGGCTTTCGCCGCCCCATTGATTAATTAACTGATCCTCTGTCAAGCAGAGCCAATGAAGTGATCCCAGGGGTGTATTTTCTGTTACCCATCCACTCGTCAAGGTTTCTCTTGAAGAGTGTTAGTGAGGGGCTCTGCCTGATGTAATTTGGAATTTTGTTCCAAAGCATGGGGAGTCTCTGTGACAGGAATCTATCCCTCCAGCATGTTCTATTTATTGTTGTGGTGAGGTTTAGCTCACTAGAGCGTGTGGCTCGCAGTGAATTTTATTTCTTTAGGTGGAGTATGTCCATCAATTTTGAGTTGGACATGGCTTTGAAATTCAGGCAGAGATCACCTCTGAATAAGCGATAAGCCACTGAGTACAGCCGGAGTTTTTTCAGTCGGGCTGCATAGGACATATGTTTGAGGCCAGTAATCCTCTTGGTGGGGTACTTTTGTGGTCTTTCCAGCTGTTGGAAGTGTCTTTTGAGGTACATCGCAAATGGGGCATTGTACTCTATGATGGGTCTGAGTGACGAGTAGAGGGGCACTATAACCTCTTTATTTCTAGATGTGAACCTTTTAGTAATTAGATGGACCACATAGAAGGATTTCCTTACTACTTTGGCAATATGATTGTCAAAGGAGAGATTACTATCTACCTGGGTCCCCAGATCTCTTATTACCTCTTCTGTATTAAGGGGGCTGCCACCTATGTGGTAATTTGTGGGTGTTTTGTTTTTCCAATATGGGATGAATATACATTTTTTGGCATTTAGCTTGAGGCCATGACTTTGACACCAGGTGTCCATCTCAATAAGGCCCTTTTGGAGGATGTTTGTGTCAGTCGGAGAGTCAATTATGGCTCCCAGTTTGCAGTCATCGGCGAACTTGGTTAGCCATAGTCCTCCTGTGTTTTCCTGTACTTCTGAGAAGTATATGCCAAACAGTAGGGGTCCCAGGACTGAGCCTTGTGGGACACCACTTGTGACTGGTTTAGAGTTGGACCTGGAGCCCGCTATTCTTACCGTGTGAGTTCTGTCTGTAAGACAGTTGGCAACCCATCTTGTAACAGGGGTTTATGTTTAGACTGGTGAGTTTGTCTGTAATACCCAAGTGGGGAATGGTGTCAAAAGCCTTGGCAAGGTCAAGGTAGGCTGTGTAAACCACCTTTCCCTCATCTATGGCCTTGGTGACTGTCTCAAAGAAGTCAACCAGGTTTAGTAGGTATGATCTGCCCTTAACTAAGCCAAATTGGGTCGGGTCAAGTGTTTGGAGGTTCCCAATGTCTTTGTTAATGAGGTCCATGATGATGCGCTCCATAGCCTTGCAGACCAGGCTAGTCAGGCTTATGGGGTGATAGTTACCAGGGACAGTTGTGGCCCCTCCTTTGTGGAGAGGAATAACTGTTGCTTGTGTCATTCTATGGGCATGTAGCCTGTGGAGAGGCTGAGGTTGAACAGTGTGTTTAGGTGGGGGATTAGTTTATTCTGTAGTTCATGCAAGACGCAGCCTGGGACACCATCTGGTCCCATTGACGCTGTGTTTTTGGCTTTTGAAAGGGCTGTTTTCACCTATGCGTCTGTGATTTCTGGGACACTGCACTTTTCTGGTATTGTTGTGGGCCCTTTTGGAGGTGAGAGGGGGATGAAGTTTGCACTGAATCTATCTGCCAGGATTTTGGCAATATCAGTAGGTTCAGTATATTTTGTGCTATTTTGCACTAGTTCAGTGCACATCTGTGAGTTGCCACATACCCGCCTGGGCTACATGATCAGAGAAGTCTTCCATGTCTCTTTTCATGTAGTCCAGGGAGGTATGTCTCAGGTCATTCACACCAACATGAACAATGACAGAGTCATATTTGTACTTGTTCTGGAGTGACCTGAGTGCTTGTGTTATGTGGCGGATTCTGTTTCCCGACAGGCAGCTAACAGTAACCTTCTGCTTGTCCAGCCTAGTGAGTGGGACATCAGTGTGCCTGACTATAGCATCACCTATTACTAGTATGTTAGGTATGTTATTTCGCCTTAAGGGCTGTGATTGTGCGGCACACTGATTTTGTGTTTTATGTGTTGTCTGGTTTGTGACGGGAGGCGCAGGTTGTTTTGGTGTCTGCTTTTGGAGGTCTCTGATGCTTTTGCAGGTTTTTATTCAGAGCCTCCGAGTATGATTTTGTATATTTATGTGTATTTTTGCCAGTGCTGTTTTAGTAGGTCTTTGTGCAGCTGGAGGTGAGGTGCAAGTGTTAACCTTCTCCTCTTGACTGACTGTTCCAGCCTTGGGTGGAGACAGCGTATCTTCCAGTTTGACTGTATAATTGCATCTCTGGCATATGCTAGTGTTTTGTGGTAGGAAGAGAGGGTTGTCTGTCTACATGAGGCAGCTGTAACATTGCCTCAGGATACCCAGATTCACCAGCTGGACTGGAGAGTACACCTGAAATTGCCATTTGGTCATGCCTGAATAGTAGGGTGAGCTGCTTAGTTGCTTGGTTGGTGATAGGTGAATAAAGAGCCTTGCCCTGCTGGGCAATCAGTGTCAGGGTATATTAGTGCTTGCTATTAGGTCAGAGCAAGTGCTGGGCTGTAAGATGCTTTTTGAGTGCTAGGTTGCGAGTTAGACTAGTTTCAAGGGAAAAACTGAAGAGGAGACTTAGTGGAGCCAGGAATAATTTAACAGTAGCTAACCAGTGCTGCCCGGTGTGCAAAACCGTGCAAACATGGTTTTTATAGTAGGGAAATGAAAGAGATAGAAATTAGCCCAAAATGGCCAATAAACTACTAACTTCTGTGCTGGAACCACTCCTCCAGGGACAGATAGGTTGCTCAAAGCGCCCCTCTCTCACAGGTGAACAGAGAAACTTCCTTCTATCCAGGTAAGGTATGGGCAACTCAGAAACTAGTATCACAGCTCTGAATTCAGCACTAGCTTGAAAACTGGACTATGCTAGCTTAGAAAGATGGGAAACAAGGAATTTTTTGTTTGTTTTTTTGAAAAGATAAGACAAAAACAGTAAAAAATACACTTAAAACAGCTTTAAATAACTACAAACGATCAGAAAAGGCCATCGCACTTTAGTGTGTAGCCTACAACAGTTAAACAAATTATTTAAATGAAAAACAACTTTTTAAAAGTGCAGGCAGTTAAATAAGTACAATATGTGAAAACAACTAGCTTTTAAATCACAATAAATACTGGAAAATCTGTGTTTAGGCGGAAAACAGTTAAGTACTGCAAGAAAGTACAGAAAACTGATACTTAATCACTCCAAAGTCTCTCTTCTAAGCTAGAAGGCTTGTATCAGTTTAAGGCTTTCTAGTGCTACCCAGTAGGTTAGTTACAGGAAAGATGGAAAACAAGTGCAGATGTGGTCTTTTAAACCAGAAAGTTGAAAGAGATGGACAAACTGTCCAAATGGTCAATAAACTACAATTTCTGGGCCAAGAACCTCTCCTCTCATGGTAGACAGGCTACCTAGTGCTTACCACTCCCAATGATAAGCTAGAAGGCTTTCCTCCAACACAGAAAGGTTTGCTGGCCTCAGAAGCTTACCAACAGTCCTGGATACAGCATCTCTCTATCTGGACTAGGCTAGTTACAGGAAAGGTGGGAAACAAGTGCAAGTGTGGCTTTTAAACCAGAACATTGAAAGAGATGGAAAAAACCTGCCCAAATGGCCAATAGTTACAATTTCTGGGCCGGGAACCACTCCTCTTGTTTTGTTAAATTCTTCTGTCGTAGCCTTGGTAGTCTTGTAATCAGCCTTGAGAAAAGGGTCAAATCTATTGTCCAAAACAGATCAAATGTCATTATATTGAACTGGTTTGGTATTGACCATTACAGATGAACCATTCTCTCCCAAACCAGTTGTAGTATGTAAATCAATCGGTGTTACATGCTCGTCATCAGAACTGGGAATTTGTTCAACAACAATATTCTCTTTAGCAACCAAAGTCTTAGAGTCTTTTGTATCTCATTCAGAGAAGTTAATTCTTCTTCTTCTTCTTTCAGCTTTTTCCCAGTTAGGGGTCACCACAGCGGATCATCTGTCTGCTCATGATTGGCAGTGGAGTTTTACAGTGTCGAGTTGCCAGCCCAGTGCCCAACCTTCCACAGAAGGCACACACATGCACACACACACACCTAGGGCCAATTTAGAGTGTTCAATCCACCTACTGCATGTCTTTGGGATGTGGGAGGAAACCGGAGCACCCGGAGGAAACCCACGCGACCACAGGGAGGACAAGCAGACTCCGCACAGAAGGCACCCCAGCCGAGAATCAAACTGGTGAACCTCTTGCTGTGCGGCGGCAACACTAACTGCTGCACCACCATGGCCACCCTCATTCAGAGAAGTTAATAACAGATGAAAAATACCATTCTCACCCACCGAAGGTGTAGGATGTATGGTAACATCCAAAAAAGGATCACTTTCCATCTTGGCCATCAGAGAGCACGCAGCAAAAGACCAATACTAGTAAAGTGTGTAACCAAGGTCCAAAACACCACCAAGAAACGACAGACAATGGTACTGATGGAAAATAAAGACTGGAAAATAAATAGCTTAGTGTATAAAAACTTTATTCCACGCTTTTGTCTCAGCAAGACTTCTTCAGAACAAACAATAAAAATCAAATCAAGACAATCACATTAATATACTTGGTTCAAAAAGCTGTAAACCAATGAAAAATTTCATTGAACAATTAATTAAAACCACCTAAGCCACAATGGAATTCTTAAAGCAACATTTATAAATAAATAATACTGTCAGGAAACTACAAAAATGTATTTAAGACTTCCTAATAATAAGTTTCCTGTATTTTAAAAAAACATTTGATGTTGATAGCATCATTTAAACCGGGCTTTTTGTCAGCCCCTAATTTAATCTGCCAAGCAGTTTCTTTTTGTTTCACAATATTCTTGTAATCACCTCCTCTGGGGTCAACAGATACTACTTCTAAAATAGAAAACAAGAATTTTTTTATATTTTGAACATTCTATGGTGTGTTTGTACAAAGCATTGTTAGAGTCCTTGTTCTTAATACTATATACATGTTCTCTGATACGCTCCATTAAAGTATGAGTGGTCATCCCTAAGTAGTATGCATCGCAGCCACTACATAACCCCATGTACACTACCCCCTACTTCTACAAGAAAAATGGCCAGGGACTTGAATGGTAAATTCCAAATGTGGTAAAAAGATATACGGGCCCTCTGAAATTAATCTGCAAAAATTACAATGACCACATTTGAACACCCCCATTTTAGTATTCCCAATAAACTTGTTTGTCTTACTACTACTTCTTTCAAGGACAATTTTAAGACAATTGGTATTTCTATACACAAAATTGGGTTTGGGACCTTTGAGAAGCATTGCATGAGAGGAATAAGCCTATCTGGGAATACATTACCCCATTCGCTGTCTTAGATCCCAGCTGCCTTTGCATTGCTGATCCCATTACAGTGTTGCACTGTCATATCATATCATATGCCTGCATCCCTGGGCTCCACCATATTAACTTGGGATTTTGCTGGCTGGCTCCCTGTAGCCATAGATCCCCCTCAGACTCCTCCTGCCTTCTACTGCAAATTCTTAGCACAAGAGCCTCCTTGTCATGGTAAGGTTTCATCATGTTAACATGGAACAGTTTGTGCCCATGCATCCTGCTTAGCAGTTCTACCATGTAGTTAACGTCACTGACCTTCCTTACCACTTTGAAGGGTCCCTTGCAAGCTGCCTGCAGCTTACTGTGTCTGAAAGGAATGAGAACCATAACCTGCTGCCCCTTAGCATACTCTCTAGCTCACGCATTCCTGTCATACTAGACTTTCTTCTGCTGTTGTACTTCTGCCAGGTTCTCCTGGGCCAAGCCCATGAGTTCCCTGAGCCTTGTCCTGAGGTTTAGGACATATGCCACAACAGACTCCTTGTAGGATTCACACTCACCCTCCCACTCATTGCAAGTCAAATCTATAGGTCCCCTCACCCTATGCCCATGCAGCAATTCAGGGGGTGAAAAGCCTGTGGATTCCTGGGGCACCTCACTGTAAGCAAACAGATGGTGCAAATATTTGTCCCACTCCCTCTTAACTCATTCACTCCAGTGGAGCTCAGGAAGTTTGCACTGTAACTTCCAATGGGCAGAGCCTAAGCCTTTTGACAAATGTTCATATCTCTGGAACCATAGGGGTTATGAAAGAAGTATCAATGGCAAACCCTTCAGCACAAACTATTTTCTTAGTGGTAGTATTCTGTAGGTTCTAGGTCTTAAACTGAATTTTATAAGTCACAGTAAACACAGTAACCATTACATTTGTAATATTTTGTAAACAGTTTACAATATCTCAGCAACCACTCAAGTTACACACATACTGTCAGCAGTATTTTATTCATCTAGCTGAGTGCTTTCATATGAGGCTTAGGAGTTCTGTCTGTGTTACTTGGTTTTTGAGATATTTGAAAAATTTGAAAATGATATCCATATAAATTAATATCATAAAAGCAACAGTTAATATTTCTTTACCTGCACTAGATAGAGGTCAAATATTAATACAGTTGAGTTTGTCATTGTGTAAGCTTTAAAATGAAATCTTTTAAAACCTTGTATATGGCATGATTTTGGAATTATTGATGCAGATATGAACAAGCAATATTTGACACCTAGAGGCATCAGTAGGAGTTGCAGATGCACCTGGAGGCATCACTCAGATGTAATGAGTTAAACTGGTCTGCAAATGCCCATAGCATGGTCTTTAGTGTAGAGTTTAACCTCTCCAGAAGACCATTAGTCTGGGGGTGCTAGGGGGCGATCTTTAGGTGCTTCACCCCACAGTGCTTCCACAGACAAGCCAGCAGGTCTGACACCTCTGTCAGTTAGTATTTCTTTTGGGAAACTTACCGTGCTGAAAATCTCTAGCAAAGCATTTGCCACCTTTTATTGCCTCAATGTATTTGGTTGCATAATCCACTACCACTATGATGTACTTCTTCCTTGTGGAACTTGGGATACTCGGAGGCCCCACAATATCCATAGCTACCCTTTGAAATGTTTCCTTAGTCTCAGGCAAAGGCATAAGAGGAGCTTTTATCTTGTCTCCTGCCATGCCTACTTTCTGGCACTGCTCACAGGTCCTGCAGTACCCTGTTACATACCTGGAAATCCTAGAATAAACGTTTTGCATAATATGTGTCTTGGTACGCTTCATGCCCATATGACCTGCAAAGGGAATGTCATGATCTATGGCTAGAAGTGCCAGACAGTAGGCTCTGGGTATTCTCTCACCCTCTCGCTCTCCATCAGGAATCCATTCTCTATGCAGTAACCCTTTGTCCCAGTATTCAGATTCCCCCTATCCTTAAGAATCAGGCACCTCCCTGGCTACCTCCCTCAAGCCTTGTAATGTAGGTTCTGAGAGCTGTGCTTATCTCAACTCTCTCTTTGTAACTCTTCCCAGCTCCTCTTCCACAGGAAGTCTGGTGTCCTCTGAAAGCAGTGGCTCACTGTCAACCTGGGTACTACTCCTCACCTCTGCCTTTGCAGTCACTCTGTCCAGGGGAACATCAGTACCTACAAGCAGATGTAGCTCTCACCTTCAGTCTCACTGCTACAGGGTAGCTTCCTCTCTGAAGTAACCACCTCACCAGTTTTGGTTTCAAGTGTGCAGTCTGTCTGGGTCCCCCCAGGCTACCAGACCCACATGCTTGTCTCCAAGCCTGACTGTATGTAACTGCATGCACACAAGATACTGCATTATCAAAATTATTCCATGTCAGAACATCTGCAGGGATATCCTCAAACATACCTACTTGCTTGATTCCTTTTCCACCCTCCCAGTCAAGGTGAACCCTAGCCAAAGGTATTTGGAATGGGGTCCATCCTAAAGCTCTGACTGGAGTAGACTGCCCAAGCAAGTAGTGCTCCTCTTTAACCACTTCAGGCTTCACAATGGTTAGGTCAGAGGCTGTTTCTCTCTTACCACCAGCCTGTTCCCCATCTACTAAGATAGGATATAACATATTGTGCTAGCTTGGTACTCTTGTTGCCTCCAGACAACTTACTGCTGGCATTCTGTCATTCCCACTTACTGGTTCCCCCACCTTGCATCTGTGGACATCTATATGCTATATGGCCCCACTGGTTACATTTAAAACATTAATCCTTGACCCTGGCCATGTATATGAACTAGTGGCTTTCCCTGTTACTGGAGGAAACTGTTGGGGTGGTTTAGGCTGCCCAGCATGGGTTCCCTTATAACCATGTGCAGCATTGGGTATCCCTTGCCTGTGCAGTGATGCCCTGCTTGCTAGGTATAGGTCTCCTTTCTTTCCCCAACTCATCTGCAGTATTACATTCCCTATCTGCCAACCAGATTCTCATGTCCTCAGGCCATGTGCCAAGGGCTTATTCCCTCACCAAAAGGTCTGCCAGCCCTTAAAAACTGGTGACCTGACACCCACTCACCCACCTATGAAAATAAGTGCTTAGTTCAGCAATACAGTTACACACACTTTCATCTGCCTTGTGCCTGTGCTCTTGAAACTTCTTTCTATAAGCTTCAGGTGTCAACTTAACGCATTTTAATAAAGAACTTGTAACTGTATTATATTTAAGCAATCAGTATCAGACAATTTAGAAACAGCAGTTACAGCTTTACCATGGAGTAAGGGGGTCAGGAACTGTACCCAGAGTCCTTGGTCAACATTATACTGTTTACACACCCTTTGAAACATATGAATAAAACTATCAAAATTATCCTCTGTAAATTGTGGAAGACATTTACTGACCTTTATTGCTTCTGGGGTTCGGTTACTCCCTTTCATGTTACATCCATTACCCTGGCATTTCCTTTTCATGCTGTCTCTGCCTCTCATTTTCTTCAGCTTCCAGACATCTCAGTCTCTCTGCTGATTCTAATTCCATGTGTTTGTTTCTTATTTTCTTCAACCTCCAAACGCCACAGTTTCTCTTTTTATTCAGCCTCTAAATGCTGCAGTTTCTAATTTTCTTCTGCATCTAAACACTACAGTCTCTCTGCTGATTCTATTTCCAAATGTTTGACCTCCAGTTCAAGTCTCTTTAACTCCAGATGGATTTTTAAGTCCTCTGAGGCAAAGTTGAACTGTCCATTTTCTGTGAGTTGTACATCCCCAAGGCCATTCTGGTTGTCCTTCTGATTGCTGGTCTGTGATGCAGCTGTGGTTAAGGCTGCAATCATTTCTCCTTTAGTCAGCTTGGCATACCCCAGTCCTTTGGCTTGGCACATCTCAGCCAAATGTGAATCTCCCTTTAAACCTACCTCATCCCAGGCTCCCTTTTCAGAGCTACCTCCCTTCCATCTCCTATCTACCTGCTTTAGTGGTCCCTCTCTTTACATAACCAGGTTCTGTCCACTAGGTGGCAGTGTCTACCCATCTTAACCCCTTCTCCTTTAATCCTTCCCTTCACCATAATGCTATAGATCAATAGGCTTCTCTCCCTTATTGCTAAGTAATAGTTTTACCCTTCTCCACTTTTGGTCTCCGTCTTCTCCATCCCCTTGTACCTGCACCCCTAGATTCCCAATTACTACCCTGCTTACCTTCACCAGACTGATTGTTCTCACACTTCTCCTGCTGCCTGCCTTCCTTGGGTGTATCCCGCTCCATTCGCCCTGCGGGCTCACTCCGCTCCCCTACCCTGCCCCCAATTCCCACCCACCCCCAGCACATCTACACATATACCTAACAAACTCCACCTACCTAACCTACTACCCAATCACAGTCCTCTCCCACTTACCCCTCCCCCTATTCTCTAATCAAGAAAAACCCCACCTCATTTTCCACGCCCACTGCTAATCCTCCCCCCCTACTCTCTTCCTATCCCTACACACTTTTTTCCCTTTATCCTTTCCTTCTATATCTAACTCTCTCCATTCACTTCTGACCTTTCTCTTCTCAACTAACATACATTACTATTCTTCTCCTGTCTGTATTTTACCCCACCTTATCCTAACATGCCCTACAAACTCCCATTAACTATTCAACTCCCCTGCTCCCTTCTCATCTTACTAATAACTCTTTATCATGCTACTTCATACTCCCATAAAGCTCCTTCTCTCCTATGTCCTACTCAAACTACCCCTAACCCCCCAGCTACTACCTCTTGAACTCTCTCACTTTCACTCCATATGCTCCTCCCTTATTCCACCCAACATGTTACACCTTTTTCATCACAAACTATTCTCTACCTCAACTAGAACCCTCTCTCTGAAACCTCTGCTAAACCCTAACAAATACCTACTATACAAACTTTACAGTCCAAAACTGATCACCTGCAATGTCCTAGCCTTATCTGGAGACATTCATCCTAACCCTGGCCCTTGTCCCAGTACAAACTACTCCATCTCTCCATCCTCCTCCTCACCTACAACAAATAACACTCCCCACCCTTCCTGTCCCCCTCCCACTTCCCCCCTTAATACTCTGAAAATCTTCACTATCAATGCCCAGAGCCTTAACAACAAATGTCACCATCTACAAGCCTGGATTAATCACAATAAACCCGACATCCTAGCCATCTCTGAAACCTGGCTAAAACCCCATACCACTGACTCTGAAATATTACCTCCTGGTTACCACATCCTCAGAAGTGACCGTTTAAACAAAAAAGGTGGTGGCTCTGCCATAATTTACTCTAATCATCTCTCTCTAATACCCCTTCAAATTCCTACCCCTAATTCCAGAAACTCTGAAATCACAGTTAGCCTTCTCCGATTAAATAAATACAAGAATATCTGCTTCATATCTTTATATATCTCCCCTGGCAACAATATCTCCACCCTTGAAGATATTCTATACTGGTCCTCAACTCAAATAAAATATGAAACATATATTCTAGGTGATGTCAATATCGACTGGAATAAAATCAACTCACCATCACCCTCACTTTCCATTAACCTTCTAAACTTCACCCAAGTAATCTCCTCAACTACTCGCCCTAACAAAAACCACCCCCCAGGGTCCATCTTAGACTGGATTCTAGTCTCCCATCCAAACAAAATCACTCTCAGTGGCACTATCCCTGACACCTTCAGTGACCATCTCCCTGCCTTCATCCATTGATCAAACAGCTCCACCCAACACCAACACCTCTACATTCAAACTCGTAACCTCAGTAACTTTAACCCCTTAATTTTCTCTAACATCTTCAAACAAATCAACTGGCAACCTCTAAATGTCCTCCCACTTGACAATGCTGTTGAACACTTCAATTCCATCTTCCTAGATACTCTCAACTCCCTAGCCCCTCTAAGAAATAAGTGAATCAAAACTAACTCTGCACCATGGTTGACCAAAGAAACTAAACAAATCATGCGTCACAGAGACAAGTCCTGGAAGCTGTACCAGAAAAATAAACTATCCTCTACCTTACTTCTATACACCCAACTCCGCAACCAAGTAAAGAAACTCATTACCAAAGACAAAAAAAAACTACTATATTAAACTTCAGTCCAATAACAATAAAACCCTAAACAATTTTGGAAATCAGTCAATTCCCTTCTTCATCCCGGATCTCAATGCAACCCCTGCCCCAACCCTAATCTATCTGACAATGAACTTAGCTCCCACTTCAATACCTTCTTCACTGAATCCATAGCTAAACTAACCAAAACGTTTCCTAATAACAACCTACCTAACTTCCTTTCCTCTGCACCCAGCAACCCAAACAATAATCCCCTCAATTTCAATTTCAAACCTGTATCCACATCTTTTATAAAAAAGCTTCTCTCCAAGCTAAAGCCAGGTTCTAATGCCCCTGACAACATTCCCCCTTCCTTCCTCAAACATGCAGCTGAAGGTATCGCCCTTCCAATTAGTATTCTGATTAATAGATCCTTAACTGAGTCATACGTACCCAAACTTTGGCGTTCAGCCTACATCCTACCTCTTTACAAAGGAGGCAAAAACACCTCTATTTCTAAATTCCGCCCTATCGCCCTACTCTCTCCAATATCTAAAATTCTAGAAAAATGCGCCCACCACCAATTCTTACCCTATCTCATTCAAAATCACCTCCTTACACCCACACAGCATGGCTTCCATCCCGGCCACAGTACCATAACTGCACTATTATCCTTAGAAACTATCAATCAAGCTCGAGACTCTGGACTCATTGTATCCACAATATTGCTAGACCTTTCAAAAGCTTTTGACACCATCTCCCACACACACCTTCTTCATCATCTGGCTAATCTCAAACTCTCCCCAAACACTCTTTCCTGGTTCTCCAGTTACCTATCTGACAGATCTCAAGCAGTCAAATGGAAGAACTCATTCTCTTCCTTTTTCCCTACATCTACTGGCATTCCTCAGGGATACATCCTTGGACCCATGCTTTTCAACATCTTCATAAACAACCTTCACATTTTCATCCCTGACACCACAGTCATCCAATACGCAGATGACTCTACCTTGGTCTGCTCTGCCCCAAACCTTCCTGAACTCCAGACCAAAACCCAATTAGCCTTTACCACCACAGAGAACTGGATGCACCAAAACCACCTTTCTCTCAACTCCAATAAATCCAAAATACTAATTTTTCTCCCCTCCAAATTTTCCTCTGTGGACAAAAACACTTTCAATGTTCTCAGCCAGACTAACACTGCCATTGAAGTGGTCCCCTCTGCAAAACTCCTTGGCATCACCATAGACGAACACCTCAAATTTGATCTTCATATACAACATAACATAAAGAAAACCCACCAAAAGCTAGGTATGCTATATAGGAACAATCCCTTCATTTCAAACTCCACTAGGCATACCCTGGCAACATCCTTCCCTTCTATACATAGCCCCTCTCCTAACCAACTTGTTTGCTACCAACACCTCTAAGCTCGAAGCTTGCTATAATAAGATCTCTAAATTTGCCACCAAATCCAAAACATCAAGTCACCACTGCCACAGCCTTCATTCACTGAACTGGCTAGAACTCCCTAATCACCTAGACTATCTACAACTAACCACCGCTCACAAACTAATATTCTCCCCTAATAAATGCCCAGCCTTAAAGGACATCCTTCCTCCATACATCCCTAACAGATCACTGAGATCCGAAAACCAAAACCTAATCTCCATTAGTAAACCGAAACGACCAGCTGGCCAGCTTTTACTCTCCTTCTCACTAGGTAAAAAATGGAACTCTCTGCCTACTTCACTTAGGACTATACCCAACAATGAATCCTTCAAAACACAACTTTTTCTTCACCTATCCTCCAAATGGAAATGCTCCTGCTTTCACCTCACTTAAATTCCATAGCGACCCCTAACTAAGCACTCCTACTACTACTCCACTATACTCTCATACTTATTCTAATTTCTCAAAATAACTACAACTAATAGACTTTAAGTGACTGTAAGCAACTAAATATTGATTAAAAAAAAAAAAAAATCTGCCATCAAGTTCTCTGCAACTCTCAAATGTATTGTATGTATTTTTTCTTTGTCATCTTTATTTGCATTCTGTAACCTATATTGTATTATACTGTTCTTGGAGCTTTATTCTATAACCTATATTGTATTATACTGTTGTTGGAGCTTTTCTCCCCGGGCCTCCACTGAAAATGGGCACTTCATGGCCCAGTGGACTTCCCCGGTAATCAAACTGAAATAAATAAACTAAATGGTTCCTTGTCCGCTTGCCATAATCCTCCGCTGACATCTTTGCCTACTCTCCCTGACTAAGTTAACATAAAATAAATAAAACTATTGTGAGATGAAACTCTGAATGTTCACTGTGTGGCTGCTTGAGAGTACAAACACCTTCTTTAGTGACTGCAGTTTACTGGCTACAGGAGTTCAATATCCACACCACTGAATCTCAATATGTAATGTGGTGATTCTATCACTGCCAGCCAAATGAGATGTGGATATCCAACCACTGACAACCAAATGTAATAACCCTCCATGCCTCAGTCCTCACCACTGGCAAGAGTGTGGGATGTTTTCTGGGAGGTTAACAAGTACACACACATTGTTTCCAGATGAAGCTCTCTGCATCAAGTGCAGTTTCCCATAAAGCACACAGAGACCACAGTCAGTTCAGGGCTGTTTTCTCCCATCCTCAATAAGACTCCCCACTGGCACAGCTATAGAATTGAATCCTTAGCCAGGGTTCCAAGCCAAGTCCTCCAACACTCTCTCTGTCCTACCAGTGCTTTGTGTCCCTGCTCAAGTAGCTGACACGCACAGTCTTGGAGATTTATTTTACATGCACACACACACCTGGGAAAGGCTGGCACAGGATACTAGCTATGCCTCCTTATGTTTAGACTATAAGGTAATTACTACTGCAACCAGAACCCCTTATCAGCCACTTTCAGGCCCTTAGCAAAGGGTTTCCAATCTTAATATGTGATATTAATATTAATGCAAATGGTAGTTTTGACCAAGAACAAAGCTATTAGGAGTGGCCCACACAGTATCACCAAATAAACATGCAAGACAATACTAAATATATATTCACTGTGACATCAGAGTTAAAAAACACAGGAAATATTTAAAACAACATTGTGGGACAGTCTCAAACAAATAAAGGGAAATATCTAAACTAAGCTTTACTAAATTCCTGACTATATCTAAGAGAATTACTATACCCTAGAAACATACTTCATTAGCGCAAGGCAGATGTGTGGTGAATGGTTCTTTTCAGGTCCAAGATATAATACAGAATGCCCTGTCTCACTAAGAAACTTCTCAAAATAATATCTAAAATATTACTGCTGAGATAGCTTGCAGAATGACATAATTTCTTGTCATCTGACTCCTAGTTCCCAGGCCAAACAACCATTGATGACAGCTGGTAGCATTTAGCATCTACCTGTAAAAATACATACACTAGGGCTTTTCCTCAAATCTCTGGCAGATACTGGAACTCATAAAACAATTGCATTCCTTCATGCTTTCAAGACTAGTAATTAGTTCACCCTAAAGACAATGTAGAAATTTTCAGAGTACAGCTATTGTGTCTCTTGCATAACTGAAAACTGAAAGATACAATCTTTGATGGTCTAGCCATAAAGTAATTTAGTTATTTTTCTGAAGTTTGCTGGACTGAAGTTACCCTCCTGTATTGCAGTTTCCACTGTTAAAATATATACATTTAAACAGTCACAATTGTGCATGTACATTTATGTTCTCCTGCAGTAGGGCACACTGCTGATCCATTTTAAATACAAGCATTTCACAAATACCTTTTCAACACATACACGAGTCTGTATAAGCAGTTTGATGATACACATGACATACAGTTCTAATACATTTGTAACACAAGATTCTTATATAAATAATTTCGATATTCACCAATGACATATCATTATTTATAAAATTCCAGCCAGCTTGGCTGACAGTATTTCCTTTTGCCACAATCCACAGCATGCAAAATGGTAATGGAGAATTACATGCATAAATTAAATGTTAATTTATTTTGAAGCTGTCTACCATAACCACAATAACTATAAGATGGAAGTGAAAATAATAACTTTATTAGAAACTACTGAAATAATAGATTGCATATACAAGTAAATATTGTTACACTTTTTATATCAAAGACTCTGGTCCAGAAAGGACATTTTGATGAGAAGGGCAAAGGTAAAAAACAAGTGTCTTGAAAATAATTTTCAAAATGAGTATGAATATGAAAAGAAACAATGCAAACAAACAATACAGAAATGTGGATATCCCATCACTGCCAACCAAATGGGATGACCCTCCATGCCTCAGTCCTCACCACTGGCAAGAGTCTGGTATGTTCACTAGGAGGTTAACAAGTACACACACACACCCGGATTTACTAATCTTCTGTGCAGGACTAGCTTAGTCCTACATGGAAGCACCCATTTAGGAGCAGGACGGCCGCGTGCCATGCATATTAATAAGGCGCACTACCCAAGCTCCTAGGCTTACAATGGAGCATGTAAGAGTGTAGGGGGCATGTCTGAGAGCGGTGCTCTCAGAATAAACATGTCCCCACAATGTAGAACAGCAGAAAGGGGTAAGAAATTACCGAGACCACTCATATCTGTCCTCATATCCCCACCAACAGTCCCCCATGTGTACAACAGTACATATACATAAAATGAAAAAAAAACTTTTATTTATTTTTTTTGTAAATCCGAGTGAACCTAACCATAGGTGCGCGATGTGCCCATCACTTAGCTATGGTTAAAGCAGCTTAAAAGGCTGAAGAGGATAACAAGGAAGATGTATGCAGCACAGCAATAGTGTAGTGGGCAGATCATTCGCCTAATGAGCACGCATTCCTGGTTCGAGTCCCACTGCAGTACAATCTATTTTGCATGGCAAATCACATTATAACCAATATTTTTGTTGCAAAACCCACTAAATAACATATATTTATGAACTGGAGTACTGCAGGAAATGCACATGTGAAGTGTCAGTGTCATAATGAATAAGGCACTAGTAAGCAGGTTTAAGCACAAATAAGCAGTAGTAAGCATGTTTGCACTAGTAAGCATGTTTAAGTGCATTTGTACGGGGGGTAAGCACTGCCTACACAGATTAAGCAATGGAGGAGCTAACTGAGTATAAGAAACTGTAACTGGAAGTTAGCAGTGCTTACCGCTGCGCAAACATGGGCAAACCCATTTACAACTGCTTTAAAGTGCCTTAATCGCTCTGTATCCAACGGCCCATGTTCTGCCCAGCAATAAAATAAACAGCCTCTGCAAAGCTCGAACCCAAGACCCTGTAGACTGCAGTCACAGTAGTTAACCAGTAAGCCATCATAGCAGTACATAAGATCTAGGTTTCAACAAACAAATCCTCACCATAGGAAAATCAAACTGAACATGTGAAAGGAATCTATGTACAGTGTGATGTATAACCTGCTACATAACATAAATATGTGAACTGTCGTACTGCAATAAGGCCAGATGTGAGGTGTTATTGTAATAAAGTGTTGAAGTCCCCAGGATCCCATACAGTGTACGTACACATGAAACACAGATACCAGACACATATATAACATGTGACGAATAATAAATCAATGCCAAAAGGAAAATATAATGCAAATTAAATATTAATCAATGCTAATCATTGCACAGCTCAGCTTAGTTGGTGTAAGCAATGTGTAGGTTAACTAATTCAATCTGCCCAGTGGTATACCCCTTTAAGCAATGCCAACATTAGGTAAGCAGATGTGCCTGTAGCTTAGCCTTTTCAAAACCGTCCAATCATGGGAAAGTGCAGGAAATCAGGCATATTTAAACCCCACAGGCACGAATAATTCCCAAAACTGGTTGCTGTAGGCAGAATGGCTGGAGTTGGGGAAGGCACTTGATTTAGAGCACAGTGCTGGGGCAACCAGGAGTCCAGATTCATGGTATGGTTCCTGGTAAAACACCATGAGCAGAGACTACTGCAGAGCGAGTACCAGGGCTCTCAGTATAAAGTGGCGGCTTGGGACAGTCTCGCCCGTGACCTTACCAGTGCCACTGGTATCCCCTGGACTGGTGAGCAGGTCAGGCATCACCATGCTGACCTGAAGTGGCAGAGGGGGGATCTCTTGGAGCAGTGGATCCAAGAATCAAGGCAGATGACCAATGCCCCAGCACTGAGTAAGTACTCATTCTACTACGTAGATAATGATTGTCTATCTTTTGTATACTATTGATAGGTAATGGCTAAATATCACTGTATTTCTTTGACAGCTGCAGATGAGTGAGCTGCGAACCAGCAAGCCCATGCTGTTAGGCTGCAAAGGTTGCATCGCAAGGCAGATTAGTAATAATCTTGCATGTACTGTCATAATAAATAAATATAACAGTTCTAGAAAGTGTTGTACCAGTATAAAAATGTATTGCACATGGGATGTACTGAATAAACTAGACAATATGGCAGGAAGACTGTCATATAGGTTGTGTGTAAATAAAGGTGTAACATCATGTGAATATAAGTATAACCCCTGGAGTGCTTGTGTACATTCTGATTTCATATCTTGTTGTAGTGTTGCATTCTATAAATAGTACTGTTGAATTAAGCAGTGTTACCCACACTGTTGAATGCAGATAAAATGTGTAGGAATTTCAGTATAACAATGTTTGAAGTCCCAAGAGGTCAATCATATTTTACAACTGAGGGAGACTTAGAAAACATTGGAATGCTTCACACTAGTTCCCTGATAGCACAGTGTACTGTGATGTCAACTGTAATAATTTTACCACACACAGCAGGGGTTTGAATCCTGGGAATGGTAGTAAGTTGTATGCATAATCATACCCTATAAATGTACAGAGTTTGTGATAATGTCCAGATAGTAATCTGTAAGCATAATCATAACCATCAACTGTACAGACTGTGGCAGAATGTTCAGGTAGTAAGCTGTATGCATAGTCATACCCCTCAACTCTTCTGATCTGTCCAGCATGTCCAGATAAATGGCCCAAATCTGCTGCCTGGTAACCTGTTCCCCTGACAAATCACTGTGATGATCCAAGAAATGTAGGCAGCTTATACTGACATATAATGGATAGTCAGACCTGAACATAGAGAGAATGTATATGGAAACAAACCTGTCATTGTAGCAGCTCACCCAAAGTTTATGACAGCAATTCTCCAATGAATGTCACATTAACACCTACATCCTGTCACGCCTTGACCAGAGTGTGTGCAATAACAGATTGTTAGGTATGTAAATAACAGCAACATGGAATCTGGGAGTATGTGTAGAATTTGTCAGGTAGTGTTAACAAAGATTTTCTCCACAGCTATAAGAAGTAAGAAGTGTAGACTGTAGGTACAACACAGCTCACTTATATACTTGTCTACAAGCTGGGAGTATGTGTAGAAATTGTCAGGTAGTGTTAACAATGATTTTCTCAACAGCTAGACCAGGTAAGAGGTGTAGACTATACGTAAGACACAGTCCATGTATATACTAATCTACAAACATACCGTTGTACAAAGTAAGGACAGTGGGCAGTGTAATAATACATGTAAGGGACAGATCACCGCAGTGACTAAGAATGTTGTGAAAACTACACAGATATATTAGTTGTTAATTGACATCTCTCTCTCACCCCCACCATATGTGCTATAATAACCTAATTATACACCTCAATGGGTATGTGTACACTCCAAACTTTTGTTGGTACATATGTCCTATTGGTTTATAAATATTCACATTTGGTTCTATGCATGTGCCACGCTAAAATACTCCCATATTGGTGGCCTGTTGCCATCAGTGAAACCTGCATGCTGTTGTAATGGCCACTGTTGTCCCATATATGCATGTGTTCTGCTTGCTCTGCAACTGTTGTAAATCTGGTGTCTTGGGTTAATGGGAATACCTATGCATGCTGTTATAACTAATCCTGAATGCTGTTGTCTATTACTAACTGATATCTTTCTTAAAACTGCAACACCGTGGCTCGTATGGGAAGGCCGGTCCCAGCAGACCCACCTGTCCCACCTCAGCTGGCCATGGTACCATGCACTAACACATGTGGAGCCCAGCCTGGGACCTCCTTCTCTGTTGGCCCTGCACCACCTTCAGGTGGAACTGCCACAGTGGATGGGGCTCTGCCCCCCCCCCCGGGAGCACGGGCGAAGAGGTACATGTTACCTGCTGTCAGGTCCGGGCCATGGTGCATAGCTAGCTCGACAAGGAGATTTGAGACAAGCTATGCCAGCTTGAGGGCCGCGTGGCACAATTAGAGGGTGAGCCTGCCCCTCCTACCCAGCCCCCAGCACAGCCACTTTTTGGGCCGTGAAGGTGCAGTGGTGACTGCTCATGGGTGGGGACCTCAGTCCCAATGTTTCCATTTGGGGGCTCATGGGCTTTCAACTTCCAAACACCTCTCCCCGTCCAATGTGTTTACCCCACCCCCACATGTGTCATATACCGTCCCTGTATGCATCTTGTTTGTCTTGTCTGTTAACCTACCCAACCTACCTCCCCAAATATACCTACTACCCCTCCCCACCATCCCACTCTCACCTGAAAAAAAAGGGCAATCTGTTCCCACAAAAAAATCTTGCTCCATACATAGCTGTCTATTTTGCACACTGGACACATGTAATCCAGTCTAACTGGCATCACAGCAAATTATTGTTGTCATCACCCCCCCCAGGGTTTGAGTGTCCAAATCTACCTCCAAATTCAGTGTATATGCACAGCTGTTGCTGTAGAAGAAATGGGCAGCTATGGACCTTCCCTACACCCTTCCTGCACATCCCTGACTATTTTTCCTACTGTCTTTCCCTCTTTGTGCCCCTTTTTTCACCACTTTCCTATCAACCACTTCTTCTTTTCTTTTAAAGAAATTAGTGCGGGGATAAGCAGAAGTAAGCACTTTTAAGCAGCAGTAAGCAGGTTTAAGCATGTTTGCGCAGGGGTAAGCAATGCCTACACACGTTAAGCAATTTAGAAGCTGAGTGTAAGAAACTGTAACCGGAAGTCAGCAGTGCTTACCTCTGCACAAACCCGCTTACAACTGCTTTAAAGTGCCTTAATCACTCTACATCCAAAGGCATGTGTTCTGCCCAGCAACAAAGTAAACAGCCTCTGCAAGGCTTGAACCCAGGACTCTGCACACCATAGACAAAGTGATTTACCACTAAACTGCCTTGACATATCCGGTGGAGCCTTGCAGTACTCCCCAGCTACATATGGACAAATGTTCGTAGTATGTGCCTTGATACACAATATGACCCTGTGGAAACAGCTAAAGCAGGAACAGCATGGGAAGGGGACACACAGCCCCCCACAATTGCCAAGGCCACCACAGGCATACCGGGACTTGGAGGAGAACCTTCCTGAGCCTGCCCCTGTAGGCATATGTAGGCATGCCCAGTATGCCCTGTCCTGGGCAAAGAAGCAACGCATAGCATGTACACTGACAGTGTAGGGACCCAGGGACTGATAGCTCTTTCTGACTTGCACATACAGTAAAATAGATGCCAAACATGACACTACCTGTGCTTTACCATATATAGGTAGTGTACTATGTGCATCCGACATAGTCAGCCCTCCAGCACCGTACTGGCCCAGCAACAAGGTCAGTCACTCTTTCTATCAATTAGTAAATGGAGTAGTATGTTCTGATAGTTGTATGTATGGTATGGATGCAAGCATGCAAGGGAATTGTGTGGGTAAATGGGATAGCAGCTGACAGCTATATGGGACAGCAAGAAATCCATAAATACTGGTGCCAACATACATGGTAGTACTACACAAGGTGACAACTCCCACCACAGTATATCTGGTGGCCCAAATAACTGTGGGTGTCCATAGGTCACGCATATGGATGTCAATGAGGGTCACATACTCACCACCAGCCTCACCCAGCAGGACAGGTGTAGATGACCATAAAGAAAGGCCAGGCAAAGGCCTCCAAATGATGGCAATAGTTAACAGCCCCCCTCTAGACCTACACAGACATACTACAATAGGTCTGGCAGTTGCATTTTAGTTCTGAAGGGTAAGAAGTCTGAAATTGAAATTGATGCCATTAAAATCTAACATGTAATCTACTGATATGCCTCGTTTCTGCATGATAGGTCACAATACAATATGAAATTAAAGCCAACAGAGTAAATGAAATACCAGTACAGTCACTGCAAATGTTTAAAGTCTTCAGGTGTGCACCCCCCCCCCCACAATCCCATGTAGAAATGCATCAACATGTAAGTTTGAGGAGTAATATCACTGGAGCACAGATTGCCAGAACTGTCCCAAATTACATGATAGATTGTTGCATGTTTACAATATGTAGGGGTCAGTGTGCTAAGTTTGTTGTTTGTTTAATATTGCCTAGAAATGGTTAGCATGTAGGCCTGGATGGTTGTGTCTCAGTGGCCAAGAGGGCTATGTTTCAACAACTGCAGTGCCAACCATACTGCTTCTCAGCTACAACCATGTCAGCAGTTGTACAGACTCACTGCCCAGATGTCAATATGTATCACTGTCGGAAAGCAGGACACGCCATGAATGGGGGCCATACATAGAAACAGTACACAAGTAGAAGTACCCTACACAGAGTGCATATAAAATAACACTCAACCGCACACAACTTTGGAATTATCATATAGGTAAGCATCACATTAGTTGTCCCTCTAGTATGGAATACTGGTAGTCTGGCCAATCACTGGCAGACCACAAAAGGCACAGTTATAAAGTAATGACAGGCTGCCCATGTCAACACACAAGACAGCATAAGGGGAATGTCCCAGGTATATCTGTGAGTCAGGTGCCAGTAGCATCCATATGACACATGCACTCAGCTCACCCTACCATCAGCCACAGGTTTATCACAGGTCATATCCTTGCTGTAGGGAATGAGTACAGCATGACCCCATCTCTTTATGGGAATACATACATGATGCTGCATGCTGAATAGGCGTCTCATGCAGGTGTGTCCCTAGCTGTAAGCAGCAACCTGACCACATCCAGACTCGTGAATCAGTATGAACAGGAAGACCTCAACCACTTACCACTGTCACCCCAGGGTAATCCACTGGCTTGTAGCCTGGGAACGTATGAGTGACAGAATGCACTGGCCTGCTACAGATGGCCTGCAGCACTCTCAAATGGCCTACAGTCCTCTGGCAAAGGCCCATGCCTCACCGATAGTGCCAATGTATGGAATGTCAGGGGGTCCTAACTAACAACCTAAAAGAGTAAACAGAAAACAAATGCAAGGCCATGCTGACAAATGCCAGTAGCATGCCTTCACATGTTCTACTGCAAGAACTGTGAATCAGGCCATAAATACTACTGGAATAAAGGCCCAACTATAGTGATACCTCTGAGATATTGCTTTCATAATGTTAGGAAGAGGAGAGAATAACGGGGGTGGGGTCGGGTGTAGAAGCATGGATGTCATGGAGTGTGTGAAGTTTGAAACTCTAATGTCTGTCCTGACTGCAAACCCATGAATGAATAGCTAGAAAACTGCTTGTAAACTACAATCTGAAGGTAAACTGAGCAGATATATGAGTCCTTCCTGTGGATAACCTGGGTGTATCTGTACAGCTGAGCGGTATGGCCCCAGCAGAATATGGCCATCCTGTTAAGTTGAGAAAAGCACAAGAAGGGTATCCCCAGCCAGCATACTACCAGGGTGCTGAACCATTTATACAGAGCCAGCAGTCTATTGTCTCTAGCTACTCCTCCATGAGTGTGCCAGAATGTGTAGTCTATGCCTCAGAATATTGGTCTCAGCTTCATTCATCTTTTATTTTTCTGTTAAATAACTGTGAGCAAAGAATGATATCTGTCAGTAGTTGATGACATGATACATCACAGTGTAAAACAGTACATATGTCATGAAAAATCTATGCTACAACCAACCATGTCACACAAGCAGCACAGACAGCAATAGTTACAGTATCCCCCATATGCTACACCCATTGTGTCTCCATATTGGCAACCTATCTACAGATATCCTGCAGAAACAGGTTGCTAGGTGTAGCTTTAGCACACAAAACCCTGGACTGGAGTACAACACTCCCTGGAATGGATTCACACACTCAATATAGAAGGTCATTCTGGGCATGCTCCTACACTTATAGAAATGAACCCCATATCTGACAACACAGTGGACTATAGATATCTGTTATTTGCAGAAGTTTGTGCACACACACACACACTAAATTGTGCACCATTTACACTTCACACACACAAACACATTGGATAGGAATACTCACACATATCTAAGGCCAACATAATATAATATGTCAAACATACTCACACAGAGACGTGGGAAAGAAACAGACAGTGACAGAGAGAATCACATTATGAGGCCTTTCCCACCCAGTACACATCCCATTGGCCTGTATCACATGATGTGCTGATGTCATTCACTGTAGAAATTGCTTTTATTAGCCCTCAGCCCTATAGTCTCAGTGGTGCTTGTAATAACTGTGTAATACTATAGTACAAATAAGTATTCATGTAGCATTTGTAATTTCAGTCCTGTCAAATGTAAAATTGTGTGTGAGTTTGTGTGTGTTTCTAGATGAATGAGTTTGAGGCCATTCACACTCATTACACTTCCCATTGCCCTACTTTAGCACTGCTGCTGATGTCACTCACCTTGAAATAACCCTTTGGGCAACTTGTAGTCCTATAAGCTTTGTGGTGCTCACGATGACTGCGTAATACTATAGTATAGCAAACTAGTGAGATAGGAGTTCTAATCCTGGTCCTAGCAATTGTGAAAATGAGTGTGTGTGTGTTTCTAGATGAATGATGTTGAGGCCATTCACATTCATTACACTCCCCATTGCCCTACTTTAGCACTCCTGCTGATGTCAGTCACCTTGAAATAACCCTTTGGGCAAATTGCAGCCCTGTAAGCTCCCAGGCGCTTGTGATAACTGCATAATACTGTAGTGTAGCAAACTAGTTAACAAGGAATTCTAATTCCAGCCCTGGCAATTGTGAAGATGTGCGTATGTGTTTCTAGACGGGTCATTTTGAGGCCATTCACACTCATTACACTTCTTATTACCCTACTTTAGCACTCCTGCTGTCAGTCACCTTGAAATAACCTTTGGACAAGTTGCAGCTCTCTAAGCTCCATGGCACTCACGATAACTGCACAATACTGTAGTGTAACAAGCTAGGTTCTAATCTCGGTCCTTCCAACTGTAAAAATGTGTGTGTTTGTGTAAGTGTATGTGTGTGTGTCTTTGTGGAGACATGATTTTGAGGCACTCACTGCACTTCCCTTACCCCTCCTTTAGCATTGTTACTGATGTCACTCACCTTCAAAGATACCTTTGGACAGATTCTATATGTAAGCTTCGTGGCACTTGCGATAACTGCATGATACTATAGTGTAGCCAACTAGATAGGTTGGAGGTCTAATCCCAATTCTGGCAACTGTGAAAATGTGTGTGAGAAAGTGTGTGTCTTTGTAGAGACATGATTTTTGAGGCCATTCAGACTCACTACACTTCCCATTGTCCTATTTTTGCACTCCCGCTGATGTCAGTCATCTTGAAATAACCCTTTGGGCATCTCACAGCCCTATAAGCTCCATGGTACTTGTGATAACTGTGTAATGCTATAGTGTAGCAAACTAGTTAGGTAGGAGTTCTAATCCTGGTCCTGGCAACTGTAAAAATGTGTGCGAATGTAGAGACATGATTTTTAGGCCATTCACACTCACTACATTTCCCTTAGCCCTCCTTTAGCACTGCTGCTGATGTCACTCACCTTCAAAGATACCCTTTGGGCAGCTCTTCAACATGTAAGCTCCATGGCACTCGCTATATATCGCTATAACTGTGTGGTACTGTAGTGCAAAACACTACTTAGGTAGGAGTTCTAATCTCAGTTTCAGCAATTGTAAAAGTGTGTCTGTGAGTGTGTATGTATACCTATAGGTTGCAGTATTTTGTGTTTGTACACACCCAGTACATTTCAAAGTGTAATACTTTACAATGGCTGCTTATGTCACTCACCTTAGAAGTATGCTTGGACACTGCTCTACCTATAAGCTCCTTGGTGTGTGTGATAAATGCATATCAATGATATAGCAATAACTACATAGGTAGGGGGTTGAATCTTATTCCTAGCAAGTGTGTGTGTATATGGCTATATGCATGTGTTTGTACCCTAAAGATTTTGGCCCCATTTACACCCAGTACACTTCTCAGTGCCCTACATTAGCAGTCCTGCAGATATCATTCACCTTAGAAGTACCTGTTGGCAACCCTAAACCATGTAAGCTCAGTGGTGCGTGTGGTAAATGTGTAGCATAAAGGTCTGAAACCATAGTTAGAAGTTTGAACCTCAGTCCTGGCAAATGTGTGTGTGTAGGGTAAAGTATTTTATGAAATCTCTCATCCACTACATCACCCAGTGCCATTATTTACAAGAGCTGGTGATGTTCCTCACCTTAGAAGTACCTTGGGACAACATCCATCCTATAAACTCCATGGCATGTGCAATAAATGCGTAACATTGTAGTAGCAATACATAGATAGGCAGGGGTTTGAAACTCAGTACTGGCAAGTGTTTGTGTCTATCTCTGTCTGTCATCAGTATCATGTTGGGGTGTTGGTGTGATTGTGTAAATAACAGGATCCATTTGGGGGTGGGTTTTGCTAAATTATTATATTGATTACCTTGTATATGTCCCAATGTCCACATTACAAAGCCAACAGTTGTCAAATACCGTAGAGGTTGCTGTAGATAATGTACAGCCTTAAATGTGTAGTGCCATGTGCAATGACTATGTGATAGCATGGAACAGTTAACAATATAGGCAACCCTTCTACCACTCAGAGACCACCCTCCACCCAGGAATCATACACAAACACACTTGGCTAGGCATCAACCACTATATCAGTAGTTCTCTTGCAAACTGCCTCACAGATAGTACCCACAGTGTGATTGAAGTGGACTTCATGGCAAGCTGATGACCAGACATGACTGGTGTTACACAGGATATGGACCCATGTCCTCTCATGTTTGAGATCTACCCTTCTGAGGTGCAGGAGAACACAAAAGCACCCTGGCTGACAATGTTTGCATACAACAGTAAGATGAGTGGTAGCATTCCCAGTCCATGTGATGTTGACATCATGCACAAAGACCACTCTGACACCTATGACTGTTGTCAGAATCCTGGACATTACCTCAATGCCAGGAGATGTGCTGCCATTACCTTTGTGAACACCATGGCTCACATGAAGTAATACATTGGTGGTAGTCCACTGAACAGTGATGTTGTTATAACAGAATGGAGAACACAGGTTGACAATCAGCTGTCTGTTGACCACAACAGTGCCACTTACATCAGAAAGTACTTTGATGTGTTACATCTCCTGACTAAGTGTATGTTATCCAGCAAGTAAAAGGACATGGTCACCTTGTAGCCTCACCTCAGAAGCCCAATCAATGTCTACAGTGGCCCTTTTGCCATGTACCCCACTGGACACCTGCAACAACTATTGTGTCTGTAAACATACTCCACAAAGAGAATACCATGCCTTATACACATGCCCTGTATGGACAGACTCCAATGAATCCGTGGCTGGTGATGTCAAATCAAAGGGGGCTGCAGGAGACAGCTCAATGGGTAGGGCCAACAGGAAGTTGTGTGGCCAGTTAGAAAGGGGTGGAGCTGTGCTAAAAAACACAAAAACTGGAACTTTAATTAAATAGGTTGCCCTGAGTCCCAAACCGTCATTATGAGAGTCCATTCAAGACAAAATGAATTGTAGAAGAAAAAATATTTGATGCATTGGCTACATGACAGCTTACGTAATATCTAGATGGAAACAAAAAGGTTGAGAGGCATGAAAAAGTAAATTGCTTTTTAAATACATTACTGGAATCCCAGTCAAAAATCAAGTATAAAAAACAAGCAGCACTCAACTCAAACCACTTCTCCTTGCACTGCAGTTCTAATTATAATTTATATTCAGCTTTATAAAAGTACCAAGTAACATGCTGAAAGTAGCAATCTCTGTGATACCCCCACTTGTAAAAATGTTCCTTATCCAGTAAAGACCTGCAGCCTGACAACTATCTACTTGTTTCATGGGGAAAACATGATCAAAGTAAAAAATGAGCAGCAAACAAGAAACAAACTCAAGATAAATTGCTTAAAGGATTACTGCAG
This sequence comes from Protopterus annectens, assembly GCF_019279795.1. NCBI lineage: Eukaryota > Metazoa > Chordata > Ceratodontiformes > Protopteridae > Protopterus > Protopterus annectens. Next base: position 58,387,581 of record NC_056743.1, on the reverse strand, counting down.
AGGTTAGATTAGCATTCTGTTTAGTTTACAGGTAAAGCCTACTAAGATGACTGCAGGTCTCCAACAAATGTAATGAACTTCTAAAAATACTGTAATCCTGTCCTTTATTACAAATACTGTCATATGCATTTCAATACCTAAGGCTTATACGCTACCTAGTTATGCAAATATTCTCTGTATGGCAACAACAAAAGGCTTTAAATGTTGATAATTCTTTAACAGTATGCTTATTAAAGCTTACTTGTATCTTAGTCTCAGACAAGCTTACCTAATGGTCATTAAAGCATTGCTACTTAAACAAAGAGCAATAGGCACTGCAACAACATGCATTTTCTGAATAAGAAGAAGCATAAATCAACAGTATAAAAAATATGACAAAAAAACAGAACATTCTGCAAAATCAAGGACAGATGAAAAGCCACTGTAGTACTTGTGTCTACCTTGGATGGGAGGATACTCTGCACACTTGCACTGCATAACTGCTCCTTGCCTTGCTTGGGCATACCAGAGTCACTATGTGGGGGAGTGGGGGTGCAACAATGCCACAATTTGAAATATCTCTGGCTGACTGTGATGGCCCTGACACATTTGTCATACCTCTTAGCCTCAGAGCAAGAAATCTGGACAAAGCCATAAAAAAAAGTGGGACAAAGCCCCAAAAATAAGGACAAATTTTAAATATTGCTCTTATAAACTTAGAAAGATAATAGAATAGTAGGGATTACATTAGTGTGAATTTTCTGATGGGTATAAAATCTGAAAATCAAATGTCTAACTTCAATCTTTAATGATTTGCCACTAATTTGCCAGAAAATCACAATTTTATGAAAAACGGGCCAGAAATGTGATGCAAAAATATAAAATATCCACATAATCTAGCTGGGAAACTGTCAAAGAAGGGACACTTTTTTAATATTAGTACTGTTAACTTGAGCAGCTGACAAAATAAGAGAATCTATATGCATTTATGAAATTAAAAGTAATCTATAACTCTGATCATTACAATTATTTATTAATTATAAACTCTCCATGTTTTCTTCCAAATTTGTCATTTTGCGGAGGGATTATTAGGAGGAGAGCAACATTTTGAGCCAAAATTGGGGACAGTTGAGAGGTTTGGATATACCTAATTCTATAAAGCGATTTATTTGTGCATACCTCTCAACTTCTTAATGCAGGAAATCTGGTCAAGGCCAAATATATTGGGGGAACATACAAACAGTACTGAAAATTGCTTTTGTAAAGACAGTTGACAGAATAACAGGTCTTGCTTTAGCATGCATTTTTCTGAAGAGTATAATGTCTGCCATTATTTAGTGACTTCATTACTAAATGATTTGCCAGAAAACCACTGATTTTATGAGGAACAAACCAAAAATAAGAAGCAAAAATCTATTCATTCTGCAAAAATCTGGACAGTTAAGAGGTATAGTTCAGCTGGGGCTGTCTGAGTTTTCCGCCCTTCCCCCCTCACAAAATCATGGTCGAATGGGGCCTCTCCCTGCAGCTATTCCAATGTCCCATTACTTGACTATTTCACCCCATTTACCATAAACACTGTAATGTGCATACTGCTTTACTTCTAAGATGATTTGGATTTCATTTAAAAGTTTTATTTTAAATTTTACAGCACAAACACTAATAGACATCTGCTAAACAAAGCAATGGAGTCTCGAAATGAAAATAGACTTAGCATTAAAAGTTCTCTGCCCTTGAAACTCACATTCATTGAAACAGCATTGAAACCCATATTCAAATAAAATACATCTGGCCAGTGGCAGATAAAGATTAACTTTGGGCTGTTTTCAAATCATAGGCCCCTTGCACAGGAAACATACATGTGTTATTTGATACACCTTCCTGATTGTATTAAATTATATTCATTGCGTGATACAGTACAGTTGTTAGAGGGTGTTTTAAATGTATTGTTTTGAACATTTTTCCAGTAAATGAAACAAAATGCATGCACCAATAATGACAAAACTGCCCAGTTCAGAACATTTCCATCATAAAAATCTACTCAAACTTCTACAATCCACCAGTATCAGTAAATATGCACAATCTCTGCAGAAGTAAAAGCCATCTAAATAATTCCACATTAGAGAGATCTGTAGCTAATGAAGAGGTTGCTGCTAGCAAACAACTTTAGATTTCATGGTTTCATCTACAAATAAAGTGCCTGTTGCCCTTGAAGAATAAATTGCCTATGTTACATTAAAAACATGATAAGCTAGTAATATTGCAGCAGGGAATGGATGGCAAACTGATAACAGAGTCATTGTTATTAGGTATCTATGCCAAAGAGGACATTGTCAGAACTGCAGCATTCACCCCCTTTAAAAGTACAACACAGTACAGTAGCAGCAATGCATCTATAAACTGTGGGAGTAGACCCACAGCCTTCTGCATCAAAAGCAAGTATACTACCTGTTGTGCTATTAACAATGCAAGCAGACTCAGCCTAAGCAGCACTAAACATCTCTTCAAGTTCTCAGCTCCTTGTAAATTTCACTTGACACTCAACTGTATCTCTCAACTTTGAAGTACAAGAAATCTGGAAAAAAGCAAAATGTATTGGGGGGAACAAAAGCCCAAAAACTAGGGACACATTTTAAACATTGCTTGTATAATCTTGGAAAGTTGCTAGAATAAAATGCTGTGTTACCACCATGCATTTCACTACCAAGACTTGAACCAAGGACCCTGTGAACTACAGTCAGAGCAACATACCACTCTGACAAATCAGCTTTTTCTTGAAAGGCAGGTAGACTGAAACTTAAATGGCTATCATTTAGTGAATTCAGTTCTTACCATAGCTCTCAACCTCTTAGCACAAAACACCTAGACAGAGCCAATAATGGGGGAATACAGCCCCCAAACATATTCAATGAATTCAGTTCTCTTCATAGTTCTCAACCTCTTAGCACAAAAAACATGGACAAAGCCAGTAATGGCAGAATACAGCCCCAAAAATAGGGACAAATGTCAAATATTGATCTTATAAACATAAAATTGCTAGAATAAAAAAAAGAAGTTATGTCTTACCATCTGTATTGTTGATCCTTGTTCAGTCATTACACATGAGTATCGGTTCCTAGCTCGGAACTGAGCCGGACATTTTCCAAGCTCGCATCAGCGTCAAACACTAGAGCTAAACTCTTACCCGCAATCCCCCTCTCCCTGTTACCTCAAATTGAGTTTGCAAGTCAAAGAAGGTAGAGGCTACCTCTGGTCAAATAACCTAAGAGAACTGGATGGTGAGATCCACTAGAAACCACAGGAGGGGGAAGGAGGGAGGGTCGTAATGACTGAATGAGGATCAACATTACAGATGGAATGTTATGGTAAGACATAACTTTTTTATCTGATATTGTTAATCCTTGTTCATTCCTTACGCATGGGACAGAGTCCCCAGCTACTTCTATTCCTGGGAGGCTCTCATGAAAGGACATTCCTGAGCACCATAGAACTGAGAGATGCTCTTCCCCTGGAGGCCAAATCCAATTTGTAATGATTGATGAAGGTATGAGGATAGCCAAAGTTGCAGCTGCACAGATGTCATGTAAAGAAGCTCTGGCATGGAAGGCAGCAGAAGTTGCCACCGACCTTGTTGAATGAGCTTTCATGGTAGTAGGCAACGAGATATTACGTTGTGTATAAATAAAGATCACACAGTCTTCAACCATCTAGCTAATGTGACCTTAGCAATAGCAGATCCTAATCTAGGTCCAGAAGAGGCCAAAAATAACTGGTCAGATTTACGAAAGAGTTTAGTCCTGTTTAAGTAAAAATGGATTTGCCTGTGTATATCTAGGGTATGTAGGCAATACTCTCCTCTGTTTGAATGATTGGGAAAGAAGACTGGCAATTCAATGGCTTGATTAATGGACATTTCAGCGATCACTTTAGGCAGAAATGACGGATTAGTTCTCAGAGACACTCTATCTCTATGAAAAATCAAGTATGGACTCTTGATACATAAGGCTTGAAGTTCAGAAACACGTCTGGCAGATGTAATAGCGACCAAAAACAAGGTTTTCCATGACAAATACTTGAGGTCACAAGAAGAGGTTGGTTCAAAAGGTGACATTGTCAGAGCTTGTAGAACATGATAAATCCCATGGTTGAATAGGTTCTCTAAAAGGTGGCTTCAGATGATTCACACCTTTTATGAAGGTCTTGCACAATTTATGAGACATAAGAGAGGAATCTTGGACACCCTCATGAAAATTAGAAATTGCAGCCAAATGAACTCTAATGGTAGAGGCCGATAGACCCGACTGAAACAGGTTTGCCAGATAGTCTATTATTATTGACACTGGTACTGAAAAGGGGTGTACTTGTTTATCTTTCAGCCAGCAGGTACATCTTTTCCACTTGCTCAGATGAGTAATTCTAGTGGAAGATTTATGAGAAGCAATGAGAATATCACGTACTGGTAAAGAAAGATAATTCTGCCTGGCAATCAAGGGAATTGGTGTAGCCAAGCCGTGAGCTTCAGGCTGTTCAAGTTGGGATGAATCAGGTTCTGAGGGTGTGAGATCATCTCCAGGGTTGGATGGAGAATCCATGGTCGATCTAGTAGGTGAGGCCAAAGAAAGGGGAACCAAATCTGTCGAGGCCAATATGGTGCTATGAGGATCACCTTGCTCTTCAACTGACAGGCTTTCTTCAGAAACTGGGGAATGAGGGGAAAGGGTGGAAATGTGTAAAGAAGACCTAAGGGCCAATCGTGGACTAGAGCATCCCTGGGAGACCAGGGCGCAGTAGTTGCTGCATTTGTAGTTGGTTGGGGATGCAAAGAGGTCACAGCAAGGATGGCCACAGCAGTGGAAGATCTCCGCCACTATCAAGAGATTCAGGGACCACTCGTGAGGTTGAAGAATGCACCTGCTGAGTCTGTCTGCTATCACGTTGGAACTCCCAGGAATGTGCAAAATGGTTGGTAGCCATCACCCATTGCCATATCCTCATGGCCTCTCGATAAAGGGGGTAAGATTTGGTTCCACCTTGCTTGTTGATGTACCAGACCACTGCCATGTTGTCTGATTGAATTGCAATTGTCCCAGATGGCAGCAGGGGATGGAATGCTTGCAACGCCAGAAGCACCGCCCTCAGCTCTAGAACATTTATATGCAGATGTGTCTGCAGTTTGGACCAAGTGCCTTGGACTGTCTGTCTCTGACATAGCCCTCCCACCCCATCAGGGAGGCATCCGTGGTCACTGTGGCCTTGGGTTGCTGGGGAGAGAAGGGGCAAGACCATTGTGAGAGATTGTGTGTCATCCACCAATTTAAATCCTGTTTGCACCTGTGGGTTACTCGAATCATGGCTGAAAGAGGATGCTGAAAAGGATACCATTGGGTGAGCAGTTCATAGGTTCATAGGTTCATACTAGGCTATCTGCCCGAGGGCATTTACAAGCCTAGCCCATAGTTTTGTGGCTTACGCCACCCCTTTAGTATGGGGAACTATACCCATTATTTTGCTGTGCCTCTGTCGAGCAGTGACACTGAGGTAATCCCTGGGGTATATCTGCGATCTCCCATCCATTGGTCAAGATTTCTCTTGAACAAGGCCAGCGAGGTGCTCTGCCTCACATATACCGGGATTTTATTCCACAGCATAGGGAGTCTTTGGGTGATGAATCTATCCCTCCAGCACGTCCTATTAATAGCCGTGTCGAGGTTTAAGTGTCCGCCCTTGTGGCTCTGACGGATCTAGATTTTTGAGGTGAAGCATATTCATCAAATCTGGGTTTGACATGGCCTTGTATGTTAGGCAAAGGTCACCTCTGAGCAAGCGTGGCGACTGAATAGAGCTGGAGTTCTTTCAGTCGGGCAGCATAGGACAGATGTTTGAGACCCTTTATCCTTTTGGTGAGGAACTTTGTGGCCTCTCCAGCTGCTGCAAGTGTCGGGTTAGATACATTCGAATGGGGCATTGTACTCAATCATTGGTCTGATGAGTGATGAGTATAGGGAGACTATGACCTCCCTTGATCTAGATGAGAATCCCTTCATGATAAGGTGGGCAATGTAGAAGGTCTTCCTAACTACTTTAGCTACATGGGTGTCGAATGACAGACTACTATCAACCTGGGTCCCCAGGTCCCTGATAACTTCTTCTGTGCTCAGTGGATTGCCACCTATTTGGTAGCTAGGGGTAACCTTGTTTTTCCCGAAGGGTATGACTATGCATTTTTTTGGCATTTAACTTTAGGCCATGGCTCTGGCACCAGTTATCCATTTCTGTGAGACCCTTCTGAAGGATATCTGTGTCAGATGTGTTTTCTACTATGGCACCCAGTTTGCAGTCATCTGCAAACTTTGTCAGCCATAACCCTCCTGTGTTTGCTTGTACTTGGAAAAGTAGATGCCAAACAAGAGTGGGCCCAGGACTGAGCCCTGTGGTACACCACTTGTGACAGGCTTTGAGTCTGACATGGCGCCAGCAACTCTGACCCTGTGGGTTCTGTCACTCAGCCAGTTTGCAACCCATCTTGTGATGTATGGGTTAACATTTAAGCTGATGAGTTTTTCAATGATACCCGAGTGGGGTATTGTATCGAAGGCCTTCGCCAGATCGAGGTAGGCTGTATGGACTGCCTTTTCCCTCATCAATGGCTTTGGTGACTGTTTCGAAAAAGTCAACCAAGTTTAGAAGGCATGATCTGCCTTTGACAAAGCCAAACTGGGATGGATCCAAAGTCTGCAAATTCCCTATGTCTTTATTTATGAGGTCCATTATGATCCTCTCCATGGCTTTGCAGATAAGGCTTGTCAAGCTAATGGGCCGGATAAATTCCCACTGCCAGTCTCAAACCCAGGACCTTGGTAACATTAGTCTGTATGACCTACCACTAAGCCATGACTGCCATTGTAGAAGCCTCATGTGAAACCTGGCCAGGGGAACAATGGTGATGGAGGCTGCCATGGAACCCAACAGCTGTAGAACCAAGTGAGCCGTGGATTTTTCCTTTGAAAGGATTGGAATTAGTTGTTGTTTTATCCTTAGAATTCTGTGCTCTGGAATAGCAGCTCTGCAGTTTTTTGTGTCCAAGATAACCCCTATGAATTCTGTCGACTGAGATGGGGTGAGATTGGATTTCTGCCCGTTTATGGTTATGCCTAGCCTTTGAGCAGCAAGGAGAGAGTATGCCAGGGCTTTTTCCAGTAGATGTCTGGTGGGGGCAGAAATGAGCCAGTCGTCTAGGTATGGCAACACCTGAAATCCTTGAAGTCGCAAGTGAGCTGTGACAACTGCCATGTACTTTGTGAACACTCTGGGGGCTGTAGAGAGTCCAAAGGGCAGTACTCTGAACTGGTAGTGACTGGCTCCCGCACGGAAGCGCAGAAATCTTCTTGATGGCCTGTCCACCTTTATGTGGTAGTAATGGACACCTATAGCAGAAAGGGTCTTACCGTCCTGTTCACATCTGGCCAGTGTGGTTTTAACTTTGGGCCCAAACAACGAGGAGGCCTCAATGGGGGCATTAAGAAAAGAAGACTTAAAGGGTTCTGCGAAGTTGCACAAGTGCATACAGGCATGTCGTCTCAAGACTGCAGCTGAACCCGCTGCTCTAGCTGCTCCTTCTGATGTGTGAGATATCAGTTGCATAGAGGAGTTAGATATAGATTAAGTGGTGGCGAGCTGAGAGGCCACTTTGTCATGGACCTCATCACCCACGGCACCAGCCAAGGTTTCAGAGAGCTCAGAAACCAGATCCCTTTGAAGCCTGGTAAAATGTGCCATATAATTCAGGGACCTGATAGCAAAGGTCACTGAAGTAAAGGTGTGCTTCCCTATCCTGTTCAGGGCCAGGGACTCTTTGTTAGGTGGATGGACAGTCTGGCTTTCTTCTTCTGCCAGATCCTTTTTTGTTGAGGCAGCCACCACCAAAGCATCCACAGGAAGACCTTTGGACCAATGGGGATCCAAAGCAGAAGGGGACAAGATCTTATCTGGCCTCCGGGGAATAGCTTTGACGGTATCAGGAGCCTTCCAAGCATGCTGCACGATGAGCCGGGACAAGTTCATCGGCAGGTGGAGTAACCCAGGAGGTAGAGGGCCGGGCGTGAAAAGCCTGCAGGAACACAGATTCCTCAGAGGTTGGATTAGAAGACTGCCAGTCACCTCTCTGTTTCAGGATTTCAAGGATATCACCAAAGGATACATCAGAGGGTGACCGAGAGGATCTTTCCCCCTCATCGAAATCTGTGTCTTCGGTGAGGGACTCCTCTGTGGAGTCCATGTGCTTCCTCTTACACAAACTTTTCCAGTGGACCTCCTCAGTGGGAGAAGCTGGAGAAGACAGCAGAAAAGGGGATTCCTGAGGGAATATGTCCTGTGGCCCTTGCACCTGGTGTCCGCTAGATGCGACTTGTGAAACCAGTGTACCAGAGGAGGGCAGAGGTATAGACAGTCCAGTATTGCCAGCAGCAGCGAAAGCCTTCTCCATCAGTTGGAAGGCTGGTCCACCCGAAGAGGAGTGTATGTTTAGGAAGGTCATTGCCTGCACCGACACAGGGATCGGTGCTGAAGTGGTTGTCTGTGCCGAAGCTGGAAACGACAAAACTGGAGTCAATAATAAAGGTGTCGGTCCCGAGGAAGATCTTGGAGCCAACGTGGTCAATGTCTGTGCCAACTGAACAGTCGGTGCCGATACAGTAGTAATGGTCTGAACCGAGGAGCCCCTCAGTGCTGATATATAGAAGGCTGCAGGAGAAGACAAAGCTGAAATCACTAATGGAGCCGAAGGCCTTGGTACCGAAAGCACTGGGGCTGACTGAGAGAGCTCCAGAACTGAAACTTTAGCCTTTTTAGGTTTTGGTTGGTGGGAGTCCCCAGCTGGGGACGAAGGCAAACATTTAGCCTTAGTAGGAACATCCAAGGTTTTCTTATGGGATCTAGGAGGGGTTGAGGCCTCCCACCCAGAAATAGCCTCTGAAAAGGGGAGATTTTAGAAGTCCCTTCAGTATCAGCTTGTGTTTCCTTTCCAACAAGGTTCTATTAGAAAAGTTGTCACAAATAGTATAGGGTAGATCAACAGACAAATGGGAAGCTCCCAAACAATAAACACACAGAGTGTGCATCAGAAGTAGGCAGTTTGTGTCCACAATCAGAACACCGGTTAAACCCCGGACTACCTTTCTTATCTGCCATGACAGCAAATTAATTAGTAGAAAAAGGTGCCAACAATGGTACAAGAGAGTACCAGAAGGTATGAGAGAAAAGGGTGAAAGGATTACCAACGATGATAAAGAGAGAATACCTCAGGGTAAAAGTGGTAAAGAAAAAGCAGAAAAACCTGAAGAAATTATGAACGCTAGATGTGATAGGGTAAGAGACAATAAAATATGAACTTTTCTGACAGAAAAGTAGTCTATAAAGCTATTAAACAACAATTGACTATACTTAGCTCAAGAGAAGTAGCGTGACATGACCGCATGGCAATGCGGCAAACGAAATCTGAGGTAACAGGGAGAGGAGGATTGTGGGTAAGAGTTTAGCTCGAGAGTTTGAAGCTGAAGCGAGCTTGGAACCGATACCCATGCGTAAGGAATGAACGAAGATTAACAATATCAGATGGTTTTGTTGCCATGTACTTTCTGAAGAATATTAAGTCTGAAATTCAAATTCATGTCATTATTTAGTGAATTCAAAATCCAACAGGAAAACCACAGATTTTATGAGGAACAGAACAGAATAAAAATATGAGGCAAAAATTGCACACGTGGTGGTGGGTAGAGAATTCAAGCTCTTACTGCCTTCTCTCAAGGTGTAGCATTTGAGTTTAGCCAGTGGGTATATTTAACTAGGGCATTACATACACAACCCATGAGACCAAGCAGCTACCTAGCCTGCAGATGTTGCAGTCTGATCCCCTCTCTGCTGTTGCATGCTGTCTTCCTTATCTGGATTGTCTCACCAGCAGAGTTCCAGGACTTTCATTTACTGTTTTATTTAAGTTCTGGGGCTTGCATTTGTTGTTTTATTTATTTTTTTCTATTTTTTTGTTTACAGTGTGCGAATGCGCAAAAGTTCCGGGACTTATGTTTATTGTTTTATTTTGTGAGCATGTGCAAAGTTCCGGGACTTGCATTTATTGTTTTATTTACGTTTTTGGACTTGTGTTTATTGTTTTATTTTATTTTTTCTATTTTTTGTTTACAGCTGGGGGGGGCTGAAGTCCTGCAGCCCAATAGCATGAGCCGCCCTTAAACATGTTGCATTTGAATAATCTGTCAGTTATAATAATCAGTTAAAGTTTGCAGAAAAAACAGCAAGCTGCCTGTTTAACTGGAATACAGTGTTTTATCAGAGTTTCATCAGCTTTAATTGTACTGGGCTCTAATCTAACTCTCAGACCTCTATGGGTATTACAGCTTTTATGTGTCTTTAAAAGCTTTTGATGGCAGACCATGATTATTACATTTTCGAAGACAAATGCAGGTCATTAGCCTCACAAGCACAAAGTTGTTTTGCTTTTAGTAGGTTGTTCCCAAACATTGCCCTTATATTTTAGAATGCAAATTTTAAATATCTACCCTCCAACTTTACCATGTAAAAGTAAAATGTACTTTATCATCGGATTATAGCCTAACCTAAAATAATCTGATGTTATCAATTTAAAACCAAAAAAAAAAAGATAAAAAACACAGCTATGTACATTCTGACCCATCTTTTCCTTTAAATCAGTTTCAAACTCCCTATTTCAGATCAGGCAGCTGACTTTTCTAAAGCAGTTACTGAGTTGCTAACATTAGGCCTTGTGAGCCAAAGGCCCTTTGTTTCTCCCCTTCATCCTTGTGTCATCTGGTATTGCTCCCATCTGCTCCCCTTAGTAATTAGATAACTTCCTTTCCTCCCTGTTTAGTTACAGCTCTAATTCTTTGACTTCTTCCATGAGGCCTTTAACCTGTTGTACTGTTGGTTTACTTTACTTTTCCATTGTCTTGTATTCTCCTTTTTTACTACTATTATCAGTAGAGTTATTAGTGTTAAACTATATGCTGTAGCTTGACTGGCCTATGAAAGTATCTGTGAAGACATACAAATATCTTGAATTTCCTAGATTTTGTTCCCAAGGATTAATAAATATTACCCTCCAGTTCTTTCTAGAGATCTGCCTTTGCAACCTTTAATTCCAATCCATTCTAAAATTTCTACTTGTTGGGATCGCAACTGTAGTCTTCCAATATATGCCCTACTTACAAGTTTTTATTATTATTATTATTATTATTATTATTATTATTATTATTATATATTTTTGGCTGGAACATTTGATCTAACATTTAATACCTAGCTCACTGTTTCTGGGATATCCTGTGACTCTCTTTATTTCTGTGACAACTTCCTATTTGATAATCCCAATCCCTTTCTTGCCGGCAAAAGTTTACTCTAGCCTCTTCCCAGTTTAAAACCCTTTGACCTCTTCTCATTTTTCCCAAAATCTTAGTTTTTGCTTTCTCTCTCTCTCCATATAGAGCCACATTCAATTATACTCCCAGTCAGATGTTATTTTGCATTTCCTCTCCTGGCAAGATCATGTTTTTCCATTCATTTGTTTTCTTTTGGTTCAAATTTTGTTTAATGCTTTTTTTTTGTTAGGTAAGGCTATACATACCTATTTTTATTATTCTCATTGATATTTTCCAAACCTCCATTTTTATCCACAATTAAATTATCTAGATGTACTTATTTACATTATTTTGTATGACGGCAATGACATTTTTGCGTGTTATTTTTAGTTTTTTGGGATTTACTTGAGGTAGTCCTGAACTAGATATATCAACCTTATTTGTGTGGCCTTATAGTATTCTTCTAAATCTGGCAGAGTTAATATCTCCCTTTTATTTTCCCATAAAATTCCCTCATTTTTTTTTAATTCTTGGCCCAACATCTCTTGATAGGACAAAACAGTATGACTGACATACATAAAGCACTTGTGTGTCAAAGCATTTTATGGCTTGTAAGGCTTGGACTTTAATATCCAAATCCATAACCAATATTTTCCATTGTCTTAATGTCTTTGTTAATTCCCTATTGTTCCTGTCAAAATCTCTTCCTCTGGTCTTTGTGTATTATCTTTTAGCTATATTATTAAGCATCTCATCTTGTGATGTCCCCCCCCACAGGAAAGGAAACTGATACACCAGTTCATACACGATTACATAATTTAACATAATTGCTTTCATTTAAATTTCATTAATCTTGTATCCTGTAAATTAGCTGTATTGCCTTAACTTTGTGAAAAGTATCCATAAAAACCTCATGGGAGCTATGAGATAATGTAGGATGCAATTTACAACAAAGCTATTTTTCCATATATTGTCTACAGTTATACCCCCTTATTCCAGAATTTTTTTATTTCACCTGTCAGTGCCACCAGACAGAGAGCAAACAGTATGCCTCATAATCATAACTATACTTTGTTCCTAGATATCTATCTGCTACACTATAATGTTGGTACTACACTGACAAACTGGCTGTTACCACTCCACCCCCTTTTGACCGAAAAAACAATTCCTGCAGATTCCCAGTATGGGAATGCTGTAACCTTCTGATCCACCCCATTGGGCACAACAATTAATTCACATCCTTCTCCAAAACAAACTGTATCCCCTTATCCAATGAATCCATTTTGGATCTATGCAACCATATCTCCACTGCCATGGGAAAAATGGCAACACCTTGCCATACAAGTGATCCCCGACAATTCTGAAGCCTTAAATGCTCCCTTATACATCCATATAGCCAATGTCACCCACAAATTATAATCCGCTGATCCTCTTTCCACCAACTTAAAATCCCGCAACAAAACCTTAAGTGCCTGACTCATCTTTGTCCATTGCCTATTTGCCTTATCTCCAGCATCTCTGCCACATCCTTTCAACATACAAGTCTGCCTCTGGGGCAACGTCTCCCTGAGTAACCCCCCCTCCCCTGCCTCTGGAGGGGGGTTCACCTTGTGCGGCAGGAAAAAACCTCTGTGATTTCTTGAACCCCCCCCCACTGGGCCTTGAGATAAGGCCTAGAAGGAAGGGAAAAATGGACCCCTACAGCAGACAGGGTCTTTCCCTCTTGCTCGCACCTGGTGAGGGTATCTTTCACTTTGGTCCCAAACAAGGAGGAACCGTCAAATGGGGCATCAGTGAAGGAAGACTTGAAGGCCTCCGCGAAGTGACACAGGCACAGCCAGGCTTGCCTTCTAAGATTTCTCAAAGTCATGCAATCCTGCCACCCATGCAAATATGCTGATAGCAGCCAAATCCACCTTAACTGATGTAACAGCTTTCCCTTTCACCCATGCTAAAGCTAAATAATGCAAAAAGAGTTCCTCTGACCAAACCCTTTCCTCTTCTAACAACTGTAAAACAAAATTGTCAAATTCAAATAAAGCACTACCATTAGCCTTCCTTGTAGACACTGCCCAAGAATGCTGAATTAACTGCCTCATCACCTCAATCCAATCTGCCACATCTTCTCCAGCAATTCAATTGGTTCCATAGCTGTCTCTGGAGCTAACTGCTGGAAGCTGCAAAACTGAAAACAAGACAAACTGTCAACAATCCCATTCTTTGCACCCACCAAATGAAATCCTGTGAAAGAAAAAATAATCAACAAACTCAGAAAAACTAATTTCCTCAATACCAATAACAGCAGGCTAGACTTTGTTGATTCTGACTACAATACCGATAATACTGCTATATTTCAGAATAAAATATCACCCTCCTGTCAGGCAGTTTCTCCTGCCACATCACTGATGCAGCTCAAATAGGCATCAACTCCTTCTTCCACTCCTCCTTCCAATCATTAGGCCAATGGTCCACAAACCATTCCTCAACAAAAAACACTCCCATGCCAAACCCACCAGCAGCATCCATAAACATTTTTAAGTCACTTTGACCAGTCCAGTTCTCCTACCAAAAAGAAATGTCATTGAAGTGATCCAAGAAGGATAACCACAATGCTAAATATTCTCACACCAACTTGCCAATCCTTAACCAATGGTGTTTACTTCTTCCTCCCTTTTGCAAAAATGCCATCAACCTAGAATAAGTATGGTCAGGATGCACCACCCAACAATCAAAGTTCATCAACCCCCAGAAGCTCCATAACATCCCTTATTTGGACTTTTTCTTTACTCACCAACCACGCAATCTTCACCTTCAGTCACTGTATCTTGTCCACCAGAAGGCAGAACATCCCCTGACCCCCATCTCCTAACAAAACCAAAAAAACTCAAGGCCTTGGCCAGACCCTCTAATTTCTGCACAGCCAATGGCACTCCCAATTCCTCACAAATGTCCAAAAACACCTGCATACCTTCCAACGCCGGTGTAAGCCTTTCAACTATCAATAAAAAATCATCCAAGTAATGAATCCGTTTTTGAGAGCCCACCTTTTGTTGCTATATCCAATGCAATGCAGTACTAGACTTCTCAAAAGTGGTACAAGCCACTGAATATCCCACTGGCATGGTCTTGTCAAAATAAAACTCTACGGCAAACATCATGCCTAATAACAGACACTGCTCTTGCTGCACCAGTAATATTCTAAAGGCAGATTCAATATCTAAATCCCTTAATAATTTTTCATCCGGCGATGAATACCTAACCTTTGAATCCTCTATGGAAATGAAATCATTAACCAAATTCCCTTCCAGATAAGACAAATGGTGAATCAATTGAAATTCATCTGGTGAATTCTTAGGGACCAAACCCAGGGGTGACACCTTAAAATTAACAAAACCAGGTAATCAAATGGCCCCAGTAACCTCCCTGCCTGTATCTCCTTCCATATCAAGCCTTCCAAAATATCCTCCCTTGCTCACATTGAATGCATTTTTTTACAAAGTAAACCATCACCAAAAGCCTCAAGCTTAATTGAAAACCACTTATAAATTCCCAGCACTGACTCAGCTGCCACTTACCCATCTGGAAAGTTACTAAGAATGTGCCTCAACACCTGCACCTTAGTGGGAGAATGACAAACCCAGTCCTTGTCTTTGACCCTGAAATGCAAATCCCCCTTTGTCCTCGAAAATTATCCAACCCCTGAAACACAGGAAAAACAGACCCCACCCTGACCACAGATGGTACTGTGCACCTAAAACTACTTTTCCAGTGACCACACTGAACACCTGGGTGCCCTCCCATACAATTAGAACAACTGTGTGAAAAATGACAAGTTGCCTTTTCACATCACCCTGCATTGAATGCCCAAAATACACCTAACCATTCACCCCCTACTTTACCCCACCTGGATGTTCCCACAACATTATCCATCATAGTAGCTAACCAAATGTCCAGGTACCTAAGCCCCCATCTGAGTTCTTGATCAACTACTTTCCTTTTATGAAAATGATGGTTATACCAGAGCATGTATTTCCCTCTCACAGCCTTTGAGCCTTCTGAATTGTGAGAAAATATGCTAACAATGGTAAAGCCATCAAATTGTCTTTTTCAAGCAATACTGCCATGTAGTGCACAAAACCTAACACCCGCTCCCATGTCCTAGCATGTAGCATACCTGGTCTTTACCTTCCCATGGCCACCAAAGTTGCAAACTGATCCTTGTTATTTGCTGCATCAGCTTCCAACTAGTACAGCACCCCTGCTGCATCAATCAAGTCAAAGATATCAATATATTCCCCTTTCCATATCTTCTCCTTCATCGATGCCAGAATGCATGGTGTCAAAAAGACACCTTCTTCCCTATTGATGCATGCCTGTGTAGCTAACCAATCCTCCGGACATGACCCAGAATCAGAAATGACCTTGTGCTGCAATTCTGCACTATCTGAACTAAACCCCAAACTGCCAAATGATGACCCCACCCCCACCCCCACACCACCCGACCCCTCCTCAAAATGTTGAGCCATGACTGCAAAAAAGTCTGACCTCCCCACTGTTCCTGTCATCTCATCCTGACATTCCCACTTGACATACTAACACTACCCCACAAAGGCTCAGCTCCACCTGCATGTACTTCCAGTAAGGAATCATTACCTGTACCAAGTTCTTGACTTTTGTGCTGGAATTGTCTCCACTATGGCCATGGTCACCGACTACCAGGGCCATATCGCTGTGATGAACTGCCAGTCACTGCCTTGTTCTTCGATGCCCTGGCTCTCCTCATCCTCCTGGATCCCCTGGATTCTGCTGCCACTGGATCATCACCTCTGCTTCTTGCATCAGTTCTTCAGCTTGTGCAACAATAGCTGCCCATTTCTACCTCAATGCTCATGCACCAGCCATCTATGAAAAAGAGAAATAAGGGCAACTACTTAAGGAAGGAAGGAAAAAAAATAGCAAGTCCACTACACACTCATACCTCTGACTTGCCTTACTCTCCCCATTTGTCCAGAGTGCACTTTTTATTTATGTCCCTGTGCTTTTTTTTTTTTTTATAAATAAACATTCCCCAAAGAATAATTTTAGGGAATCCGCATAAACCCTCTTGTCTGATTGGAGCTGCAAGTCACATATTTAACCCTGTGCACCAATGACCAGAGCTTATCAGTAGCTGCCTGAGCTGTGAACTGTCCAGATTTCTGCAGAATGTTAGCTATTGCATGACTTCTTCCTCACAAAATCTGTGGCTCCCTGGCAAAGCCATTAATTAACCACCTGCCTTCAGAAAAAAAAGCTTTCCTTCAGTGTGAGAATCAAACTCTGTACCTTACGTCTGTGAGGTAAACACTTTAGCCATTATGCCAACCTTCAAGAGTTAAAATTCCTTCCGCAAATGTATGTTAACAGAAACCTTTTCACTCTAGTCTCTTCTAAGTTTCTAAGGGTAATAACTTAAAATCTGTCCCTTTTTAAACCCTTGTCTCCACCATTTGCCAGGCTTTGTCCAGCTTAACACACTAAGAGGTTGAGAGGTATACAAATTGATTCACCATCCCCTGAGCACTATTGTCAGAAAGAACGGCAGACTTTTTAATTTCCAGCCTTGCTGTCCTTCCAGGAATCCACACCAGTACAATCTGTTAATCTCCCCACATTACAACCTGAAGGAGCAGTACTCCTGTAGAATTATACCTACCCTGCCTTCCACATACAACTGCCTCCTCATGCACCATGGAAAAAAACATTAATCCACCTACTGCGCTTGCACAACACAATGGCCATTACTCGAGGCCATGAGCCAAAACATGAGCAGAGACTGTAGCCATCAGGGCCTCTTTTTACACATTAAAGAACAATCCATGCACTACCAATGTTGGCACAAATCGCTAAAGCCAGTTGCCGTCACCACCTCGCCAATAGGCCCTGTTCTGGACCTGCATAAACTTCCTTATGCCAAAAAGAGCAGCCAACCACAATAAAACAACACTACCTTATACACAACAACAAAGTGCCCACCATGGCCAAGAAACCTTCAGTTCTTTCTCTTCTTTCCTTTTCCTTGTGTTTTTTTTTATATAGTCAGCCATCTACAACCACCACACATTCAAAACTGTCAGCTATACCACCATTCCAAAGTGATCCAAGGCAAACACTCATTCAACCAATCTCACTACCATAAATAACACTGAATCCCCTTCCCAAACACTGGTTGAGAAAAAAAAAGGAGGGGGGCTTAGATCACTCCAAGCACCACCGTGCCCCACTGTAATCCAAGGCCCATCTTTGCTCCAGCTACCTAAAGGCCATCTAGGATGCATCACTTGTAATTGCAGGTTTAGGCCAAAAAAATAATCTCTCCACTCATCCACACTCCTATAAATGCCCTAAACCACACTCTATGCTTACCTCACATCATCCCCAGCCTTCCTCCCTACAAATTAGCTGTTTCTTAACTTTACCTACTCAAACTCTCCACTAAACCCCTTTAATTATATTAACACTCCTTTCTCACCCTACCCTCAATTACTTTAGCCACTTAAAATAGCTCTTGACAAATTAGTTTGTACCCAAACTGCATTTCTTGAGATAAATCATTTTCAACATTCTGAGCAGATATTTTTTTATCTAACTAAAGTGTTTGATAATGCCCTTAATTTGAGATTGCGAAATTTTGTTTTTGATCCATTAATTTTGTTTATTATATAGCTATGCTTAGCTATTTCAATTTCTTGCATCAAATCCGGGTTTATCATGAATGATCACATCTCATTTAATTAATGTGTTAATTATGCATCCTCAAAACAATTACACATCCTCAAAACATCTAAAACCTTGAAAGGTTTCTCCTCAAAGCAGTAACACTTTCTAAAGTCAGAAAACATATAAATCATTTATTTCTCTAGTGGGGGGAGGCTCCTGCACCCCCGATGTGAGGGCAAGCCCCTTGTATTCCCTGAAATGTAGGATAAGAACATTATCACAACCACCAAGGCAAGGCACATAAAAAAATTAAAACATACTACAAACTCTTGAGTTCTTAAAAGTGAAAATTTAAGATCTGATGAAGGGTGTAGCTATGTACTTGAAAGCACTTATCTTTTAATTTTAACACCAGTTTTTAGTTATTCATTTATTAAATTTTTGGTTTTAAGAACTCAAGAGTTTATAGCATGTTTTAAATTTTTATGTGCCTTGCCTTGGTTGTTGGGATAACGTTCACTATCCTGTGGTTTTATTTTGTACTTTATTCACCTTTAGTAGCTGTACATCTATTCTTTGTATACAATATGTGTGTGTGTGTGTGTGTGTGTGTGTATACATATATATATATATATATATATATATAGATATAGATATAGATATAGATATACTGACATTCTAAATATCAACGGTATAATGCTGAAAATGCAAATATAAGCACACTATTAAGCATGCACCAAAAAACAATCTTGGCACAAGCAAAATTTTAAAACAACAGAAAAAATAACAAAAAGCATAATTTTTTTGCAGGTGGTGAGCCTGCCTGCACTACCTATCCCTCACACCCACTGCCAGTTATATATACCAATTCAGAGACCACAAAAAATTAGGGAAACACGTAATTCTGCATCCGCGAGTATTGTGCAGTCTCGCACATGCACTTACCCAAATTTTAAATGATTGAGACAAAAACACACAACTTGCACTTTTGCATTTCAATGAACACTCACAACATCAATATTTTCACCAGGGAAAGGAGGCAGTCGGCCAACATGGACAAACCAACACACCGAATCATATCAAACCCACCCAAGTGAGGGGTTTCAACCCCCACAATGCCCCACACCTCCCTAACTAAATATACCAACTCCAAGATGGCACTATAGTGGGGAAAAGGGAAAACTCCTGAATGCTAGCTGACTGCCTCCTTTCCCTGGTGAAAACATCAGTGTTGTGAGTGCACCCATAGATATGTGTGTGTGTGTGTGTATGTGTATATATATGTGTGCGCGCACGTATGTATATGAACAAACTATTTGTGATCGAACAATCACAAAGTTGACATCTGTTTGGTCGACACTGTTTGAAAAACAGAAATAGATGTTGGACGTGCAAAATATCAACAATTCCTGAGTAGTGGAATATTCCCTTTCCCCAGAAAGGGTCTATATTATATCATCGAACGCTGATTGATCGACCTAATTTAAGTGAAAGCTTACAATCTCGAACTGTTAGATCAGCAATTTTTTTCCCAGGGAAAAAAATCGCTGATCCAAAACACATACACACAACACAAGCACACCAAACAAACAGAAATCCACACACATACACCTAAAATCTGATACCTAACCGTACACTAAACTATGCACACACCACTAACTACCCACTTACCTTAACCCAAACCCTAACCCTAAGGTCCGTCACTATCGCACACTCACATCACCGTAACCTTAACTCACTTAAATCCGCCCTAACCCTCATGTCCACTCAATCGCACACACACGTAACCCGAGCCCTAACCCTAACTCACCTAAATCACCCTAACACTCACATCCACACAATCGCACACTTACCTGAATCTGACCGGTAACTTTCCACCATAACACTGAAAATACCGAAGCAACAGAAACGGACAACCAAATTCTTTCCCTAGGAAAAATTCAAGTTTCTGCTGCTTCGATATTTTGCAGTTTCGTGAAAATAAGTTTGATCAATCACCGTTCGCTTTTTTAAGCGTTCGAGGATATAATATAGACCCCCCCCCAGAAACTGTATGATGTTGGAGTGTATATAATTAGCAGGAAAACACTTGTTGGATTAGCCTGCTGTGGGATAATCCTTGGAGAATGCACACAACATATTGATATTTGTACATCAGTATTGTGGATGCCGACTTTGTGACTGTTTGATCACAAACTGTACATCATACACACACACACACACACACACACACACACACATATATATATATATGATTGGGTTCCCTATTTAATTTTGAGATACTGAAATCACAAATTTCAGTATTTTGAAATTATAATAGCGAAGTCTTGAAATACCGGTAAACCAGAAGCACGAAATTCAAAATCCCGAAGTACGGAGATTTTGAATTAGCGCTTCTGGTGTTGTGGTGTGTGAATGGTAAGATGTGAGTTTGGGTATGTATGTATGTGCATGTGCGTTGGTTAGGGGCATTAGTTTATGTCAGTATGTGTTTTGACTGTGATGTGTGTGCGCCAGGGTGTTTACCATGTGTGGGAGTGAGTTACCTGTGTGTGTCTGATTTCTGTGGGATTTCAGTATTTTGAAATTACATAGTGAATCCATATATACATACATATATATATATATATATATATATATATATATATATATATATATATATATATATATATATATATATATCCATGTACACAATGTGTGGGAGTGAGTTACCTGTGTGTGTCTGATTGTGCAATCTTGGAGTTAGTGTGTGTGTGCATATATATATATATATATATATATATATATATATATATATATATATATATATATATAGGGGGGGGGGCAGCCCCACATGGGGGGTGCAGGGGGACTTGCCCCCTGCTTTTCTGTAGTGTAGGATATTATATTTGAGTTGGTGGTGGGGGGGAGTTATGTGTATGTGTTTGTGTGTGCTGTATCTGTAGTGTACCGTCAGGATTTTGAATTTCGTGTTTTTTTGGTTTTGGTGTTTGGTGTGTTCGGCTATGTAATTTCAAAATACTGAGATTCAGGATTTCAGTATTTTGAAATTACATAGTAAATCTATATATATATATAAGTAAGAATAGATATTTGTAAGAAATACGGGTAGAAAGGTGGGATGGGGGAGAAGAGGCAGAGTTCAAGTAGAATCATTACAGGGCAGGTCCTGGAGTTAAGCAGATATTTCTTAATAGCGAGTTTGAAGTTGCCAGAGTTTTGTATAATTCTGATATGGACAGGAAGTTGGTTCCAAAAGGAAGTAATGGAGTAGCTATATAGCATTTTACTATGGATTCATTCGGCTTAGTGATTTGAAGGAGGTGTTGATTATAGCTACGAAGTTCCCGGTTAGGTACATAAGGTGAGATGATGGATGCTAGTGATGGACAGGCTGTGAGTTGATGGAGGATATTATGAGGATATATATATATAAAAATCTCCCTTATCACTCACATCACTGCCTCTCCTTACAAAAACTCCACTGGTTAGAACTCCATCTCCATAACCAGTTCCTTCGGCCTCAGCTCCTTCTAACACATAATATCCTCCATCAACTCACAGCCTGTCCATCACTAGCATCCATCATCTCACCTTATGTACCTAACCGGGAACTTCGTAGCTATAATCAACACCTCCTTCAAATCACTAAGCCGAATGAATCCATAGTAAAATGCTATATAGCTACTCCATTACTTCCTTTTGGAACCAACTTCCTGTCCATATCAGAATTATACAAAACTCTGGCAACTTCAAACTCGCTATTAAGAAATATCTGCTTAACTCCAGGACCTGCCCTGTAATGATTCTACTTGAACTCTGCCTCTTCTCCCCCATCCCACCTTTCTACCCGTATTTCTTACAAATATCTATTCTTACTTGTATTTTATGTTGTCTGCTCTTTGACCTTTTTATGTTGTCTGCTCTTTGACCTTTTTATGTTGCCTGCTCTTTTTGCCCTCCCTTTTTACTCCTATCTTCACTGTATACTACTACCTCCATTCCCCCCTTACATTCTGTACCCCTCCTTTTTCTTTTTCCTTGTGCCAGGACCTTCTATTCTCGCACTGCAGGCTTCGTTACTCTTATACCCAGGTTAGCAATTTCCCTTTCTAATAATGATTATGATAAATCTGTGATTGTACGACACATAACAGTTCGTATCTATGTTCAATTTTTTTCTTTTCATGTATTGTATAAAATTAATCTATTTTTGCTGTATGTATCTCATCATGATTGTATGCTTAAATACTTACTTGTTTGTATATATAAAAACAAAGTAATGGAGCTTTCCTCCTCAGGTCTCTGCTGAAAAAAGGCATTTGCCCAGCCAGACCAACCCAGTTAAATGGCAAATAAATGTGTGTGTGTGTGTGTGTGTGTGTGTGTGTGTGTATATGTATGTATGTGTACATATATATACACACATATATATATATATATATATATATATATATATATATGTATATATATATATATATATATATATATATATATGTATATATATATATATATATATATATATATATATATATATATATATATAGATACACATGTATTAAGTCCAAGACTGCACAACCATGGAGAAGGAGAAAGTGACAAAATGCAACTGTTACCTCTTCATTCTTCTGTAGCTCTAACTGCCATTACAACATACTGTCAATCTGTAGTGATGACTTTCTGAATGGATGACTTTATGAATGTCAGTGAACTGGCTACTGATTAATAATAGGTCTCTCATCCAGTTCCCTTATAGTGTTATTAAATATGAATTTCAATAAATACACTTGTGCAATAATATCTGCCATATTTTTATTGAAACATTACTAACAGATCATGAATCAGTGAGGCTTGCACATATTTTTAAGAAACAAGAACTGTTGCTTGAGAAATTATGAACATGTAGCAGAAGGGTACACATTCGTGATGGGATGGGAATCAACACATAAAATGTAAGAAGATGAGGACAAGCGAATG
Source organism: Protopterus annectens (assembly GCF_019279795.1). Lineage (NCBI taxonomy): Eukaryota > Metazoa > Chordata > Ceratodontiformes > Protopteridae > Protopterus > Protopterus annectens. The sequence goes on along the minus strand of NC_056743.1, from coordinate 58,364,542 downwards.
TTATTTTAAAATTGCCAAATAAAAATAAAATGTTAACACTGCGTGGGAGTTATGTTTAGAAAACTGGGAAGAATGTAAGAAATAAAAAAAAATAAGATAATTAAACATATTGATGTAATGCTTTAAGAGAAATGTAAGTTATTTCATAAGAGGTAGAAGCTCATAAGAATATTATTAATTAACATGCTCTTCAATTTTCTCTTTTTATCCTGCTGGTATCGATTATCAGGCGGTTTCTATGTCATGCCAGACATTTGGTTTATAGATTCCTGGACATCATATGGAAGATGCTGTATGGGAAGATGTGTCATCATTGCCCAAGGCAGTCAGGGAATTGCTTTTCCCCTAATGTCCTTATACAGCGAAAAAGGAAAAAAACTGCAAAACAGCGCAGCTATACCCCAAACCATTAAAAGCCATCAGATGCCTCCAGTCCAGAACAATCCTACAGTAGACTTAGAAAGAACAATGCATCATTTTAAATCAGTACTACAGCGCTAAGCTGGTAAGTACAGGGTGCTAAAACCTAAACTGTGTGAACAGAATATAAGTAAAAGATGCAAGGAAACTGTCTAATTTAAAAGAATGATGAATGAAACCTTACAGACAAGAATATACGAGGGATATAGCCCAGTAGAAAGAAGATTTGCATATATTGCTTTTCATGCAGATCTTCCAAAGGAGCTCATATTAACACAATTTCTAACAACAGGATCACATCAGTCACCAAAATCAATAAGCCAAATCAATGAATCTATAAACAACCAAAAGTCAAGCAACAGGGCTCAACTAAGACACAGAATTTATTTAACATCTTGTCATATATGGAACTTCCTCAGTTCTAAAATAAAGTGTTCACTGTACATTTCACAGCAGAAAAACAATGAATGAATAAACACCATATTTATCATAATGACTTCATTTTCAGTGAACTAATTATGGCATTTATTAAAAAATGTGGCACAAAGTGTAAACACTCTGCAGCATTTTATTACCTTAAGCTACAAAAACATAACTTAGATGTAAGTGAGACTTGGGACAAGTAGTGCTATGATGTCACAGGTAGAAGAAACACGCAGCCATTACAGTCATTTTTTAAACAGCTGTACCAAAACTATAGTTGGCATTGCTAAAGCAAGTTAACATGTTTTTCTGATGAACACAATGCACTGACTTTTATGTATGTTCTTGTGACTTTCACTTGGTTAATTAGATGCATGTTGCTTTTGTTCACATGGTAAACTGCATCTGTTCTTCATTAAAAAAAAATCATGCTGAGACATCCTGTTTCGTATATGAAGCCAAGTATAAATTCTGAGTTAGATTACACTCAGTATTTATTTTTGCAAAGATTGTATATTTTATTGAGCATTATATAGCAGAGCATGTACATTCATTTCCAAGGTCTTCTTATTCTTTCGGCTTTTCCCGGTTAGGGGTCACCACAGCGGATCATCTGTCCGCTCATGATTGGCAGTGGAGTTTTACAGTGTCGAGTTGCCAGCCTGGCACCCAACCTTCCACAGAAGGCACACACATGCACACACTCATACCCAGGGCCAATTTAGAGTGTCCAATCCACCTACTGCATGTCTTTGGGATGTGGGAGGAAACCGGAGCACCCGGAGGAAAAATCCCAATAATGTCAGTGCTAAGACAGATAAGATATTCCTATCTGGAGAAATGAACTGCAGGTTACAAATCAGGTGTGGCAAATTGTGGTGCACACAGGGCAAAATATTTTATAATGAAGACAGAAACACATACAACATTTCAGAGTGATCTCCTTGTCCACACTGATCACATTTTGAAATAAAAGGCCACATAAGTGTTGCTTGTGTTATTCCAGAAGAGAAGCTTCACATTATGGATATTTCACAATAACCACATTATGGATATTTCACAATAACTTGTAACAGTCTTCATGGCATCTACTTTTTAACTTGTTAACAAAGTGAATAATAGCACAGTTTTTAAGCCAATGGATGAAAAAATGTGGGGTTGTTTGCAGACAGCCAGTCCTGAAAACTGTTAGGCCAGTAAGTATTCTTTTGGGTATTAAATGGAAAAGAGAAACCTGTGATGGATAATTACCTGAAAATTATCACCAGGTTTTAAAAATAAGTATTGATATCAAACTTGTGTTGCTCTGAGAAGATGAGGTGGAGCTGGAGAACATAATATTTCTTCAGTTATGAAAATTGTGAAGTTACTAAGTAAAAATAGGAATACAGCATTATTCCTAGGATCTGCCCATCTGGCATGATTTGAAAAATTAAAGCTGTTTCCTGAAAGTGTTGTTAATTTTTTCCAGAAAGTTTGGCTTACTGTATATCCTATTTGTCCATACTTAGCAAAGGTTTGTTATTGAAACAAAAGCTTGGATGTTGTGGTTTAACTGCTTACACAGGAATATGACAGTTATTGGCAACCTTTATGGAAGGCATCTGTGGCTCATTTTGAAGGATTTCCAAATATTTTCTGACTAAAGTACATGTAGGCTGTATGACAGAGTGAAGGCTGACTGCAACAGTACTAGCTAAGACAAAACAAAGCATTTCTCTGGCAATTTAGAGTAGAGTATTAATACTGCAAGATGCTAATGAGTTTTGCCCTGCAGTCTTGGGTTTGATTCCTTCAGTCTGCATTTGATTGCTATGTGACTCTGCACTAGTCACTTAACATAACAGTGTGCCTTGGTTGCCTGGGAAAAAAAAGGCTGCCTCATGAGCTTACCTGGTTAAAAAATACTTGGTACCGATCAATGTTTGATTAGGAGGAATAATATTTTGGGACTTGATCTGTATATCTATAAGAAATAAGAGAAAAAAGTGACAAGTTCACTGAAGTAGAGACCATAGATTGTTGTGGTTACTGGAGCTTGTATTACCCATTATTCTTTTTGGAAACTGTGCTGATTTGCCTACTTTTATCTAATCTGCATGAATAAACTGTGGCTGATGTTTGTTTCCACGTCCTGTTACTTAAGAAAGTTGCTGACAGACCAAGAAATATTTTGAAGTGCTTAATTTCAGCAAGACAGTGGTGTCTGGCTGCCTAGTCATTTGTTTGTCAGCAAAACATTTTTTGGTCCATTTATTTTGTAGCTATTTTCTTATAAAGTATATGAACATTTACTTAGTATACGAGCAGTTTAGTCATTCACTGTGAAGCATGCAATTTTGCTGCAGAATTGGCCTTTGTATTTACTGCTTTTGGTATTTTTCACTAATATCTTGGATTTTCTTTAAGTACATAGGATATGGAAGCAACATTTGACTGCCTTTACGTTATAGGCATCTTACCTTTCCTTCCTCCATCACCTACTGAGCACAAACTGTACACAATCAGCTTAAGTAACAGAAAGTACTAGCCTAGCATCTCACCTGATTTATGTTTTTAGATTTGGAAGTTATATCTTTATTGGATTTGTACATTTCACAATTGTTTCTGGCTACTTCCTGATTACACACTTGCGTAACTGTATCTTCCTACTACTTGTTTTAATATTCCATTGGCCTCATTTGCTCATCAATGGGTTTAAGTTCTGTTTAGATGCAGTATATATCTCAGTCTTCTATATATTATTAGAGGATATGTACCATAGCTATTAAGCTGATCAGTTTTATTGACAGTTTCTTCATTCACTGCATATCTGACTTTTATTGCTAGTGTTTTATATGATTGAGGGGAAGTCTGAGATTATGTACATCAAACTGCCAGTATAAGTCATGGATCCTTACCCTAGGTGTATTTCTATCTATAAGTTCTGTGCATTCTGTTTTTACATTCACGTCATGCTGCTAACACCTAACTGTGATTTCATATTGGGGGGAATTTAATAAAGCCTACACAGACTTTTTTTATGTGTAGGCATAGTGGCACACTGCTTACACGAAAGTAAGTAGGTGTGCAATCCAGTAAACAGAACTGAGGGGCGTGCACAAGTGCGCCAACACGGAAGTGTCTATGGCATGCAAATCACCTCATAAGCAGATGAACTGCATGCAAATGAGGGTGTAGAGTGATCCAACAAGCAGATAGGCAGTCCTGCAGACCCCATGTTGATGTCCAAAATGTACAAAGAAAAATTCCATGTACAACAGACAACAGGGGCAGTTAGAAGGACAGAAATAGCATAGCAGACACAGATATTTGCAAAACTATCCACTGTGTGTCCAAAACCTAATGGAAAATAATTTAAAATAAGTTTTTTTTGGTTTAATAATCGGGTTATGTTTGCGGAGCATGCCAAAGTGTGCAAACATGCTGTTATGAAAAATAAAAAAATTAAAAAGTGTAAAAACATAAACTAGGATTATGTGACAGTACTGCATTGTAGGACCTTGTGTGGAGTATATACAGTAGTAGACTGCTGTGGTTGCTAATGAGGCAGAGCCTGGAACTGTGAAGTCTCCAGGTTGTTTGCATGGATCTCTCTGCAAATGAGCTGGGGTTACTGAATAGCACAAATGGGTATCCTTGTCCGCAGATCCCATCCGTGTAGGCAGAGAACCATGTTTGAGTCCACAGAAGAGGTAGCTGACATCAAAAGGGTGTGTGTCTGAGGACTTGTAAGCTCATTGGAGCTCAGTTGTGCCTGTTTGCGTGGCACGCCACTGTGCTCAGAAATTGAATGTGTACACTGGCTGCTAAGCTTTGTTTACCTTCGGGGCATGTGTTTCAGTGTGTTTCAGTGTGTTTGTGTGGTGCACCACCATGCTGAGAGTGACCTTTCATGGGGGAGTGTACACTGAGGGCTGAGCGGTGTGTGTTTGCACAGCACACTGCAGTGCTCAGTGAGGAAGGATGTTCAAAAAAAAAAATTGGCTGAGAAAGGTGATGATATCTTAATTACTGATGACCCCTGTTACACATAAACAAGGGCCATTAACAGTCTTTAATAATGTATTTGGCAGGTGGAATGCACCATAGGTAGCCAATCACAAAAGCTGTACCTACAGCAGAGCACTCTTTAAAGATTGTTGCAGAAACCCTACAGTCTGATTTCACTCCCATACTCTGCACCAATGGAGTACAGACGTGGGACTTTTAACTGAAGAAATGCTAGGGGCTGTTGTAGGTCTGCTACATCTGTATGTGCTAGATACTGAGGTCAGTGCTGCTGCTGCTGACCATAGGCCTAGACTGAGAAGGAGAATAGTGTTCAGGCCCAGAGTAACCTTCCAGAGGCTACATGAGCTGGAGATTGTAGAGTGTTATAGGGTGGACAGGGACATACTACAAGAACTCACTGAGCTCTGCCAACCTCAACTCAGACCCAGAGCCAACAGAGGGGACCCCATCACAGTGGAAACAAAGGTATGTATAGCTCTTAGGATACCAGCTATGGGTATATTCCAAAGACCATCTGGGGACATGATGGGGGTCTCACAGGCATCAGCATCCAGGGTACTTCACCAGTTCCTGGATACCATACTACCACATACCAGTAAGAGCATTTACTTTTCCCTCACCCCTGAGGCAAGGGCCAGCAATATGCAACACTTCTACCATGTAGCACATTATCTTGAGGTACTGGGTGCCATAGATCGCACTCATGTACACATCAAGGCACCATCTGGTGAGGAAGGTAGAATCTATGTCAATTGCAAGGGGTACTACTCCAGCAACTGCAGGGTCATGTGCAATGCCCAGAGCATAATCATGAATGTGTGTGTGCTGCTGGCAATTACCACAACTCCCATATCTGGCACGCATCCCAGCTGTGCCAGATGTTTGCTAGAGGGGAAACCCCACAGGGCCATTTACTGAGGGATGCTGGCTACGCACTGGAACTGTGGATGATGACACCCATCAGAAATGCACACCCAGCCACAGAAGAATGCTATAATGAGGCACACACACAAACTAGGAACATCATAGAGCTTGTGTTTGGGCTGCTGAAGTCACAGTTCCTCTGCCTCGATATATCTTGTGAACCCTGCAAGTACTCTCCAGCCACATGTACACACATGTTCACAGTATGTGGCATGCTACATAATATGATCCTGTGGAAGCAGCTGCAGCAGGATCAGCGAAAGGAAGGGATAAACAGCTCCCCACCAGTGCCTAGGTCACCACAGCTACACCCACAGGGAGACTCTGAGGAGGAAACCCCTGAGGTTGTCCATGTAAGTAGATGTATGTGTGCCCAGTATGCCCTGGCCTTGGCCAAGAGACAACACATAGCACATGCACTGACACCTTTCACCGACTCACATACATATTAGTAAAAATTATGCCAGCCAGCCCACACAACCTGTGCCTAACCATGTATTGGCTGTGTACTGCATGCATCAGACAGAGTCAGCCCTGAATCACAGGTCTGACAACTGCAGCAGTCGCAAGGTAAGTCACACACCTATGCACCACTTGTAAGGGGTACTAAAATATGGTAGCATACATATGGACATGCCGCCTGTATGCAGGGGACTATAGTGGGCTACTGGGCTACCTGGGAATATCTAACAGCCATTTGGGACAGTAGGTACTCTGTCCAATAGTATGTGCTCCATAATATGCACTAGGCTACATGGCTGAAAAGTCAACTGCAATATTCAAGGGAGATGGCTAACAGTGAGGTATCACAACAGTCGCACAACTCTATATGCCAGCAGAGCATGGGCTGATCATTCCCTACCCCCAACTCATCAGTGTACCCATACAACTGCTGTAGCAGTATATCTGCAATGATATATCAGCAGACCACACAATTCCAGGGCTGTGACATAGAACCTGACTTAATGTTCTATGTCTCATGTAACGCAGGGGTGACAATGTATGTTTGTATGCTGTTGATTGTGTAATGAATAACACATCCCTGTCTGACAGCCTGTGTAGCTCAGTAGGCTAGGGACATTAATATGAGTGATGGTGTTGATGGTTTGAATCTGGCAGTAGTCACATATTTTGCATTTGAGGTAGTCATATGATGGTATTCCCACAGATTGTCATAACCCCTCAATCTGTTACTGCAAGAAAACTGGACAAAGCCAGAGTGAATGAGGAAACAAAGTGCCAGACCTACAGACATTATACATGTTCAAGTAACCTAGATGGTGGCTAGTATAACAGCAGGTTGCAACAGGTCAGAATAGCTGCAGGATGTAAAGGCCATCACTTAAATGTGTCAGTAGTGACAACAATTCATTGACTGCATTTTACAGTATACTACCGGAAAACGACAAATGTAGAAAAATGCTGGACATTCTGCAAAAACATGTACAAGTAGAGGTATGCAGACTGTTACCCTGTGTGTGGTGTTACATCGTGTACCCCAGTCACATCATGAGCAAGAAATCTGGCCAAATCCATGAATTAAAGTGGAACAAAAGCCCACAAATAGGGACACATTTTAAATATACTGCTCTTACAAACTTAGAAAGTTGATAGAATAACAGGTCTTGCATTAGCATGAATCTCCTGATGTGTATGGAGTCTGAAGCTCAAATGTCTGTCATTATTACTTAACTTCAGTCTTCAATGACTTGCCAGTAATTTGCCAGAAAACCATGTTATGTAAAACGGACCAAATATATGAGGCAAAAATCTTGGCATTCTGTGAAACTCTGTACAGTTGAGAAGTATAACTCATATATTAAGTTCTGCAAACAGCCAGGGAATGCTTTGGACAATATCAGGGGAGTGCTGTACCATGGTTACATGTACAGCAGCCAATGGTCTGCAGCACACAAAGTCCCGGACTGGAGTGCAGATAGCTCTGGCCTGGAGTCACCTTGTAAGTACTGACAGTCACACTGGGCATGTTATATAAAGTAGAATTATACATAGACTCTCCACATATATCTACATAACACATTTACGTAACGTACATTCAGAGCAACAGTTAAGGTGACATCCCAGTTATACACATTTTTATATATATATATTACATATATATATATATATATATATATATATATATATATATATATATATGCGTGTGTGTGGGGGATGTACGAATGTCTCAACATACCTTCGGAATGCTGGGGTTATCTGCACTTACACGTCACAACAGTTGTCCGATGGAACCAGACCAAGGCCTCAATAGTACATAATCCATTCACCCACAGACACCTGTGACTGAGGAATGTCACCCTGTAGACAGACAAAGGTGAGCAGGTGATGTAATGTACATTGGTTGCAACACATGCCTTGGACAGGCCATATTGTCCCTGGCCACATGTCCACCTATCAAATTCCAACCAGCTACATATGGCCATACTGGTAACTGTACACACATAGTAAGGATCTTAACAGGTATCCCACTCCTAGAACACTAAATACAATAACAGCATCAAGCAATATCACTCTGCAGGCCACACATGCTGTCTAACACAAGGCCACTTTACGTACTCCACAGGTATTATGCCTGAAACCATATATGTACCAGACATAACCTATGGCATGTACAATAAGTACTGTGAGCTGTAGTGTGTACTAGTAGATAGGTAGGGGTTCTAATCTCACATCAGCCAACTCTGTATGTGTGTACATATATCCCCATGCAGCACTGCAGGCATGCCCAGCTGGCCTATTTCTGTGCAATGGTTATGCATTTTATGACCCTGTGACTATCTGCTGGCCTCAACATTGGCCTTGTTTACAGGTCCTGCTGATGTCATCCACCTTAAGAGTGCTGGCTGACAGTGTAAAAATAGCAGATAAACTCTGTTGGGGTTCTAATCTGATATCATCCAATGTGTTTGTATTTGTGTACATATATCCCCTTGCAGCACTGTAAATATGCTGGGCTGGCTTATTTCTATGCAATAGTTATGCATGGTATGGCCCTGTGATGAGCTACTGGCCTCAACATTGGCCTCCTTTATAAGGCCTGCTGATGTCATCCACCTTAGGAGTGCTGGCTGACAGTATAATATCAAATAAACTCTGTGGTGCATGCAATTAATACTGCAAGCTATAGTGTGTACTACTAGTTAGGTAGGGGTTCTACTCTCGCATTATCCAACTTGTGTGTGTGTGTGTGTGTGTATAAAAGTATCTCCTTGCAGCACTACAGACATGCCCATACAGGCTAACTCTGTGCAATGGTTATGCATTTTAAAGCCCTGTGACTAGTGTGGCCCTAAATTGCCCTTATCTACATAAACATAACTGCTGTCTGCCATCATCTAGATTTGTACTTTCAGAAAATCCAGGTGACACGTTTCAAGGGTAGCAGACCTTGTCACAAATTATGAAAGCATGATTATGCTGACTGTCCCCATTGTCCCTGATGCACTGTTCTGCACATATGCACCTAGGGAGTCATGCACATATACTGCCATACATTGCTGATGTCACATCTCTGCTGTGCTACCATGTCATCTTGTACCGCTGTACTGCCACCATGTGTCCATAGTTTAACCACTCAGACTCCTGGAACAGAAACATACACAGATCTGTGACACACCTGTCATTCTGTAACACTACCACCAGTATAACATCATGCAACAAAGATACACAAAGTTTGATGTGTAGTCATGACACATACCAGCATATGGCCCACAGCAGCTGCAATAGCATAACAATACTGCACTACACAAGTACATATAAAGTAATATAGTCACCCTGTGCATCAGACACATATTTGCATGTCCCTACATCAATGGCATGGATGTGGCACAGGTATCATCACATGCACAGGGTGTTGTGTGGGGGTGCCAGAGGCTTAGGCTTTATCAAACAGTTGACAGCATGTGTGTGAGTCAGGAAGAGGTACTGGTTAGATGGGCCATGGAGAAGTGCAGTGTGTGTCTATAGGTGACCTCCATGTGATAGTGGTGTTTGAGTGTGGGTGTGTGTACACAGTCAAGCCCAATGCTAGCCCTATGTGTGTGTATGTTTTATAGTTGTGGACCATATATGGTAGAGTGGATAGTTCACTGACTCTGGCCACAAACACAGGAACTGGCTCCACCAGGAGTAGCACTGGCACTACCATGCCCAAGGTCAGATGCGGTGCTAGTAGCTGATGGTGACTGCTGTCTGCTGGGCCCATGTCCCCCACAGGACTGCCCAGGACCATGTGCCCATGGCCTGCCACATCATAGTTTGGACAGCACACTTCCCTCTGTAATGCTGGGGGTATTGCTACTATGGGAGCGTGAGTATGCACAGCCATGTGGACTCTCAGCAGATGGTATTGCTGGCCTACGCCCATGTGTCTGATGCCCAACTCCAACCAGATGATCCAGCACAATGTGCATTCAAAGACAGACACTGTCTCACCCCACCATCTGTCCACTACATCAGTGAACTGATCCAGGGTGTCACCAATGCGGTGGAGGCTGTCACAGATGTCAGACTGCACTGCATCAATAACCCTAAGCATCCAGCTGGTGTTGGATTCAGAACATGCCTGTGCCTTCATGATGGACCAAAACATATGGCGAATGAACAGTGATGTGACACCTGTGACAGTTGGTGGATGGGCAGCAGTCCTCCTTTGAGCACCCCTGTCAATCTGCCTGTGTGGGACCTCACCAGCTCTCAGGCTATGGCTAGTGTCTACATTCACTGACACCATAGTTGTCACGTTGTCCTGTGGAATGTCGCCACACTTTGACAGTCCAATATCTGTAGCCTCCGGGAACTGGGTATGTGTTGGCATACTGACTGTGGGCAGGGACAATGGGGGCAGAAGAGGGATGTTAACCTCCTCCGACAACCCCACTTGTGCCTCACTATTGACACCATCATCATGAGTCTGATGAGACACTGACATCAGGTTGTGAGGGGGACCAACACCAACCCCCCATTCACCTGTGAGAAGCAAGACAAAAACAGTACATTTACTACCTGCACTATTATGTATGATAATCCACACAGACTCATACAGATGAGGATCCACATCTGCATTACATGTGCCACATCTTCTCAACTCTGATCTCATGCACAACAGACAAATTCACAACAACATACACAGGCAAGTCAGGTCCTTTATAGCATGCACTCCAGGTACATCCAGTTAATGTTGCCAGTAGAATACACGTGTGAGGTATGCAATATGACAGTATTTATGATAGAACTACACATAAAACCGAGTACACCTATCTTGAGAATGATGTGCCAGTAGTAGTGTCACTGCCTCGGGTATGTACCATCTCCCTATTTTGTTAAAATATGCATCTTGGAGTAATTGCCTCATGTATAGCAGGCTGTGTAGTCGCTCATAACTATAAGTGCAAATGTGTTAATGCTTGTACAAATACCTCTGATTACCCAGGCTATGCACTGTAGTTAACTGTCCCAGAATGGAATACACAAATATTCAACTCTGACTAAGCACAACAGATGTACACAGAGAAACTGGCAGATCTTAACTTTATAATGGTATATATGATCTGTAAAACAACAGTATCACACTTAGCAGGTACAAGACCATGGACTTTGGCCACACCCGATGGACCTATAAAAAGGTGAGGGAGAGGTATTGTCAGCACCACCAAAGTAATATGTGCATATATCCACATGTACAGTAGTTACTGTGATAATGGCTATATTGCTGACATTCTAGGTATGTGTGCATAACTGTACATAACACCTAACTCCCCCAATGCAGATAGACATGACATCCATGTATTGGTATGTACAGCCTGCTACAATGACTGACACAGTGTTACACTGGTGAACACAGTAAGCTTACCTGGACACTCCTCTTCTGTGGATGCTGTGGCACCCACCTCCAGGATGTATGGCATTATGGATGCCTGGGAGTTGTTGGTTGATCCTAATTTTACCAAGAATTCCTCTGTGGCCAAGAGTGGTTGCTCCATCGCTGGCCCTCCACTTGTGGAAGTCCAATCCCTGGCAGCAGCAGCTGCCTTTTGCTGTGCAGCATTCACCATATCAGTGGCCCGGTGTTGGACCTGCTCATAGGTCCTGTCCTGTTGGCCAGTCTGATTAACAGCCCGCACAAGGTCTGCCTACAATGCTGCCTGCTGTTCATGATTGTGCCGACCCCTGGAAAGCAAGATGTGATGGTGGTGTCTGAGGCCATCCATTATGATCTCATCTTCTGCAGTTGAGAATGGTGGATGTCTCCTGTTCCACGCAGTTCCTGAAAGGCAACAAGCGGGGAACACATTACAGGCTCAGATACATGGATGTCTACTATGTACAGATCCTGCACTTCCATAATGACCTGCACTATCCACTGCTCCCTCACACATCATACCCCACAGTCTGGAAGCACACTACATGTGTGAATATCACCAAGATAGTAGCAGTACTGAGTTATGTCTATGTGCGCCATGCCAGGTTCTGCTGCATGTCCCTACACCCATCATTGCAGTCTACTGTGGTGTGTCCCCAATGGGCAAATTACCACTAATATGTCATATGGCCACTGTCAGACAAATAGCAGTGTGCCATTACAATAACTATATGGGGACAGTCCAGCAACACCTGTGTGCCACAATGACAGAAAGCAATGCAAACCTGCTGTATATGTTCCCTGTGGGCATCACTCCTCTCAACTATACAGATGTTTGTAGAATGTCATGATATTTGCCTCGTAGATGTGGTACTTTTCACACAAACTTGTGAATGCCTGACAAATGGTTGGCCAGTCATTGATGGTTGATGTCAGAAAATAAAGACAGAATTTGACTTTTACATGTAATACCTCTCAGATAACAGTTATACTACAGTAATATTTGTTAGTCTATTCACTTTCTTACCTTATACAGGCATTATTTATATTCTGTCACTGAGTTTGGGCCTTTGCCCCCCCCCCCATTAATTTTGGCTTTCTCCTGATTTCTTGCTGTAGGAAATTGACAGGTATGTTAGGCATAGCTCTCAAGCAAACCAGGACAAATGTCAACTAAACAGGGACTTAGCCAGAGTACATCAAGGACATTTAAGGACACTTTTACAATGGTAGAACTATTTATGTGACACATTGACAGAATGAGAGGAGGTGAATTACAGTACATTGTTTGATGTTACAGGAGTGTACACCCTTAGATGTTGTCACTATGTATTACACGTAATCCACTAGCTTTCCTACAATAGCCCACCCTTGTAGCATTGACAGAGACAGATCTGAGATGTGATTGAAAGCAGGGACAGTTGAGAGGCATGCCTGTAGGTGTAGGACAGCAGAATATCAATGATATGTCAATACCATAGATCTAAGAAAAGCCTAATGCTGTAATCCCTATCCCCCACACCTCCATCCCATTATATGGAGATAGAAGTGCACTATCCCTTTTTTGAATCTTTCCTCTATAAATGCTTTGGACATATGCTGTCTGTGTGACTGAAATCTCATACAGACCTGTTCCACATAACCAGTTGCTTGCCTTTTGTTGGTAATGCTCATTAACAGATAATTGCCTCTGCACCAGTCTGTGGCTCAGACTTGCTAATTACAGCCAAAACAGCTGAATTGCACTATCATTAGCCAATGACATGCCACCACAATGCAATATGTAAGGCCTTCATGTAGGCCTTAGCCCCTTTCTTAGTTTTTGAGATGGACATTACTCAGGTGTGGACACTACAGCATTGCAGAGGGTAGATATACAAATGCTGCCCACTGTAGAGATTTATGATTTATGTCCACAGTTTTGCCTCATATGTTTGGTCAGTGTCCCATGACATTGTGGTCATCTGGCAGTTCACTGACAAACATTGTGGGTTGAGGTCAGTAAGGGAAGAGAGACATATAAGTGTCACACTACATACCCATCAGAATATGCATGCTAATGCAGTAGCTGCTATTCGATCAACTTGCTATCTTTGTAGGAATAAACTGTTAAACATGTCCCTATCTGTGGGCCTTTGCCCCGCCCCCATTATGTATGGTTGTGTCTGGATCCCTCATTCTAGTGGGTTGGGAGATATGGTAGTTTTGTAGCAGCTACCTTAACATACAGCTGTGTATGTTACAGGCTGCAGAACACATGGGGGGGAGTATGAACACTTTGGAGGACAGCAAGCTGCATGTGTAGCTGTGGCAGCACTGTCATTACAGCAGAACCAGGGTAAGGGTACCCTTTACAGTCTAGTCAAGGTATGTGCTTAAGGTACATCTGTTATGCAACAGTGCCAATAACAGAATAGTAGGTGACATATGGTTAGGCTATATAGTTATGTGTAGTGTGTCTCTACCTGCAGGCCTTTGACTTGCTAAACTGGGTAGCAGATAATTAAGTAGCAGTAACCTGTGGGGATTAAAACTGCATGACTCAGTCATTACTTGCTGTCTTCTCAAGAATGTAATTGAAGTACAACACAACACTGGATTTAAACCCAGGACTGTGTGTTGCAAAATGTACTGCATACAAGGCATTTAACAGACTGAACTATAAAGACACTGCAAATGCATGTGTATTTGCAAGATGTATGTGCCCATATGCAGGCTGTGAGAAACATTTCAACATCCATGAGTTTGTGTCTGGCTTTATATGGTAGTATTTCTGCACCAGGGTCTCAGTTGTACATGTACTTTGCCTTTGCTGCCTTATCAGGTGTCTTTCCACAGGTTGATGATAAAAGGGCACATATACCTGCTATCACAAGCCTCACTTACATCCATTGGTATATGTCTTTCTTATTATTTAGTATTGTACCAGAGTCCAGGGTACACGCCCAGTTTTCACATTAGTGCTTTATTTCAGTAACATGCATAATGACTGTCATTAGCAATTAGTATGTTATGCTAGAAACACCTGCTTGACTTAAGGCCTGTGCATACCTCTCAACCTCTTAGAGCAATAAATATAGACAAAGCTATAAAAAATGGGGGACTAAGGCCCAGAAGTAGGGACATTTTTTAAATATTGCTCTTACAAACTTAGGAAGTTGATAGAATAACATGTTTTGCATTATCATGAATTTTTCTGAAGGGTATGAAGTTTGAAACTCAAATGACTGTCATTATTTTCTGACTTTAACCCTCAATGATTTGCCAGTGATTTGCCAGAAAAACACAATTTTAGGAGAAAAAGACCAAACATATAAGGCAAAAATCTGGACATTCTGCAAAAATCTGTACAATTGAGAGGTATGGGCCTGTGTAGTGTGGTGGGTTAATGCTGTATGCTATTATTAACAGGGGCCTGGGTCCAACACTTGGCAGAGGTGTTTATGCTCTACATGTGAGTAAGAATGTAATAGATGTATATGGTCATTAAAGCTGAGCTAAGTATAGCAGCATGCCACTCTGCAAATCTGCACTAAAAAATGTAAGGAAAAGGGGGTGATAGGAAAGTGGTGAAATGGGAGCAAGCAGAGGGAATGTGAAAGGCAGGTAGGGATGTGCAGGACGGGTGTAGGAAAGAATCATAGCTATCCATTTCTTGTACAGCAACAGCTGTGCATTTTGACAGATTATGTACATGAATTTGGACTCTCAAACCCAAGAGAGGGGGTGAGGACAACAAAAATGTGTTGTCAAGCCAATTGGACCAAATTAGTTGTGTCCAGTGAACATGTGTGCCAAATGGAGAGCTATGTATGTGGCAATATTTTTTGTGGGACAAGTGGCCATTTTTTTTAAGGAGAGAGTGAAATGTTGGGGAAGGGACATAGCTATCTGTGGGAAAGTAATTTGGGTAGGAAAAGATGTGATAGCAGACAGGCAAGACAGAAATGACAGCAGACAGGGTTGGTGTGTGACACATGAGGGGGTAAACACCTTGGATGGGGAGGGTGTTGTAGAATTGGAGTTGCATGTGCCTCCAGATGGCAGCAGAGTGACTGACATCCCCACCCATGGGCAGTCAACACTGCTCCTTCATTGCCCTGAAGGTGGCTGTACTGGAGACTGGGCACCAGGGCCAGCTTGCCCCACCAGGTTGGCAAGTGTGCCTTCAATCTGGTGCAGGTGGTGCTCATAGGTCCAATGAACTATCCTGCACACCATGACCAGCAGTTGCTGTTGGGTGACTGCAGCCCCTCTACCACTGCTCCCAGGGGGAGGCTGGGACTTATCCCCTGAGGTGGTTCCACCCAATGCCACAGGTGGTGCAGGGGCAGTGGAGAGGGCACCACCAGCCTGGGTCCCAGACATGCTAGGATCTGGTGCCATGGCCAGTTGAGGCAACATAGGTGGATCACTGGGAACCAGCTTATCCTGACATGCTGTGGTGATGCAGGTATAGCAATAAGTATAGGTTAGTTATGAACAAAACATAGTAATAACAGCATACCAGAACAGTGGAAATAACCCAATTACATATCAATGCATATTATGTAAAATGCAACAATAAATGACAGAACAGTCAGTATGTAAACATCACGCCAGTAACAGTTATAACATAAGGCCAACTAAATAGGTAATTCAATAAGATATGTTAATATGCAACCATTATAATACATAACTTTAATAATACACATGCCCCCAAATGCAGTTAATTATTGACATTTGTTAACTGGGAAAGTCCGCTGGGTCAAGTGACCCATTTTCAGTGGAGGCCCAGCGAGAAAAGCTCCACAACCACTATATAATGCAAAAGCATAGAAACATATATAATCTTACAAAAAAGGTACATATGATTGTTGGAATAGGTGTGTATATTTACAACATATGAAAATGGTGTTTTCTTGTAATAATGGCATTGAATTACACAAATATAGTCACATATACAATATCGATTGTGTTAAAAAGAGACTGGTAATGAAAATATAGGAAAAACATTTTTGTATTAAAAAATAAAAGTAGTAAAATATCTAAGTAGAAAAAAAAATAGCATTGCAATCATCAGATAGGCAAAGAGCAGAAACTGTGAAAAAAAACAGAAAAGAAATTTAACAACATATGTTAATAGTGAACCATAACCAATGAATAACAAAAATAAATGAAGATAAGGGATGGAGAGAGAGAAAAACAGTCCATTAGTGCCATTATAGGCTAATCACTTGCCAACAGTACTACTATCTACTCTATGGGTCTGTCCGATGTTTATGTGTGCAAGTCCTCTGTAGCTGCTATAGCACCTACATACCTGTCAAGCTATTCGCATTGGACACTATGGGCCAAGCAGTAACAACTGTGGGTACACAACTACCCAGAACACTTGCATATCAGTTTGACCTATATAGCTACCATAGTGTACTGTGGGCTGATGTAGTGATACTTTGCAGTTTAGGTAATCATTTCAATGGTAATCCTGTGACAGATGGATTATGCACAATTAATTATATTACTTGACAGCGTGATACTTGAGAGGCATGTATGTGTACAGTACAGGAACTAAACAGCTATCATGCCTTGGCAGGCATGGGAATAGAACCCAATAGCAGTGACTGTGAGGACATCTGCATAGAATGTATGAATTGGCTGCAGCAGTTTTTAACAGACACTCCAGGCAAACAGCCGTACCAAGATTACACATTTTATTTATTTCATTTTATGTTATTATAGTTATATTTATTTTCTTTATGTTACACTGTATTTTCACATTCTTTCTAATGATTTTAACAGTGTGACATCTAAAGACACAATTTACTGATAATATGGGCTACCTCACCCATTTACCTGTAGTTCCTGTGGAGAGAGAATCTGTAAACATTACATGACTGATACTGTAATATTTAGTGCTACATAGTACTGGATTCAAACCCTGGTTTGTGTGTGGCAAAATGTACTACAGACAGAGCATTCAACAAACTGAGCTGCTGAGTCACTGCTGATTACTGATTGACTGATATTTACCTAGAGTTCACTTGGAAGCAACATATGACCCAGTAGTACTACTACAGTTGTATACTAGACTGCAGTGACAGTAGAACCCACATGCATAAATACAAGCATGACAGAGATAGTAGGTAATATATACATTAGCATATAGAATGCAGGTATACACAATATACTGTTATTAGTTTGAAATATCTGTGAAGTCAACCAAAAATATCAGATCATGGAGTGGGCT
Organism: Protopterus annectens; assembly: GCF_019279795.1. NCBI lineage: Eukaryota > Metazoa > Chordata > Ceratodontiformes > Protopteridae > Protopterus > Protopterus annectens. The sequence continues at coordinate 58,346,651 of NC_056743.1, read as the reverse complement.
ACCTCACCCATATACATTGCTTACCTGGTGTTTGTGGATGACAGAGCATTATGTGGACAATACTGGCCTAGAAACAACCTTGACTGGTAGTGTATGTGTTAAATAAGACATTTGGCTGTCATTATATTTGCATGCTATGGCTATTACAGTGTTATACTTGACTGCAGCACCTTCCATTATAGCCTGAATGCATACAATTGTACTGCAATGGTTAAATAAAGACAAACCTGATGTACACAATTAACCTTGGTGTTATTGGTAGTGGTATATGAGTTATTGCAGAACAGTTGGTAATATTAATTTCTTGAAAAACATCTCTAATTCCACACATATTGCACTACAGACTTTATTGTATATACAGTCATGCAGTTTCTGGTACTGTTTGGAGTTTTTATTGAAAAATAGTTGTCATTATTCAGGTCTTGCAATACAGCTCTACTTCCACAGTTATTGCACTACAGACTTTCTGGTATATACGTTAATGCAAGTAATGCTATTGTGTCATGTTTTTATTGCACTATTGTCGGCATTATTCATTTATTGCACTACAGCTGTAAGTCCACATTTATTGCGAAATAAACTTTAATGTACATACTTTATTGCAGGTAATGCTTTACTCTTTCTTGCTTATTTCACTACAGTTATCATAATACATCCATACTCACCACACTTACGGTGCAACCTGGCCAAGCACCTGGTATGTGCCTTGAGGTTGTGAGCCCTCTCCTCTGCAGCTGTTGGGAGAGAAGAACACCATTATGCATACCAGTTTAGCAGACATTCAGATTAGATATTGGTGGTACAGAGTTAAAAGTACTTGCATAAATGTGGGACACCACCTGCCCAAAATTCTTGGACCCAGGTGTCCAAGAGATCCCCCTTATGTCTCTTCAGGTGCTGTAGAGGTGAGGACACTGCTCACCTACATGGGGATACCAGTTGCACTGGTGAGGTCCCTTGCCAGTCGGTCCCAGGCCTCCACCTTTCACACTGAGCCCTAGTAACTTCCCTGCAGAAGCCAGCCTTCATGTTTTTTTACAAAGAGTTCAACCAGGACCCTGGACTCCAGGATGCCCCAACGCTGAGCACGAAGGTGCGAATCCTCACCAATGCCTGCCATAGTATCCTTCAGAGACAGAACTCCAATGGATTATGCTGTATTTCCACCTATTGAGCTTAATATAGCCTGTGTTGCAGCCCTTAAATGCCATTGGCAACATTTAAAAATGTGGCATGTTGCTTAGCAGCATGCAAGCCAGCACAGCTCAGATGAGCAGTGCGAAAACCTGAAGACCCATATGCTTAGCAGTGCTTAGTGATGCACAAAGCAGCTTAGCAGAGCCAAACAGTACCTAAACATTTTTCAGCCATTATTGTGTTTATGTAGTGCTTAGCAGGTCTTAGCTAAGCTTAGCAGACCAGAATTTAAAAATAATTGGTATAATTTGTATTTGAAAAATAAATGCTTATTTTCCCTTGCATGTATTCAAACCAGGCACCTAGTGTGCATGAGGCCATACCTCTACCCATTTAGCTACAACCATATGTGGAATTTTGCTACACTTTTACATATACTTCTCAGCTGCCTATAAGCACTGCTGAGCACCACGCCATGCAAACCCACTCAGCTATGCTTAAACATTACCTTTAAATAAATAATTAATTGCATCCAGTTTCTATTTTTAGATGTCTGGCAGGTGCCTTGGCACCATTTAGCATTGCTGCGCTCTGCACCATACCGCACAAACATCTTTTTTTTTTAAATAATAAAAAAATAAACACTTGAAACAATAAAATAAACAATCAACATTATACAATTGAACAGTGCAGGGAGTGTCTTACTCATCTGTGGACACAGTTGGCACTACAGTCTGTACACTGATTCAATAACTGTGTTCCACATCTCTCCCTTGGCAGCTTGCCATGATTAATATGCATGGCGCACTGTCAAGGGGGAACCATGTACATGGACATGGTAACATTCCATGTAGGCCCTACACTGTGCCTACATGGAAGTTATTAAATCCTGGACCTGCTTTTTTTTTTTTTTTGCTCTGCAGGACCTGAATGTAACTGTAATAATATGATCTCTAGAAAGCGGCTATAGAGTTATTACTGTGAACTGCTTTATTTTGTTTTTTTTTGTTTTTGCTGCTTAGTAAAATAGCTTCCTGGGGTGAGGTGTTGTGTGGTATCAGATGCTGATTGAGTCAGCTATGCCTTTACATGCATGGTGCAGGCTGCACATTTATTTTCCCCTTGCTTGTTGGACCAGTAATCATAACGAAAAACAACACTTAAAAGCCATCCTTTTAACTGTTTATCTTTAACTGTCATCAGGATCTGCCTGTTATCATGGGTTACATAGTCATTGTTGGTATAAAATCCAGGATTTCCTAACCAATGTACGTATTGCAAATCAAGTCAAGTCAAAGAAAACTTTATTGTCATTCAAAACTACAAGGCAGTGTAGCTGAACAAAATTACAGTGCTTCATTCTCAGTGCAGGAAACAGTTGCAAATATAGATAGAGAAAAATTAATAAAATAATCACAGTAGAAATGTAATAAGTAGTAATTTGTAAGTAAAGTAGGACAGCAGTGACCCACACCCATCCCCAGAACAGGAGACAAGGAAGACAAGCAACAATATGAAGGTAATCTTGTCAAAGTAAAATTGAAACAATAGCAGTATATCTATGATTAGACTGAATTATTGCACAGTTTGTATATTGCACTTTACAGTCCTTCAGTGTGTAGGCGAGCCACCTTAGTATTGCACTCAGTTATTGCACATCCATACAATAAGCCCCTTGATAGGCTAGTTATGTAACAGTCGTCATGGCTCATTTTTCCAAAGAGTTCAACAGTCTAACGGAGAGCAGAAAGAAACTGTTTTTAGTCTGGTGGTCTTACAGTGCTGGCTTCTGTATCTGCTGCCAGAGGATAGGTAAGTGTACAGACCATTGGCAGGATGTGTTGGTTCACTGGAAATCTTTTTAGCCCTGTCTATGCACCAGCATTTGTGTAGATTTTCCAGAGGAGTAAAGGAAGTGCCAATGATTCTTTCTGCTGACCTTAAAATTCTCTTCAGAGCCTTCCAATCTTGATTATTACAGCTCCCATACCAGACTGCAATGCTGTTGGTCAGGACACTTTTAATGGTGCCCCTATAAAAGGTCTGAAGTATGGAGCTTGGTAATTTTACCTTCCTAAGTTTCCTTAGAATGTCCAAGCATTGCTGAGCTTTTTTGACTATGCTGGATACATGGACTGACCAGGATAAGTTCTCCGTGAGATGAAGACCCAAGAACGTTGTACTCTTGGCCCTTTCCACAGTCATCCCTTTTATCACTAGAGGTCTGTGTGGTACTTGAGATCTTCTGAAATCAACAACCAACTCCTTTGTCTTGCTGATATTCAGTGCTAGATTATTGCTGTCACACCAGACCAGTATTTGATCAATCTCATTCCTGTAGGCCTCCTCCTCTCCATCTTTGACCAGGCCTATAACAGTGGTGTCATCCGCAAATTTGATGATCCTATTCATCTCATGAGTGGCCATGCAGTCATGTATCAGCAGAGTGAAAATGAGATGGCTTAGGACACACCCCCGTGGTACTACTGTGTTCAGGATGATACTTCTGTGGCTGTTGTCTCCAACATGAACCTTTTGAGGTCTTTATGTAAGGAAGCTCAGAATCCAGTTGCATAAATGAGAGTCTAGGCCCAGTTGAAGTAGCTTTGATATCAGATTCTGAGGGATGACAGCATTGAAGACAGAACTGAAATTGATGAATAGCAGTCTTGCATAGCAGTTTTTGCCTTCTAAGTGGGTCAGTGTTTCATGGAGAGCTAGTGAGATGGCATCCCCTGTACTGCGGTTTGTCATGTATGCAAATTGCAGTGCATCCAGTGACATGGGTAAGATTGAGGCTATATGATTTTGACCAACCTCTCCAGGCACTTTATTGCCGTCAAGGTTAAAGCAACTGGTCAGTAGTCATTCAGAGTTGTTGGCTATGGTTTCTTGGGTAGAGGAATGATTGTCATCTCCTTGAAGCATTTTGGAACACTGGCTAGATGGAGTGAAGCATTGAAGATGTCAGTGAGTACTGGAGCCAGTTCTGTCACACATTGCCTTAGTATCCTGCCCATGATGTTGCCAGGGCCAGCTGCTTTTCTTGGGTTGACACGTTTTAGGTTTCTGGTGACATTGATTGTATTGAGGCTCAGCACCGCTGCATCCTTGTCTTCAGGGATTCTACATGCTGCTGTTTTGTCAGCATCAAACCTACTGAAGAATTTGTTCAGTTGGTTCAGAAACTCAATGCTATCATCACATGGAGCTGATGTAGGCTTGTAGTCGGTGATGGTTTGAATTAATTTCCATAGTTGCCTGGTATCCTTCTGGTCCCTGAAGTGACTTTAGATTTTTCTGCCATAGGATCTTTTTGCCTCTTTGATACCTTTGTTCAGTTTGGCTCTGGCCACACTTAAAGCTTCCAATCTTAGGATTTGAAATCTGCATTTCATACTTTCAAGAGCTCATACACCTCACTAGTTAGCCAAGGTTTTTGATTTGCCCATATGGTGATGAGTTTGGTGTTTGTTACATCCTCCACACACTTAGAAATGTAAGCTGTGACTGGCTCAGTGTATGTGTCCAAGTCAACATGGTTGTTTGTCACAGCAGCATCTCTAAACACTGACCAGTCTGTACAGTCAAAGCAGTCTTGTAGAGCTGAGATTGCTCCCTCAGGCCAGATCCTTATTTGTTTTCTAGTTGGTGTACTGGTTTACAGTATGGATTTATAAGCTGGAACCAGCATGATGGTTAGGTGGTCAGAACTCCCTAGATGTGGATAAGGTTTTGCTTTATATGCACCTTTGATGTTAGTGTAGACCTTATCCAGTACATTTACCCCCCTTGTGGCAAAGTTTACATGCTGGTGGCAGTGGGCTAATATAGTCTTTAAGATAGCCTGATTGAAGTTTCCTGCAATTACTATTGCATTTTCTGGATTTCTCTTTTACAGGTCACTTATAGACTGATATAAGGTGGACAGAGCATCACTGATATTTCAATCAGGTGGGATGTAGACTGCTCTGATGCATATTCCATTGAACTCTCTTGGCAGGTAGAAAGGCCTGCATTTTAGTGACAGAATTTCAATGTTTTCTGAGCAGAAGGTGGTGGTCACTACACAGTTGCTGCACTGGTTGTTATTAACATATATACACACGCCCCCTCCTCTGGACTTGCCACATAGTGACTGAATTCTGTCTGCTCTGAATAAAGTCATGCCCTCTACATTTACTGTGATATCAATATTTTTGTTTAACCACATTTCATTAAACACAAATAAATTGATGTTCCTCACCTTGTTTTGTGATGAGAGTACCAGTCTTAAGTGATCCATCTTATTTTCAAGTGAGCATATATTGGCTAGTAGTATGGAGGGCAGTGCAGACCTGTGAGGGTTTACCTTCAGTCTGACTGAACTTCCTGCTCTGGTGCCTCTTTTCCTCAATATGGTACATCTTTTCCATTTTTTTTGTGACTATCAGTTGCCATGAACGTGTGATCTGCTTGAAGTTTGCATTCATCTCCATGTTCCAGCAAAATCCTTATCTGTATTAGTTCTTGTAGTATGTTTGAGCTTACAGGCCTCACTGTAAGAAGCTGATCAAACCCACTGCATAATGAAAATGCAGATCCAATTGATTCTCAGCACTGTAACTTAATCTAACCATGTTTCCTTCCTCTTTAACTGCTTTTCTTGAAGTTTCTGGTAAAAAAGAAGACAAAAGAAGCATTTTTTCCTGATGAGATCTGAAGCAGCTGCTGCCAATAGGCGCCACCCCCCAAATAGGGCTGGTTGGCATAATTGTTAAGATATTTCCATCTCTGGCACAAGGTACAGGGTATGTTTCTCACCTTTGAAGGTGATTGTCTTCACTTAAAATGACCTGCAAGGGCACGTACCCATGAACAAGTCACTGCTCTAATTCACCTGGACTATTTTCCCCTGGCAGTTATCAGTCTGTCTTTTCCTCATATACCTGGACTTTCAATAACAGATTATTCAAAATCTTCTGAAAGTTCTGCACGTTCCCTTAACAGGTTTATGGACACCTTTGCAAGCTTTGGATTTACCATCATCATGTGAAAAGCCTTTTTGTCTCTTATTGTTTTTCAAAGAATTATCACTCATCTTGCATATAATACTTCATTCAACTTTCTTGGTCACAGAACCACATATAATCATTAAGCAATAACTGATGACATGTTGTGGTATATTGAAGATTTACCCATGGTTGGTGTGGTTTAATCATGAGGGTGAAGCCCAAGTGATTAAATAAAGCCAACCATGGGTAAATCTTCAATATACCACAACCACAGAGTCGGTTATTGCTATTATACAATGACATTATTTAAGAAGAAAATACTTACTTTTCTTAAATAATGTCTTTGTATGACGCATTACTGTTCTTCCGCCGGTGGTGGTATACTGCTTCGTTGTGTTGATGTACTGTACATGCATATGGGACTTGCGTTCCCACGCATATCCAGTACATCAATGCTTTGAAACAGAAGCAATGGAGAAAAAGTCTCCGTTGCTCTGTTTTTTTTTTTTATTTTAAAAAAAAGTTTTCGACACTTTATACCAACAGAAATAAGTTCAGGCGACCGGACCTTTTTCCATTGGTATATTGTGGGATTTACAATGAGCACTCTGGCCAATCAGCGTGCATGTTTTGGAATATTAATGGGGGATCATTGTATAATTGACATTATTTTGTAATCAGTTCTGTTCACATATGATCATTTTCAATAAAAGCACATTTGAAAAAAGAACATATTAAACTTTCAGACAGACAGTAAAACAAGTTAGCTTATTCTTCATTATAACTTATCCACAAGTGTCACCTATCCAGGAACCACTGTCAGTTCTCCTATTTTCTCTCTTCTTCCTGCAGTAATTGCTCGAAGCAAAATTATCAACTGTATTATACTTCAATTCCCACTTTCTCAGTAAACAAATGATCAATAATAGTTCAAGTGATTGTTTTATTTTATTTGTACCCTAGTTCCAGTCCATAAATAGGAACATGTTTTCAGTTAAACAAATTTCTGCTGTTCCTTCTAAGCTCCTCGGCATCTGAAGTTTTGACATCAAAAATAAGAAGGTATCACAAGACCAGATGCAAGAATTTTGCATTTCAGTCTGCAGCCCATCAGTAACTATGCAGAAAGCAAAATTATACTTCACACTGAGATTTTTCTGCATTCCAGTGTGATGTTCATTATGTATCCTCTGTCATTTCTTCATCTACTTCTTCATGATTTGAAAGTTGAAAGGAGTTTGCCTTCATCTTAATCATCTGACTTTGCATAATCAGGACTCAACATAACATGCTAGACCACCTGATTCTGTGAAGAATTCTGTAGTTGCATCTGATTCTGTGAAGAATTCTGTAGTTGCATCTTGTAAACCACTCTCTGTCAAAACAACACCAAGCACACCATAACTGCTAAACAGCTTTCAGTGCATTAATAAAATATTGTATTGTCTTGTAGTACTGGTGAACTAAATGGCACTGGAAAACTTCAAATAGTAGTCAGCACAGTAACTGCTTCAGTGATATGCACAACTTCTCCCACCCATGTTCCTTCTATTTTTCTGTAGATCTGAGTAAAGAACAAGAAAAAAACTGAAAATGTGAAGACTAATCCAAAAATTTTGGTGAGGTCAATCTATCTGCAGACCTAAGGGGTGGGGTAATATTGGCATGGTTAAAGGATAGAGAGGGAGGGGGAGGTAAAATACTTGTGATTCATGGCCTTAGCTACATTGCACTGTCGTTTACTTGTTGCTTAACTTGCTGTTTTCTCTCTTATATTCATTGTATCATAGTATGCAGTATATATTACGAATGCCAATGCATGTAAAAGTTCCTTGCATGTTTGCTTTACTTATGTTATATGTTTTATACATGCTCTGTTTACAGAATGTTTTGCTTTTGAGTGAAATATGATTCTTATATTTCTACTTGTATTTGTGTCTACCTGTTTGGCCCAGGTAGTGTGTGGCTGAAAAGGATCCTAGGACTAGCTCACCTACCCAGTAAACAAGTGTTAAATAAATTAAATAAATAAATAGCAGGAAGGTATTGCCCTTAATACTAGAAAAAAAAATTGTATCAGTCTTGTACCATATTTCTGGAACTGAATAGTGCCTCTCTTGGATTATTATTTTAATATAGTTTACACAGATCACAGCTCTGCACCATTTGTTCTACTGGTCTTTCTTTACACTTGACTAATCCCAAGTGCAATTAATGTAGACTGTTTAACACTTATTTTTTCAGCTGATTCATGCACATCAGTTTCCCTGATTTTAATAACAGGTATGCTGTACAACCTGTCTTGTCTTTGAATGAAAAATAAGGATGAATATCTTCAGGAAGGGCACTTTTCTTTTCTAGCCACCATTTCATAAAAAAATATTTTATCATTCTCATTTCTGGATCGTTCTCAGTACATTTCTGAAATTTTTTCTATCATGGGTATTTGGATATAACCCAATTTACTTCTGTTTCATATCCTAAAAGATATTTCTACTGTTGTAAATATTAAACACTCAACTTATCTGTTATGTGGATCAAAATTCCCCATACTTATAACTTACTTTTGAGTAATATTTCTGTATATGTAATAGTAAACTTTACAACTGGGGTGATGCCTTGTGCAATGAAGTCTTGAAAACACTCTGCAATGGATACCTGCCCCTCTCATCTTGAGGATCTTTCTTATAAATTAGCTGGTGAAACGTCTCACAATTATATACAATTGCAAGCAGTCTTTTCTCAGTCTGAGCATATCTTTTCTCTTAGTCAGAAAGTATTCTTCAGCTATGTACAACATGTTCCTTATCTTGTGGAATTACTGAGCTGTTACCATTTTGGTTCGTATCAACTTGTAATGTAACCAGATTATTCACATAAAAAAACTTAACTGTAGGTGTTGCGACAAATAACTGAACAATTCAAATCCACTTTCTTATTCTACCCTTTACTTCTATGCATATTATTGCAATAAACTCTCAAGTCTCACCTTTATCTATCTAGATTTGGGATAAACTTTGAAAGATAAAGAAAGTAACATACCAAGCAATCATTCAAGTGTTAGTTATCCTATAATGGCAGTAACTGTACCCTGAGCTGTAATCTTTTCTTCATTTAACTTCAAATAATCAGAAATTAATCCATATATTTTAGTTCATCAGTCCTGAACTTACATTTATTATTGTTCAATTTGAGATTATAACAACAGCAACATTGTCTCATCTTATTCAGTAATAAAATCAGTATTCTATCATATTCTTCTCTGATTTCAACTCCACAACATAGTGTCACAATTAATGCCCACCATACCATCAAACCCTTCAATCACCTGGACAACATATTTCTGAAACACTTCAGGTATTGACAGAATACCAAATAGAAATTTTAAAAATCTCTATTTTCCTAGTTTTTTCATATCCAGCATGAATTCAAAATATCTGATTAGCATCCAGCATGTGCAAATATTTTGCATTTCTTCTGTAGTGTGAAATTGGTATTGTGCCCTTATTATAATTTCATTTGGGTCCTACAGATTTATGAATCTTGTCAGATTTACCACAGTAACTATAATATTCTGTCAGATTATCATTTTAGACCATCTGCTATCCACACTCATGCTCTCTCTTCTGTGCAATTCCTTCTAAGTTTTATATGTTTATTTCGTTGGAGCATGCATGACTGATAATATTTTAAAGTCTGTCAGAATATAGGTTCATAGGCTCATAGGTGTGTACTAGGCTAATGGTCCTGGAGCCTTTTATAAGCCTAGCCCATAGGCTTACCCTGGCATTGTGTCACCTGACCTTAGTTCCCAGAGCCTCTGTCAAGTAGAGCCACTGGAGTGATCCTCGGTGTGAATTTTTTGTTTTCCATCCACTCATCAAGATTTCTCTTGAAGAGGGCCAGTGAGGTGCTCTGCTTGACATGTATGGGAAGCCTATTCCATAGCATGGGTAATCTCTGGGTTATGAACCTGTCCCTCCAGCTTGTTCTGTTGATTGTGGTAATGAGGTTGAGGTCTCTGGAGTGTGTAGTGTGGAAGGATTGGGATTTCTTTAGATGTAGCATTTCTAACAGAGCTGGGTCAGACATGGCTTTGTAAGTCAAGCAGAGATCGCCTCTAAGTAGGTGATATGAGACAGAGAATAGTTGGAGGTTTTTGAGTCTGTCCATATAGGACAAGTGTTTAAGGCCTAGGATCCTCCTTGAGAGGTACTTTTGCAGCAGTTGTTGCAAGTGTCTAGTGAGGTATATGCCAAATGGGGCATTGTATTTCGATGACTGATCTAATGAGGGAAGAGTAGAGGGAGACAATGACTTCTTTATTCCTGGATGCTAAACCCTTAGTAATGAGATGCGCCACATAGAAGGACTTTATGACCACAGTGGCAATGTGGTAGTCAAAAGAGAGGTTGCTGTCAATCTGTGTTCCCAGATCTCTTATGACTCCTTTTGTGTTCAGTGGATTACCATCGATGTAGTAATTCATGGGAACCAAGTTTTTCCCAAAGGGGATGACAACACATTTTTGGCATTGAGCTGAAGGCCATGGTTCTGACACCAGTCATTAGTCTCAGTGATGCCTTTCTGTAGGATGTCAGCATCACTTGCGGAGTTAATTATGGCACCCAACTTGCAATCGTCTGCAAACTTTGTTAGCCAGAGTCCATACGTGTTGGCCTAGACTTCAGAGAAGTCGATACCAAACAGGAGAGGACCCAGAACTGATATGAAGTTTACCTGGAAGTATCCTATCCAGATTAGTAAATAAATCTTCATAGTTATGCAGGAAATCATCACTTTTTATATGCACATCATAAATTGTTTTCACCTTACATAGCTTCTAGTAGGTTAACCAAACTAAATTTAGGAGCTTCTATTCCAACTGTCTGAAGCTTTTCCCATATGCAAGCATTTTGGGAATCAATGACAATACTTGATGGCCTGATTAAGATATCTCAGTCTTCATGGGAGGTTTAACTTATCTTTAAACCATCAGCAACTCAAATATTTGAAAATACATCATAGTACACTCTGCCCCAGAGTCTAATTCCAATATCAAACCAAATATCAGTGTGTTATTATGCATACACTGAACTTTTATATCCAAAGCATTGTCTGATCTTTTTCCCAAAATTAGGTTTTACACAGATGCACATGATGCAGACTCTCTCCATACTTACTGCACTTGCAAATACATTACTTTCATGATTTGGTTCCCTCAAATCTTCTACCACATGCATTTGTCTCTGTTGCAAATTCGTTTTTCTTTTAATTTAAAAACTTAAAATGATTTCTCTAACTTTCATTCACAAATGACAGTGACACTGTGCAGTATATTTTGACTTCTTATGTTAATTGCCACATCTTGTGCAAAACATATCCAAAGCTTGCCTTTTATGGGCAATTCTTTCTGTCTTCCCCTTTTCTCTCTCACTCTCTCTTCTTGCTTAATGTATTTATTTCTTTTCATATGCAGTTCAATATAGTTCTTTTAAATGGTCAAATTGATTCAGTATATTTGTGCTGCCTGTGAATGCTTCTATGGCTTTATTTAACATACATTTCTGTGCTCTTAGCATACTAGCAATAAGAATGTTTTTCTTCTTCGTTAGCCTAATCTTGCCCCTGGTGGTGACATGAGCACTTGTGTCATCACAAGTTTTTATTTATTTATCCTTTGTTAACCATGTCAGTCCCTCAAGGACTACCTATGGCTCTATGCCCACACACACACACACACACACACACACACACACACACACATATATATATATATATATATATATATATATATGCCAACAGATGCTGCCATCACTTGCTTGCATGGACACATATGCATCTTCCTCTCACTGGGTTACTGCATCAAAATGGGCCACTGATCTCCATCCACGGACCTGTCATTAAACTAGTAGTATGAGCCAGGATGTAATCCCCAGGATTGGGATGTGCCTCCCCCCCTACATGCTCTGTCATGCTTCACAACCACTAGTCTTACTCAGGTTGCCTCATCTATAGCCATGTCTTTATCTCCTCATTTAACCAGTGCAGACTGCTACCTAGCCTTTCTTTATAAGTGCAATTAACATGTTGCCTTCTCTCTATCCCTTACTGTAGTCTTACTCTTTTCCACTGGACATGATCTTCTTGAATACCTCTGTCAATTTCTTCTCTGCCACCCATTCTAGTAGCCCATTCCATGGGTCTACATCTATAACCTTCTCAAGGAAAAAGTACATTTCAACATCAAAGGAGTATTCATTCCTTATAATCTGCTACTCAGATCCACTCCTTCACCTCTCTATCCTTCCTAATCAGGATAAGCTTTTTTTATCTCTCTGTCATGATCTTGTGCAATATTATCATCTGCTCCCTGTCTATTCTGCTTTCATGTAAGAAGTCCAACTCCTCTGTCTCATAGACTATTTTACTGGCTTTTCTCTAGATTCACTATGACAGATCAATGTCCTTTTCCTTACACTCCCTCCAAAACTGCACATAGAACTCAGGGTGTGGTCCAATCAGCATATTGTATAGTTCATACATTACCACTGTGCTTCGTGATCTATTACCCTCAGAACACAACTCAGTATTCTCTTTGTTATTGTCTTGGCCCTCTTACTCTGCTCCTGTTGGACCAATCCAAGGGTGATCAATTCCTCAGTTCCTTTCGTTGCTCTAATGCCATTAGTTTTTTCTCCTCCAGTAGATATTCCACATCAGAGTTGTTATGGCCTTAGTTCAGAAATTTGTATTTGTTTGCACTAAACCTCAGATGTCACATTTTCATCACTTGTTCAGGCTTTTTCTTTATACTCTTCCTCCACTACTACACTTACATTTGTGTCAGCAATAAGCTTTTTGCACCAGTTCTCTTTCCCCTTAGACATATCTGAGACAAACAATCTGAAGAGTCTGGATCCAAGGCAAACCTTTGTGGTACTTCACTAGCCACTTTCCTGATTCCTTACATTACTCCTAAAGATACCAACCCTTTGTGTTCTGCAGTCCAGCCACCCAGCCATCTAGTGCCTTACCTTTGGTCTTATTTCTAATTCTTCCAGTCTTTCTATCAACCTCCTAAGTGAGGTTGAGTCAAAGGCCTTAATTAAGTCTAAGAGGACTATATCTAATGTCATTCCCCTGTCAAGTGCACCTATAACCCATCCATAATACTGGATTAGGATGATATAGACACATCTCTTAAGCCATGAATTTATATTTGCTGGTATCCTCTGGAGATTGTTGTCCTCTAGGAATGTTCCCAAATTTCTTCTCAGGATTCTCTCCCTGGCTTTCCTAGCCATTGTTAAGCTAAGAGACCTATAACTCCCCAAACATTTCTTGCACCCCCCCCCCTCCCCACCCATACAATGATACCACACTTGCTATCCTCCAGTCCTCAGGAACTTTGCAATAACCATTATCCTCAGGAACTCTGCAATAACCATTAATCTGTTAAAGATCTCTATCAGGGAGTTGTTTATACACTAGCCAGATGAGAATTCTGTTTGGTAGTCCATCTGATTTCATCACAGCTATACTGCCTTTATCTTTTTCACAGAACTCGTATGTCTAATATTCACTTCCTCCCTTGCAATTTGCAGAAACAACAGTTTGTACCTTTCCAGGCTTCACAGTCAAAAATAAATCAAACTTCTTGGTCTGCAGATTCCAATAATCAGACAAATTACCTTGATGAAAGAGATTTATGGAAGATTGTAGATGTACTATATATCAAATCCAAAAACATCTTACATCATGTGACATTTGCATTATGAAGCCAAATAATTAGAGATAGCTGTGATGTGAAATGCTGACAGCTCATAGATTTTACTATTCCAGAAATGCAGTAGGACAAGAATCTAGATCACATGATTAACTTACTTTGTGGTATTGTGATAAGAAGAAGAGTGGCAATAATTTAAAGAAACAGTACAGTGTGTTACACTGGACATACATGGGACACAGACAATGTGGTGCACGTGGGCAATCCCACTATTTTTTTTTTTTTTTTTTAACATTTGCTTACTTGGAAAGTCAGACTGGGACGGAGCCCATTTTCAGTGGAAGTCTGGTGAGAAATGCTCCAGATGCATGTCTTTAGAATGTGGAAGAAAACCAGAGCACCTGGAAGAAACCCAAACAAATGCAGGCAGGACATGCAGACTCTTCACAGACGGCACCCCAGCTGAAAATCAAAGAGGAGAACTCCTTGCTGTGAGCTGACAATGCTAACTGCTGCACCAAACAGTGGACATAGAATTTAGAGCCTATGAAAGGAATGGGAAAAGGAGTTTAAGTAGTGTTTCTGGAACAGCAGTTTCATTGTGTGGGTGCTTGTATGTGTGAGCAGCATGGAGAAAAACTTAAATCAATTGGACATGGTGAAATAGCTCACTGCATGAATTGGGAATCTTTGAAACTTTACATATTGTACTTTAACGTTGACTAAGCCATATAATTAAGGGTGGCTCATTTACAGAGAAAAATGTAAATTGGATATTCTGGTACAAACTGTAGAGAGAATAAAAATGTAGCCTTTTTTCATAAATCATTTTAAATGACTCTCTTTATGTTAAAAATGTTTTAGTTGTTACTCTTTTGCCCATTACACACACGCACACTCCACATACACAGACGTGCACACACACACACACACAGACATTATAGCTGTTAGCAGTAAAAAGCAAAAATCCCTATTAATACATTTGAATACTTAGGAGATGGAGCACTTATGAGTCAACACTTGCATGATAAACCGGACCTGTTACCTAATTTCCCTAGTCTATGTTCTATCTGTACATTCATTATATCGTATTGCAACACATTGAATCTTCGATCTATTGGCTGAGTAATTTTATCTGCCAACTGTTTGTCATTTTATTTAACTTGTCTGCAGTCTGTAGCTATTACTATCATTCTATTTCATGTTGTGTGCTGTTCTGTGTATTGCTACTTCAACATTTTATGTTGTCTTACTGTTTTCATTTTAGTTACACAATTTTAATTTTTTTAGAATTAAGTCATATCTAAAAATGGAACAAAATGAAGCAGTTCATTTACTTGCTAAATAACCAAGCAACCAATCAAATAAGTTAAATTCTGTACTGTCTGTGACGATAGGAGGTACTGCCAGCCAACCAGGCCAGGGAGAAGTAGGGCAGTGTATATAAGACTTGTGCCAGAACAGCTAGCTGGAATATTGTAAATAATTGTATGTCATTTGTATATCAAGCTGATTTGTACAGATGATTGTGCTGAAAATGTATTTGCAAGCTTTTCTTGTGTTAATTGTGTTAAAATGTATCAACAGTGCACCCTGCTGAACTGAAGAGATGTGCATGTGTTATGGTAACTGAATTAAATGTGTATGTGTGAAAAGAGGACACTGGCACAGCAACGGTTAACCAGCTGGATTATTTTAAGAAAAATAAGGGAAATGTAAATGAGCTGTTAAATCATTAAACAGTACTCCACAGTGCTGAGTAGGACTGGAGGCACTAGGTCTGGGAGCAGCCATTATCTGTTAGCTTTTGTAAAAAAGGGAGAAAGTGTTGCAAATGTTTCTGGCTCCTAGACATTGCCATAAAAGCTCTAAATGTGTATTGTGGCGGTCTGCTAAAGTCCTGACTCAAACTTCAAAAGGAGATAGTGTGAGAACCCAGAGTCAGGTGACCAGATGAGGTCATTCTGCAAGTCATCCTGGATATTATATTTTATAGGGAGTAATCTCAGAATATAGCATATTTTGTTTGGGAGCCTGACTAGAAATACTGCTCATGTATTTCATCTTGCCTTACCCAAGTAAGTTATTAGGGAACAGTATCATTCTCTTAGATTCAGCCAGGAATATAGTGAAGATTAGTTTAGAGATTGTTTTTCTTTATTTGCATGAGTCTGTCCATCAATGTTATTTTCAATATTTTCTGTGATTTGTTCTCTGTGGTTTACTGTGAATGTATATTCAGTATTTTCAAGTTATTTTATTATTTATTATTAAATATATTAAAAACTTTATTGTGGCTGGTTCTTGAAGAAAGTATCTAACCTTTGAGAGTACCTATATTTATTTGGTGATACTCTGTGGGCCACTCCAGAATGCCTAGCTGTCTTGATGAACTACTACCATTTGTATTAGTATTAATATTGCACAGTATAATTGGACATCCTTTGTTAAGGGCCTTAGAGTAGCTGATTGTGAAGTGTCTGGTGGCAGTGGTAACGACCTTATAGTCTGGGCAGAAGGAGGCATTGCTAGTAGATCTGTGCCAGCCTTTCCCAGGTGTGTGTGTGTGTGTGTGAAAAATTAAATCTCTCAGTGTGTGTGTGTGTGTGTGTGTGTGTCTTTGTCAGTGACTTGGGGCAGGGACACGAAGTACTGGATTTATAGAGAGTGTGCTGGAGGACTTGGCTTGGATACTTGGCTGAGGACCTAACCCTACAGCTGTACTAGTGGGGAGTCTTACTGGGGATCTGGAGGGAGACAGATATAGAGACATCCAGACCTCAGCTTGTGTGCATTCCCTGTGTGCTCTTAAGGGAAACTGTACTTGATGCAGAGAGGTCTGCATCTGGAAATACTGACCATATCCATTTATATTCCAAGTGCACATCCCACTCCAGTGTCAGTGGGGAGGATTCAGGCTCCTTGATTACTGGCCCAGCATGGGGACAACACATAGTGGTGCCCATCATATATTTGCAGTAGTGCTGGGCATCATACTGTCTATATCCTTTTCTCACCCTCTGAGGATGAAATAAACTTTTATTTGTACTTTACATGACCCAAAATGCCTGTGATATAATGCAATTAACAAGCATTTAGCATATTTTTCACATATATTTCTTCTTTTTCATTTGCAATATCTATGGAACAAGAAAGTGAAGATTGTCTGCATGAAATGAAACATTTATTTGAATCATATCTTTCTGCACAGTCAGATTTTTATGAGCTCAAATATTGAAATATTAGGTTTCCATGGCAACATCTGCAACAAAAGGAGAGAAAATCTTAATGGAAGAAAAATAAATAACTCTCTTCCATGATAACAGATTTATTTGTTTATATGAGTAAAAAAACACTCCCTATCCTACTGTCTGTTCTATGCACACAGGACAACTATGTGTTCAACAGAACAATGCAGTTCTGTCATAAACAGTACAGTTACGTGGTGTGCCCTCACAGTGATAAAATGACTTATCAAGTAATTAACACCATTATTTATTTATATGCATTTGTTTACTGCAGTCATCTAGCTGGACAATGGAGGCCTGGTGTGGTAAACTCCAGACAAGAAAAACAAGATAAATCATCATCATCAACTCCCTTTTTCCCATTTTATACAAGGGGTCCGGGTGTTCTGTCAACTGGCGCCATCTCTTTCTATTCAGTGCCACTCACCTACCTTCTTCAGCACTCATGTCTGACTATCACAGGTTTTCTCTCACATTATCCATCCACCTCCTGCCTGGAAGCCCTATTTCCTCTTACCTTCTTCCTGTCTGTCTAAAATCTTCTTCAACAGATTGTCTTCTATTTTTCTGCACATGTTCCTGATCCACTGTAATATGTTCGCTTTGACCTTTTCTGCAACTGGGTTTTTTAGTTTCTGTTAATATATCCTCATTTTTTCATCTGTCCCACAGTGTGCATTCTACCATCAGTCTCAGGCACTTTATTTCCATCACCTCTAGCTTCCTTAACTGTCCGGCCTTCACTGCCCAGGTTTCTGTGCCATAGTAGTACTGGTTGCAGCACTGTTTTATACACCTTACTTTTTAGCTTCTTTGGTATTCTTCTGTCATACACTACCCCTAACGCTCTGTACAAATTGACTGCAGCCCCTCTGATACTAGCTTTGACCTCCTCATTGAAACTACCTTTCTCCTAAACCACCCCTCCCAGGTACTCGAGGCCATTAACCTGTTCCATTGTCTATTCTTCTATCTCAATTATCAGCTTCTTCTGATTTACACATTTGCTGCCATTACAGCTGTCTTATCTGTACTCTGTTTCATCCCATGTGCCTTCAGTTTTGCATTTCATTCCCCTATCCTTTTCTGAAGTTCTTGCTCAGAATCTGCCAATAATACCACATCATCTGCATACCTCAGTCTTGTTAATTTGTTCCCCCTGAACAGTTTGTTAATGTAGTCCATCACTAGTATGGACAGCAGTGGGCCCAGAGTTGATCACTGATACACACCGACTTGAAGCACCTCTGTGACACTGAACACTGTTCATACTTGAATTAATGGGTCCTTGTACATAACATGCACTAATTCTACCAATCTTTCTGGGACTTCTAACCACGGCTGTGTTACCTAAATCATTCCCCTGGGATCTTGTCATATGCTTTCTCCAAGCCTAGGAATGCCCATTTAGATACATCTCTAGCTTCTTCTCAACTATATGACTCACTGCAAATATTTAGTCAGTTGTGCAGCATCCTGATATGAATCTTAAGTGCTCATTTCCCATCTTACTTTGTACCATTAATTTGACAATCACCTTCTCCAGACCTTTCATGCAGTGTGATAGGAGTTTTATACCTCTATACTACCCACAGTTGTGAATGTCCCCTTTGTTCTTGTACACTGGCGCTAGTATGCTTATTCTCCAGTCACCTGGAATACATGTTTCTCTCCATACTGCTATGGGTACCCGCAGGAAGCATTTCTTCCCTATCTCACCCAACATATTTATCATATCTGTGACCTCATCTAAGCCTGCTGTTTTCCCTGACTCCATTTTCCTTAATGCTGTTCTTATTTCTTCTGGGGCAGGGGTGGTGGGGCTCCTCCTCTTCTCTCATTGTAGGCTTTTGTGGGGTTTACTTCCTTCAGAAGCTGATGGAAGTACCCCTTCCATCTGCTTTGATGTCCAGTGGTGAGCAGGTTGTTGCTGGTATCCCTTATGAAGGATGTCAAACTATTTTCTTTATCTTTCCATCTTTGTGCTGCAACCTGATAGTTTCTTTATGCCATCTGCTGAGTCACTTTCCAGAAGCTGATAGAGTGCCTCTGATGTCTTGCTCTTTGCTATTGCAACTCCTTTCTTAGCCTCCTTGTTAGCCATCTAGTGTTCCTTCCTAGCCTGGTCCTCTTTTCTATCTCCCATTTTTCCTCCACCTCTTATTTCTTTTGATAAAGATAAATTAGAAAACAGCATACATCTTGCAATGCAAAAACATAGTAGAGAATAGAACAAACACTTTTAATCCAAAGTTTAGCACTTTTGCTCCATAATGTTGAAAGATTTCATCAGAACTAATCAATGTGCTACCATAATTATGCTACTCTTCAGCTTATCCTCTATTCTTCTCCTCTTACTGTGCCATTTTTCATCCTATCTTCACTCAATAATATCTTGCAACATCTCTCCAGCTCTGTCCCAACCACCTATCCATACTTCTTCTTTGCACTCTCCACAAATTGCACCAAACCTATTTAATATTGCGCCTCATCTTTATTCAAAATATAAACTGATTAACTGCACTTCAGCTGAAACCAAAACAAAATTACGTGCAAGAATCCTGTTAAAAAAAACAAGTATGCATAATTCCCCAATATACTAAAATCCTAGGAGGAGCTATACACCCTAATCCTGGTTCCACCTATCACAAAGAACAAATGATCATTCTCTCCTACACATCTCTGTAACTGAACAACAGCCAATCACCAACTCTGGTGATCTAATTTTTGCTGCAGTAAATGTTAGAAGTATAAGAAATAAAACTGCTAAACTACATGCCTGGATTTCCCAACATAAGCCTGATGTTATTGCTGTAACTGAAACTTAGTTTAAACTCAGCATAAATTACTGTAATGTCATCCATAATGACCACATAAAGAGGAAAGGTGGTGGTATTGCTTTATTATTTCCCAGCACCTACCACATTTCCCCTTACAGCAAACCAATACCAAAATTCAGCAGAGCTTCTTATTGATTTCCTCAAAATAAACAGTTATAAACAAATATGTATTACTGTCCTTTATATCCCTCCTGGTGGCAATACAGCTGTACTGGAAGATATCCTACACTGGATATCCATAACATTCCACAAGAAATAATATTACTAGGTGATGTTAATGTCAATTGGGTGGACATAAACTCTAACTCCCTTATATCTAGTGTGAATTTATATGGTTTCACACAACTAAATAATAGCCACACACATGATAGCAAGACATCAAATTCTCTATTGGACTAGATCCTAGTATCAGACACCAGCAAATATTCCACCACAGGTACAATGTCAGACTGTCTCAGTGATCTCCCAATCTATATGACTGGACATCTCACACATCTAGTTAAACAGCATATTTATAAAACAACATAAACCTCTCCAAGTTTAACTCAGCAATGTTCATTACTACACTATCATCTATTAAATGGAACTTCCTAAAAACCCTCCTTTTAGACGATGCTGTAATTGAATTCAGTACAACTTTCCTAAATACCGTAAATAGCCTTACACCTCCTAGAAGGAAGAGAATGAGAACAATAATGCAGTTTGTCTAACCAAAAGGAGTAGAATGGTAATGCAGAATAGAGAAAAAGCATAGAAAGAATTGCAAAATATAATCAATTGGACTAAAAAGTAAATAAATGAAGACAAAAAATTATACTATAATAACTTTCAGAATAATACTAAATACAACCCTAAAAATTTTTGAACATCCATTAAAGAAATCTTACATCCTGGCCAAAAATTCAACCCAAACTCCTCTCCAGAAAATTCACCACTCAAAACTGCAATACAGTTCAACTTGTCTTTTATAGACAGTATAGCATCTCTAACTGAGGATTCCTCAATATCTATCCCATTCCCTCCCCAACAGCCACATATCACCACATCCACATTCACCTTCAAACCTGTGCCCACATCCTATATAAAACTACTCTTAAACAAACTTAAACCATGCTCTTCTTCAGCTGATAGCCTTCCAAGCGAGTACCTAAAAACAGCAGCCAATAGCATTGCATGTCCTGTCTCAATCCTTATAAATAAGTCAGTCCAGGAATCCCATGTAATATTTCACTGGAAAAAGTCACACGTTATCCCTCTACACAAAGGAGGAAATTCAACAGACATTCATAACTTTAGACCTATAACAATCTTATCTCTCCTCACAAAAATACTTGAAAAATATTTACAAAAAACAATTGCTAGTCTATCTCCAGCAGGAAGAACTCCTATCCCCTACATGGCATGGCTTCTGTCCTTTCCATAGTACTAGCACTGCCATTCTAATGTATAGAGATACTGTCAGTTAAGCTAGAGATTATGGCAAACTAGTATCTTCCTTATTTCTAGACTTGTCTAAAGCCTTTGACACTGTTTGTCACAGCAAACTTCTACATCAAATGTCCTCACTAGGTCTCTCTCAGCCCACCCTTCTGTGGTTCAAATGCAAACTATCCAATAGGTATCAGTCACTAAAATGGCACTCCACACCCTCTCCTTATTTCCCAGTCACCACCGGTGTACCACAAGGCTCTATCCTTGCTACCCCCCTTTAACATTTTCTCCAACACCCTCTATACTTCCTCAAAACAGGCCACCCTAATACAATAGGAGATGATTCCACTATCATTTGCACATCTGAAATCATGGTACACCTCCAAAAAAAAAATACTCAGGAAACTTTAACAGCCACTGAAACGTGGATTTGTAACTCACAACTCATGTTCATCCCCAAAAAGGCCAAACTACTACTTTTTTCCCCAAATGATAATACAACCAGTGAAGTCATTTCTCATAGCAAACTATTAGGGGTAATAGTGGATGATAATTTAACATTTGACCTGCATATACAACATAGGATAAGAAAAACTCATCAAAAAATATTCTCAGTAATACAACTAAAACTAAGCTTGCTAATATTTATCTCCTCCTCACTCTTCTTTATGATGTTCCCATCCTTACTAAGCTCCAGGCTTCACAAACATTAAAACTTGAACAATGCAATAACAAAGATGCTAAATTTGCAGCATATAGCCCTTTCAGAACCCACCACTGTATAATACTAAAAAACCTAAATTGGTTAGAACTGTAACATCAACTAATATATACACAGCTTCTTACCACCTATAAAATTATCCAGGATCCATTTGCCTGTCCAACACTAAAAAACATTCTACACAACTATTTCCCCAGTTGATCATCATGATCCAGTGACCAAAAACTCCTGTCTGTCTACAGATCTAAAAAATCTGCTGGGCATTGTCTGTACTCGTTAAAGGTTGCTAAGGCCTGGAACTCCTTACCTGTAACCATCAGGTCTATACCCCCCTCCCATCTTTCAAAACCTCTCTGAAAGATGTCCTAGCTAAACTCTGTCCTCTTCTTGCTCAAAACCCAGATAAACTATATCCATAAATGTGAGCCAGTACCTATTAATTCTTTATACCTCCT
The DNA here is from genome assembly GCF_019279795.1 of Protopterus annectens. Classification (NCBI taxonomy): domain Eukaryota; kingdom Metazoa; phylum Chordata; order Ceratodontiformes; family Protopteridae; genus Protopterus; species Protopterus annectens. The sequence continues at coordinate 58,324,096 of NC_056743.1, read as the reverse complement.
TACTCTCCCTTTTTCACTTACTTCCTTAGTGCTATCTAACTCTCTTTCCTGACTTTCTCTATAAATATACCATACACCTACTTTCCCTCACTTTATATTGCAACTCCTGTTTGTATTAGACTAGCTTACCTTTAATTTCTCTATAAACTGTCTAAAATTTCTCTAAATACTAAATGATTGTCATATACCTTGTATTGATTCTTAACCACTTTTTGTCTAATTTGTTATAATTATTTAAAGTGCAGATGTTTTTGTTTTATGTTTAAAGATTGGATAATTATTTTTCTTAAAATGTTTTGTATTAATTTGGAGCTTTTCTAAATGGGCCTCTGCTGAAAATGGGCTTCTACCCAGTCAGACTTCCCGGTAATCATATACCAATAAATAAATAAATAATTTAAATATCCAGCTTAGGTCAGGTGATTATTATGTTGCACACAAAATATTTAGATGACTTTAAAACACTATAGACTAAAAACAAATAAACTCGGTTAAAAATATGCTTTTCACAAATATTTAGAATAAATAATTAAACTTCTAGCTACACTTTATTAAAAAACTTAATAAACATATTTGCATGCACACACACACACACACATATATATATATATATATATATATATATATATATATATATATATATATACACATATATAGTTTACTAACAAACTTTGGAATAGCAGTCATGCGTTTATTCACAATGCCGAACCAAAAACTATGAAAATGTACTCACTGATTTCCTGTAAAATATCGTAACTGATAACTGTGACAGTCCCATTCACAACACCGAACTTTCAGAATCGAAAGTCTGTGTTAGCATGTACATTTTGCAGGGGGAAAGTCCCCATGCACCCCCCACACCACTTGCAACTTAAATATACCAACTCTGAGGTCGTACTACAGTGAGGAAAATGGGAAATTCCCCACTCCCCACTGTATAGCGATCTCCATTCACAATGCCGAACTCATAATAATGAATGAAGCTCTACATTCATTATTATGGTTTGTAATATTGCAGTTCGGCATTGCAAACCTTGAGCACTGTGGTTTCGACCAAGCGGTAGTCGTATAACTGCCATTCCAAATATTGATACTAAATATATATATATATATATATATATATATATATATATATATATATATATATATATAAATAAAACATCATATTGTCAGATTATGTAGCTACAGTAATGCAAATGTCTAACAAGCATAACTTGAGATACAGGAATCATGATTTTTTACAAAGACAAGTAGTCTAGTGAGAGAAATTGAAGTGGCAGAAAGGAAACTTCTATGATCGGTGATACAACCTATGTGTTTAAAATTACTGTCATTATAGACATATATCCTTATATAATGTTATCATGTTCCTTTGCTATGTGGCATATACATTGGTTTGAATGAATCATAGTAAAGAATACATTGAGATTGTTATTAGGAGACCGAGTATAGACAATTGGAGTAGGAAGAATATTTATTAAAAGTAAAAGTGGTTGTCAGAGGTTTTGAGATAAAGTAATTACTTTAGTAGTATAATGTAAATTGTAGAAGTAGAAAGGATAGTTTAGTATGTAATATAAACAGGAACAAAATCATGGTGTTCAATGCTGCTTTACCAATTACATAGTGCAGAAATAATGTTTGCAAGCATGTAAAATAAAGAGAAATATTTTACTTATATGAGTAAAATTATTTTCTCATTAATATCTGTTCTATTAAACACATTGTGGCTTTTTATTGGGTAATACTGTTGAACCATGCAACATAAGAGCTAAAGGCTCTAGTAGTTCTACGATGCACAGCATAGACAGAGTAACACTTTTCAAATAATCCAGATGATTATAGCTTCCCGCATGCACACTACACCAACTGAAAATTACATATCTCCCATTTGGCCTACAGTACAGACTATAGCTTTTTGCTCAGCATTAGTCATACCTTTCAACTGTCTGAATCTTTGCAGAATGCCCATTCTGCTTCGTATTGTTTTGTCTGTCCCTCATAACAGTTGTAGTTTTCTGGCAAATCACTGAAGATTGAAGTCAATAAACTAATGGCATGCATTTGAATTTCAGACATCACATCCTTCAAAAACATGCATGTGACATGAACTAGCAAATTTCTCAGTTTATAAGAGCAAAATTTAAAATTTGTCTTTATGTTTTGGCCTGTCTCCCACCCCCATTATTTTCAGCTGTATCCAGATTTTCTTGTTCTAACAGGTAAAGAGATATAATTACAGTGCTGCTCCTTTTTAATTATACTACAGCTGCTGGTTTTATGAGTTCTTATAGCACCCAGCATAGCATGGAACTGTGTTGCCTTATTTTACTTCCTTATTAACTAGTACATCAAATGATGTTTGCAGTTATGTAAACTAAAGCAAAGTACTCCTCAAACGTATATGAGTAAAATAAGTTTGCCATTCCTTATTTGTTCTACTGGACATAAAACCATCTCCTGTCAATCACCTGATGTTTTATTGTTCAACTCTAGGCTGTATTAGCTCTATATTGCACATCACAGCACTAACATAATGACACTTCTCAAACAATCAAGACCACATTGCTATATGCTGTTTCCTCATTACACATTAAATGATGTTTGCAGACTTTTAAACTAAAGTGAATTATTACTGTTTGTCAATACGAGTTATTTCTAACTATTTGTCAATATCATAGCTACAAAGTTAATGATGTTTGTAGACTTTTAAACTAAAGTGAATTATTACTGTTTGTCAATATGAGTTATTTCTAACCATTGGTCAATATCATAGCTACAAAGTTAATGATGTTTGCAGACTTTTAAACTAAAGTGAATTATTACTGTTTGTCAATACGAGTTATTTCTAACCATTTGTCAATATCATAGCTACAAAGTTAATGATGTTTGTAGACTTTTAAACTAAAGTGAATTATTACTGTTTGTCAATATGAGTTATTTCTAACCATTGGTCAATATCATAGCTACAAAGTTAATGATGTTTGTAGACTTTTAAACTAAAGTGAATTATTACTGTTTGTCAATATGAGTTATTTCTAACCATTGGTCAATATCATAGCTACAAAGTTATAAAACTCGTGATTGTCATTTCTTTGCCAATATATACTAATATGAGATAACTACAGTGTTCTTACTTTCCCATAGTATCTGTACTAGAAACATTGACTGAAAAATATTGTATCACATAAAACTAATATACTAAGTTCTCTTTATAGAATGTTGACCGTAACAGAAATATTAAAAAAAGATTATTTTGCAAAGAGACAATGCCTGTTGTACTTCATTTATGATGGGCTTCCATCTCACACTTCCATCTTCAAAATATACTAACTCCAAAATCAAACACACTTTGGGTATGGAGAAACTTCCCTAACCCTATAGTTCCTTCATTTCATTAAAGGAATTAAGATTCAATGAAAAAATAGAGTTGATTAAATATGCACCCAGATTCATGAACAGTCTATTCTTGCACAGACTGTTCCATGTAGGAATACAGCAGCAGTGCACCCTACATATTAATGAGGGCATGCTGCTGTATTTCTCCACCTACACGATCCATGTACGAGTGCAAGGGGTATGAATAAGTCCTGCACAGACACTTAAACATGCCCCCTGCACTCAGAAAGTGCCATACAGCACTTTCAAACATGGAAGTGGCATAATATTAGTGCTTGGCTCTAATATTATGCATTATTTCAGTGTCCACGGACACGGAAATGTAAAACTGAGCATGTCAGTGTCCGTGGACACTGAAATAAGAAGAAGAAAAAAAAAAGCACACAATCCCTAAGAAGTAGCCTGTACACTACATGACTTTCCCCGGAATGGCCAGATCCCTGCCCCACATGCCTGCAACCTGCTGATAAATATATGTAATAATTTAATATTTCTTTTTCTTTTTTTTTTTCACAATAAAAAAAGAAAGTTTAAGCACAGCACATTGGGTTTCATTGCCATGGCGCTTTGCACAGCCCAAGTTAAATGCTGTTTGAGAGTCAAATAGAATTCTGAAGGAGAAATCCTCATTGCTGATGTAGCATAGTGGTTAGAGCACTGTTTAGCATACAAGACATGCATGGCTCAAATCCCAGCTCTGGTTAATGTATTTTATGTGTGGAAGCAGATGTAATTTAATTTTTATGAATTGGAATATTTGTAAGTCATATGCCTCACGTATGGTAGTGTAGGGCTGGGAAAAATGCCATATGGAAATGTAAAAAAAAAAATTCAATTTGTTTTTAAATAATTGTTTGCAGCCAGCTAAGCCTGCCACAGCTCTGCTGAAACTAGCTAACAATTGCTTAAGCATGAAAATATAAGCAATCCTTAGCAACCAGAAGCTTTGCTTAGCTGGCTTAAGCCTTGGTAAGAGGATTTGCGCAGAGCTAAGCATAGCTTAGCATAATTGAAAATTGGCCAATCATGGAAAAGTGTGGAAAAATGGCCTTATTTAAACTGCACAGGCAGAAATACAGCCATATCTCTTCGAGTCTGATCAGGGCAGCAACAATGCCAGGCGTAGGAGAGGGCGTTCGCTTCCGAGCGCAACGCTGGGGCATCCAGGAGTTCAGAGTCATGGTTGGACTCCTTATCAAAGACCATGAAACTAGACTGCTGCAAGCCCAGTACCAGGGTTCCCAGTACAAAGAGGAGGGCTGGCTCCATCTGGCACGTGATCTCACCAGTGCCACCGGCATTTCCTGAACTGGTGAGCAGGTGCGTCATCACTATGATGACCTAAAGCATAGGAGGGGTGAGCTCTTGACCCAGTGGATCCAAGAAGCATGAGCGGTGGAGGTCCCAGAAGTTTGTAAGTATCCAGTCTGTGCATTTGTAAATAATTATTTAAAAATTGTATATGTAACTGTACAGGTGTACTTAATGTGTATTCTTTCCCCATACAGCTGCCGCTGAGAGTGCCATGAACATTGATGCCCATGCTCAGCACTTGGTCCGACTGCACCAAGAGTTTGGTGAGTACAGAAATATTCATAATATCTGCTGTAATAAATCAGAAATAGTAAAGGTAGTGCTGTCTGTATATATAATTGTGCTCCAACTGTACTGAGTAAATGCATGTGCCAAGCTTCCAGTGTTAGAACTCAGTAGTGCCAGCTGCTGTGTAATGCAGAGTTTTGTAGCAAACAAGGTACAATTGATGAGAGGAAGAGTAGGATATGTATTAGGCTGTCTGAAAGAACCTGCTAAGAAACTGCTGTGCCAGGGCTATTGTAACAGTTAGATGAGAAGCAGTCCTCCTGTGCAGATCATGAAGTAATACTAACTGTGGATTTATGAGTTTTAGAAAGTGTTATGTCAAAAATAATAAAGCTGACTACCACAAACTTTGTCTTTCATTTGTCATGTATCTGAAAAGTACAATTGTGTAGCTGCTGCAGCATGCAGTAACTGAGGTGAAATGATGTAGCACTGTTCGTCTGCATAGTTCAGAATTTGGATCTGACATAACTGACAAAATGCAAAAGTAAATATTTTCTTCAGTAATGTCTTGTACTGTGTTCCTGCCAGCATTGCCTTGTGTTACCCTTTCCATTTCAGCTGTATGTAGTCCTGAATGTACATGAAAGTGTAAGACACTAAGAGGTGCAGACTGCAAAAGTAGTGTGTTGATTTGATTCTGAATTGAAGTATGTGTTATTAAAATGTCCTGATGTCTAGTTTTAATAATATGCTCATATTGTGTAAACAGTAACATCAACATTTTTTTGTTATGATTTTTGTTGTAATTATTCTGGAAAACAAATAAAAAGACATTTGATAAAAAAAAGTAAAGTGTGTAGAAAAGTATGTACTAGACAGAAATAACTCAAGTAGCAGACACCACTTCCCCAGTAGCTCAGTCTGACAATGTCTAGGTCTGTAGTTCCCCTTTGCACACACACACACCACGGTTCGAATACAGGGACTGCTACTAACATGTCTTTCTAGTTCTACAGCTGTAAACTTGAATATTCGTAGAAACAATAACCTATTGTGAACAGATATTTTCCCCACATGTAAAGAAATATTTGCAGAAGCAGTAGGATGTGTATATGTATGTAATGTGGAAGCAGTATGATGGGTATATGTATGAAATGTGAAAGCAGTATGATGGGTATATGTATGAAATGTGGAAGCAGTATGATGGGTATATGTATGAATGTGGAAGCAGTATGATGGGTATATGTATGAAATGTGGAAGCAGTATGATGGGTATATGTATGAAATGTGGAAGCAGTATAATGGGTATATGTATGAAATGTGGAAGCAGTATGATGGGCATATGTATGAAAAGTGGAAGCAGTATGATGGGTATATGTATGAATGTGGAAGCAGTATGATGGGTATATGTATGAATGTGGAAGCAGTATGATAGGTATATGTATGAAATGTGAAAGCAGTATGATGGGTATATGTATGAAATGTGGAAGCAGTATGATGGGTATATGTATGAAATGTGGAAGCAGTATGATGGGTATATGTATGAAATGTGGAAGCAGTATGATGGGTGTATGTATGAAATGTGGAAGCAGTATGATGGGTATATGTATGAATGTGGAAGCAGTATGATGGGTATATGTAAGAAATGTGGAAGCAGTATGATGGGTATATGTATGAAATGTGGAAGCAATATGATGGGTATATGTATGAAATGTGGAAGCAGTATGATGGGTATATGTAGGAAATGTGGAAGCAGTATGATGGGTATATGTACGAAATGTGGAAGCAGTATGATGGGTATATGTATGAATGTGGAAGCAGTGTGATGGGTATATGTAGGAAATGTGGAAGCAGTATGATGGGTATATGTATGAAATGTGGAAGCAGTATGATGGGTATATGTATGAAATGTGGAAGCAGTATGATGGGTACATGTATGAAATGTGGAAGCAGTATAATGGGTATATGCATGAAATGTGGAAGCAGTATGATGGGTATATGCATGAAATGTGGAAGCAGTATGATGGGTATATGTATGAAATGTGGAAGCAGTATGATGCTAAAAGTGTATTAGTTCTGGTTTATGCACTTGGGCTTCAGGCCAGTTATTTTACATTAAGAAGGTTCGTGGTCTGCACTCTTGTGGGAGGAGAGGCTGGACTCTGCCCTTCTGAGCTGGGAATTTCTGGTTAAAGGTTTATAGTGCCTTCATATTTGAACTGTTTCTTACTGAAATTGGTACACCTTGTTTGCTGTAGCATAGACTAGATCCAGGCCTGCTGAATCTAGCTTTGTTTGTATGCTTGTTGTTTGTTTGCTTGTTATTCCACCTAAAACGCTGCTTCTCAGCGCTTCTGTGGATCCCTAGTAATATCTGCATTGCTTACTGTACTTATTTCCTTGTTTCACTTGAAAGAAAGTTACTGTTTGTCGTTTTTTGCATTTAAGTTACCTGTAACACATTGCACTTAAGTTACCTGGCACTTGCTCACTAAAGCAATTATATGTCAGCACTAAAAATTAAAAGCACTACACCCTCACTCCCCATTGGCCCTTGTTTTCAATTATAAAGGAATTCCCAATATTATTTTAGCATGTCCAAAGGTCAGTTGTCAATCTCCTCTCCTGTCCAGCTGGTGAACCTGGGAATCTTGAGGCAATGTTACAACTGCCTCATGTACACAGACAACCCTCTCCTCCTCCCAACAAACTCCAACACATGTGAGAGATGCAACCATATAGCCAAACTGGAGGATAAGCTCTCTCAACTCAGTACTGGCATAACCAGTCAGGAGGAGAAGGAAACCACACTCACTACAATTCCAGTCTCACATAGACCTACCACGACAGCAAACCAAACACATAATCACACAAAAACATACTCGGAGGCTCTAAATAAAGATCTGCCAAAGCAGCAGAGACCTCCAAAGCAGACACCGAAGCAACCGCTACCCCAAAACAAAACACGTGCGACACATATCTCACAAAGCCAGTGTGCCGAACAGTCACAGCCCTTAAGGCTAAACAATACACCTGATACACTTGTAATAGGTGACTCTATCGTCAGGCACACTGACGTCCCGCTCACCAGGCTGAACAAGGAGAAGGTCACGGTGAGCAGCCTGTCGGGCGCTAGGATCCGCCACATAACACAAGCACTCAGGTCACTCCAAGGCAAGTACACAGAATTAGTAGAAATGTAGTTTTATTTCTAAACTGTTTAATATTGTAGCCCTTTGTTTGTTTGGTACCTTCTCTCTGTGTGTCTCTTTCCCTTACTATATCCTTCACCTTACTTCTCCTCTCGTTCTTAGCTATCCTGACTTATTTATACTTGCTTGGAGTTTCTGCTCTTTCTTTTATAGCCTCTCATCTCTCCCGCTACTTCTTAGCTTCAGCGACGATTGTGTGTTGTTGATGCAGTACCCTACGCTCCTTCTCTGACTTCCTCTTTCATGTTGGTGATTAGTAACCGATGTGGCATTGCCTTCTGCACTTACTTATTCTGTTTTTCTGACTATTTCCTCAGCCCCTCTTCTCCCTGCTAACTTACAGTTGTAGCTTTACAGTGTAACTTGGGTTGCTTTAGTCGCTTGACTAACTGTGTGAATCTTTTTCCTTACAGCTGGCCCTCGGTTGTGTTTCCTTGACCCCTCTTGTAGTGGCTACCTGCCCAGCAAATAAGCTCCAGTAAAGCTCCTCCAGGAAAAGGGAATCTGACTCTGCTAACTTTCACTAGGCAGCACCTGCTCTAAAACCTGCCGCATGTATGTACTTTTAGTACCACTACTTGTTTGTCACAAGACAACGCTCTGCCTCGTGGCTGCCAGCAGCTTGCCTTACTCAACACCCTACTCTCACCAGTGGCCATTTCTATTTTCCCACATTTTTTTCCTCATCTCGACTAGCCTGTACTGCATAGCTATTACTATACACAGCCACTAGATGGCAGTATAAGTCTGCTTTCCCCTCTCTAGTTGTATTCCACTCATTAGGGAATTCACCTCTAAGCTTACTATCCACTCCCTTGAATCTACCTCAAGTAATCATACCTGTCCTACCCTGTGTTTCGTTCCTATTTTCTTAGCTATCCTGACTTATTTATACTTGCTTGGAGTTTCTGTTCTTTCATTTTTAGCCTCCTATCTCTCCCACTACTTACATTCTCCTGCTCTTCAAACACTGACCCCTGTAGTGATTTGACACTATTAACCTATACTCATTAGTTTTTAACTCTATCTGGACTCACTATATTTCTACAGACTCTTTCGAATCCATCCTTTTACATCCTACTATTTTCCTTCTCCACTAGAAGGGCTCAGCTAACCCTGGGAGTGCTCCCAAACGGGCCTCCTGATTGTTTTTCTCCTGGCTTTCTTTCTCCTTGGTTCTTCCCGCTCCGTTCGCCCTACGGGCTCACTCCGCTCCCCTACCCTACCCCCAATTCCCACCCACCCCCAGGGGTCCTAGTCTTATAGCTCTACAACCACACCCCTTTCCCTCCCATCCTATCTCTCTCCTTCCCGCCAAATTACTACCAAGCCTTAACACACCCCTTCCACTCCCCCTATCACTTTCTTTGCCCAGTTACCTAAATTTCTTACATTACCTTTCTCCCTTACTTATACTTCTCCTTTTACCCTACTCTATCTTCTCTACTCCACTCATTCTTTATTCTCTCTAGCATCCAATTCTTTTTCCTACTTTTCAAAAGATCTACCACCCCTCTCCTGCTTAACATACTCATCCTCTCTCACTTGTACTTTCCTCCTTCCTCCTCACCTCTCAGACAACTAAATAATGACTCCCTATATACCAACTTTGCCTATACTCTCAATCTTACTCTTAACCACCCTTCTCTCCACATACCATCTCACCTTCTTTGAAATTTCACTTAACAACTATCAAAATGCTTCACAAAAACACACTTCTACTTTATTCACTTTCACATCATACTCTAATATTAATTCCACCCCTAGCTATTATCTACCTTTATTCCACAGGCTACATCACCTTACCTACCTCCTACAATCAGACAAAAAAACAAAACCTCTCACACTTCTAAAGAGCAATCTTTTAACTAAACTAGTTAATCCTACCCTACAAGATGGGGACATCCACCCCAACCCTGGCCCTATCTCCCCTCCTCCCCAAAACTGCTCACCTAACTATAACAATAACTTCCTCATAGGGCACCTCAACATTCAAAGCATACACAAGAAAATACCTTTCATCCATGCCCTCTTAGATATCCATTCTTTTGACATCCTTTGCCTCTCTGAAACCTGGCTAAACCCAGGCACAAAAGACTCAGAGATTATACCCCAAGGTTATAATTTAGTAAGACATGACCGCTTAAAACATAAGGGTGGCGGAGTAGCAATACTTTTCAAGAATCAACTTAACATCTCTACCCAACCAGCATGTCCAAACCAAGATAGCAAAATAGAAGCCATCATTATTAAACTCCAACTAAATGCCAAAAAAGCCCTTTACATTATATGCGTGTATCTTCCTCCAGGCAACAACATTCCAATATTAGAAGACTTTCTAAGCTGGGTTTCTACTACCTACCCCCAAGAAACCATAATTCTTGGCGACGTTAACATAGATTGGAACACTATCAATGATGTCAATCCCTCCTCTCATATTAACCTACACGGTTTCACCCAAACCATTACCTCAACTACAAGGGTCCATAAGCCCAGTAAGAGAGAGAGTATATTAGACTGGATACTCACAAATAAAGTAAACAAACAGTATAAAGTAGGTACTATGCCGGACGATGTCAGTGACCACTCCCTAACCTACATTACTAGACAAAAATCAGAATGTGTTAACCTCCCAAATACTAGGCTAATTCGATCCATCAAACATTTTAACATAGACCTCTTCCAAGCTGAACTGAGAGCATGCAATTGGAATTGCTTAAAATCACTTGCCCTGGAGGAGGCAGTCTCATATTTCAATACTACCTTCTTATCCATACTTGATAAACATGCTCCTGAACGTTCTATTAGAGTAAAAACCAAAACAGCCCCATGGCTTACCAACAATACTAAAAACATCATTCAAACCAGAAACAGAGCATGGACAAAATGGAGATGCCATAGACAAAACCCTGATTTAATTCTTTTTCGCCAGCTTAGAAATTTAGCTAAAAAATCAATAATCTCTGACAAGAAAAATTCTACTGTGAACTTCAGGAAACTCATCTTAACAATTCTAAATACTTCTGGTCATCAGTAAATAGACTTCTCTCCCCAGGAATTGCTAAAACTCCATCCCCACTTAATGCTGACCCAGAAACCCCTCTCCAGACTGCTAATGCTTTCAACTCTTTTTTCTCTGAAACTATTCAATCCCTAGCCAAACAAATGAACACCAACAACTCTTATATTCCAAATAATATAGCTAACTCCTCCTTTAACTTCTCTCTAAAACCCATATCTACTTCTTTCATATATAGACTCATTCACAAACTGAAACCTTGCACCCCTTCTGCAGACAAGCTCCCTTCTCTCTTCCTTCAGAAAGCGGCCAAAGTAATAGCTTACCCTATATCCTTACTTATAAACAGAACTATCCAAGAGGGAACCATCCCTGACATCTGGAAAATCTCCTATATTATCCCACTACATAAAGGTGGTAACTCCCTTGACCTCTCTAACTTTAGACCTATCGCCCTTCTCTCACCCCTAGCCAAAATCATGGAAAAATGTATTCATCAGCAACTTGTGCACTATCTCTCTCTTCACAACATAATAGCAAACTGTCAGCATGGCTTTAGACCTCACCACAGTACCACCACTGCCCTTCTTTCCTTTGTAGACACTATCAACAAAAATCGTAACAACAATACTCTCTCTTCCGCTCTCTTCATTGATCTCTCTAAAGCTTTCGATATGGTCAACCACTCTCTCTTAATCAATATTCTTGAATCTCTCTCTTGTGACAAATTCGCCATTAAGTGGTTTAAATCTTATCTTAACAACAGACAACAAGCAGTATTATGGGAAAACCATATCTCATCACTCTTGCCCATTTCCATCGGAGTTCCCCAGGGCTCCATTCTTGGTCCACTTCTGTTCTCTCTCTTTATTAACGATCTACAGACTGCAATCCCACAAGCAACCTGCATACAATACGCAGATGATTCTACCCTTATCTGCTCGGCACCATCCCCTACAGAACTAATCTCACTGACCCAAAATACCTTTAATTCCGTAGAAACATGGTTTTCTAAACGGTTTCTCCTTCTAAATGCCAAAAAAACAAAACTCCTCCTCTTCTCCCCCACCACTCGATCCCCCCCTTTAAACTTTACCATTTCCTCAAATAACGGTACTCTCATCTCACCTGATCTCACTACAAAGCTTTTAGGAATAACCATTGACAATAATCTCTCCTTCGATCAGCACATTAACAACAACATCAAATTAGTTAACAGAAAAATAGGATCCCTTTATCGCATCAAACCTTTTCTAACCCCAGCAACTAGAATCAAAATTGCACAATCTCATCTTTTATCAACACTCCTATCGCCTCCCTATTTATACAAACCTTAAGAAAAGTAACCTCAACAAACTTACAACCTGCTATAACAACATAGCTCGCCGCCACTAGTAACCCATTTAGGACCCACCATTGTCTAAATCTAAAACAACTAGGCTGGCTAGAATTTCAAAACTACCTTATAATTCCTCAACTCACTATTGCCCACAACATTTTATACCTACCTGACAACACCCCAATACTCTCTCAACTTCTAATCCCTTACAACAATCTCAACTCACTTCGCTCCTCTTGTAAACTCATGACAAAATCTATAAAGGCGAACAACACAGCAGGTGTTTCTTTATTCACTAACACAATAGGTAAAAGTTGGAATCTCCTACCTAGTGACATAACTCTGACCACATCCCTGCCACTTTTCAAACAAAAACTTAAACACTACTTCCAAAATCATTGGCTGTGCTCCTGCAATACACCTGACTAACCATTTTCTCTTACCCTGTTTCCCCTCCACTCTTTTCTTCTCTACCCTCCTCAGTTTTTGTTTCTTTCACTGTTTTGAGATTAAGTATGTACTTTTTGTACAATTGTGTATATTTAATGAACTGCTTATTGTAAACTTGTTCCTTTTAAATTATCCTTTCTTTTTTGTAAGATCTGATCTTAGCTTTTAACTTAGAGTAGTAAATTTTATTATGTAATGTACTTAGTATATAGTGGAGCTTTTCTCCTCGGGCCTCTGCTGAAAATGGACATGTATCCAGCCAGACTAGCCCGGTCAACAAATGTAAAATAAAAAAAATAAATAAAATAAAATATGACTCAGTCATTGTCCATGCTGGTGTGAATGACCTGAGACGTACCTCCCTGGACTACATGAAAAGAGACATAGAGGAGCTCTCTGAGCATGTAGCCTAGGCCGGTATGACCCTGACCTTGAGTAGCATCTTACCCTCACCAAGAATGATGCCACAATATGAAGACAAGATGATCAATTTCAACAATTGGCTTAAGTACTGGTGTCATTCAAAGGGGATCCAATGCCTGTCAGCCTGGGATGATATGCTCGACAAGCCACGATGCTTCGCTAGGGATGGCTTGCACCTGTCACTCCTGGGCTTTCAGATATTGGCAAAGGCTCTTGCTACCCCATAGTGCCTTTTTTAGGCAAGGCTCAAAAGACAAACCCACCTCCATTGGTATTACAAGGGATAAGAAACTAAGAGTAATGCTACTCAACGCCAGAGGTCTAAACCTCAAGATGCACACACTTAAAACTCTCCTTAGCATGGAGAACATCGATATCTGTGCAGTAACAGAAACCTGGTTCAGAGCTCCCGAGAGCACCCCAGCACTACCAGGTTATACCTCATACCATGCTTTTCGGCCCCAAAACTTGGACCGAACCACAAAAGGAGGGGGAGTATCGATATTCATCAAAGATACCCACACCTCCAGGTTGGTGGCAAAGCACGAAGCATCAGAGACTATCCATGTGCAACTAACAGTGGGTAAAACTGCCTTCTAGTTTATAGCCTGCTAGAGACCACCCTCCCAAACCCAGGAACCCCACTCGGCCTTCCTGAGAACACTGGAAAATATGAAGGTCTCTCCAAACACCATTATACTGGGCGACTTCAACTACCCAAACATAGACTGGGAGCATTACTCTAGCTCCAACACCCTAGCCCAAAGGTTCCTAGAATTCATAAACTCAAATGCTATGGAACAACTTGTTACCACTCCCACAAGAGGGGAAAACATATTGGACCTGATCATCACCAACATGGGGACTCTATGCTCCAGACCAGAAGTGTATCCCTCACTGGTAAGATCAGACCATAAACTGATCTCACTGGATATTCACATCCCGACCCCACCCCCTGCCCAGAAAACCACAGTGAAAAACTTCTCTAAAGCAAATTTCACACTCCTCAAATCCGAGGTGGAATCCTTAAAAGCCCCTGGACCTGTGGAAAATACGGCCCAGACTGCAGAATCCTTTATAAATGCATTCTATGAACACCTTCAGGAATGCATGGATCATGCAATCCCAAATAAAACCAAGACCCAATCCTCCAAAGGCAGACATCCTGTCTGGTGGACCCCAGCCATAAACATACTATACAATAGAAGAAGGAAGCTACTACATGATAGAGCAAAATCCCCAAAAAGGGACGGCATCTCCGATCAGTATTAGCAAAAAATTAGGGCACTCATAAAATCGTCTAAGGCCAGCTTCGAGAGAAAAATTGCACAGGACACTAAGAATAATCACAAGGCTTTCTTTAGTTATGTTAGGAACCTGGGTGGGAATTCCCAGATATGCTCAGAATTAGTCCAAAATGACAAAAAATACACCAAACCCACAGACATTGTCAACATCCTAGCTGACAGGTTCAGCACAAACTTCTCTCCCCCCCCCTCCCCACCAGAAGGGCAAATATCTATCCCAGCAGAGTGCTGCCCCCCTAACATCTCAGATGCTCAGGTAAGAGCTGCCCTCTCCAAAGCAAAAAATACAGCATCAATGGGACCAGACGGTGTCCCAGGCTGCGTCCTACATGAACTCCAAGAAGAGCTAAACCCAAACATAAAACTACTGTTCAATCTCAGCCTTACTACAGGATATGTACCCAAAGAGTGGTGTACAGCAACAGTGGTCCCTCTCCACAAAGATGGTGCCTCAATGGACCCTGGAAACTATCACCCCATAAGCCTGACTAGCTTGGTCTGCAAAGCTATGGAAAGGATCATCATGGACCTCATAAATAAAGATATTGGGGGCCTACAGACACTGGATCCTACCCAGTTCAGCTTTGTTAAGGGCAGATCCTGCCTCTTAAACCTGGTCGATTTCTTTGAAACAGTCACCAAGGCCATTGACGAGGGGAAGGTGGTCCACACAGCCTACCTGGACCTCACAAAAGCCTTCGATACAATACCCCACTCGGGCATTATAGATAAGCTCACCAGCTTAAATATAAACCCCTGTGTCACTAGATGGGTTGCAAACTGGCTCAAGGACAGAACCCACATGGTTAGAATTGCTGGAGCCATGTCAGACTCCAAACCAGTTACAAGTGGCGTCCCACAAGGCTCAGTCCTGGGACCTCTCTTGTTCGGTATATATTTCTCGGAGGTACAGGCCAACACAGAAGGACTGTGGCTGACCAAGTTCGCAGATGACTGCAAACTGGGCACCATAATCGACTCTCAAGCCGACACAAGCATCCTCCAAAAGGGCCTCATAGAAACAGACAACTGGTGCCAGAGCCATGGGCTCAAGCTAAACGCCAAAAAGTGTATAGTCATCCCCTTTGGCAAAACCAAAGTGCCCACAAATTACCACATAGGTGGTAATCCATTAAGTACAGAAGAAGTAATTAGGGACCTGGGGACCCAAGTTGATAGCAATCTCTCATTTGACAACCAAGTGGCCAAAGTGGTTAGAAAAACATTTTATATAGCCCACCTAATCATGAAGGGATTCACATCTAGATTAGGGGAGGTCATCGTGCCTCTTTACTCATCCCTCATCAGGCCCATAATTGAGTACAATGCCCCTTTTGGGCTGTACCTTACCAAACACCTGCAGCAACTGGAAAGACCCCAAAAGTACCTCACCAAGAGGATCAAAGGGCTCAAACAGATGCCATATGCTGCCCGGTTAAAGAAACTCTAGCTCTACTCAGTGGCATACCACCTGCTCAGAGGCGACCTGTGCCTGACGTATAAAGCCATGTCCAACTCGGAATTAAGGGACATGCTGCACCTCAAAAAATCCAAATCCCATCGAGCTACACGCTCGAGAGACTTGAACCTCAGCACTGAAATAAATAGGACATGCTGGAGGGACAGATTCATAACCCAGAGGCTCCCTTCACTCTGGAATAAAATCCCAGTCCAGGTAAGGCAGAGTCCCTCATTGACTCTCTTCAAGAGGAATCTTGATGAGTGGATGGGAGATCGTAGGTTTACCCCGGGTATCACTTCTGTGTCACTGTTAGACAGAGGCACAGTATACTAACCTCGAAAAAGGGCATAGCAAAATTAATTTAAAATGGGTGGCGAAAGCCAAACATACTCTGGCTAGGCTTATAAATGCCCTAGGGCAGATAGCCTAGTATGAACCTATGAACCTATGGGTATATGTATGAAATGTGGAAGCAGTATGATGGGTATATGTATGAATGTGTACAAATGTTCTGTTGAGCAGCCCTCTTCCTACAAATAGTAGCAGGCTAGCCATCTACACTATGCAGTCTGGCCAATACAAGCCTCTCAAGTGTCACGCTGTCATGGATAGTTTCCCCATGTTGCCAAAAAACCTGCACCCAGATAACATCACAGTACAAGTATGCCAAAAGCACACTTACAGAACAGCAGGACAGGGAAAACATTGTTACTTGTACCAGTAAGTATGACAGGTATAAGTCCCCTATACTTATTTACATAGAGTTGTCATACCTTGGCCCACAGTACTCCAGCTGCACGTATGTACAGGTGTGTATGTGCTGTAGTAACTGCATGGCCCAGATAGAGGTTAAGGGAGGGTAGAACTGTACAGTATTGAACAGTAGTGTATTGAGAAGTATCACTGAATGCAGTTGTTAATGGAGTTATTTTCTCTTCCCCCACCACTCATCTGCTCCAGTAATTGCACAAATTGTAATATGGGTATGTTGTTACCAAAACTTACTGTTGGGACCGTTGTTCCATTTTGGTTATTATAGTTGAAACTGTGTGCATACTAACATACCTTGTTGAATAACCATTATTGTTGGCCTGTTGTCATAAATATAATTAGCATGCTAATGCAATCCTGACTGCCATTACATTTCTGCATGTGTTCTGTTTGCCATGTCACTGTTACAATTCCATTGTTCTGGGTCATTTGGAACACCCATGCATGCTGTGTTGACTAATGTTTAAATGTTTTGTTCATGACTAACCAATACACCTTGTTAATTCTTACTCCATTGCATATTTGAGTAGGCCGATCCTAGCGGATCCGCCTTTCCCACCCCACCTGGCCAGGGCACCGGATCCCAGCACATCTGGGACCCAGTCTGGACCTCCTTCATATGCTGGTCCTGCACCACCCTCAGGTGGAACCATTGCAGGGGATGTGGCCCAACTCCCCCTGCACTCGGGCACGGTGAGGATCTTGTCATCTGGCAAGAGGTCCATGGCATGGTGCGCAGTGTCCTCCAGTTGGAGCTGGATGAATGACTGTGCCAGGTGGAGGGTAGACTGGCTCAGCTTGAGGGGCAGCCGGCCCCTCCAGCTCAGCCCCCAGCACAGCCACATTTGGGACCATGGAGTAGTAGTGGTGACTGCCATCAGCTGGGGCATCAGTCCCACTACTATCATCTAGGGGTCTCATGGGCATCCATTTCCCAATCACCCTCCCCGTCCAAGGTGTCCCCCCCATGTGTCACACACCACCCCTGTCTGCTGTCTTGTGTGTCTTGTCTGGCTGCAAATGCAACCTCTCCTACCAAATGTTCCTACCCACATTTACCTACACTCCTTCTCCAACATCCCACTCTCACCTTAAATAAAAAAGGGCATCTGTCCTGCAAAAAAAAATTGTCCCATACATAGCTTTGTATTTCTCCCAGGGACACAGTCCCCTTACTCAATCTACCCCACTAATTATCATTTTATGCCACCCACACCTATCCCTGTGGGGTGTGAGGCTCTAAATTCCAAATTGCCCATAGTAAGATCAGCTGTTGCTGTTGAAGAAATGCAGAGCTATGGTCTTTTCCTACACCCATCCTGCATATCCCTAGCTGACTCTCATCTTGTTTTACCCCACTGCTTGTCCCCATTTCACCACTTTCCTGTCTCCATTTTTTCTTATCTTTATAGAAAATTAGCACGAGTTTAAGTAGCTGTAAGAGGACCTAAGCAAAGCCAAGCTGATGTAAGTGTCGCTTATCTTTGATTAACTCCATGAAAACCCATGCAAACCCACTTACAATTGCTTAAAAGTGCCTTAATCACTCTGTATCCAACAGCCCTTGTTCTGCTCAGCAACAAATTAATCAGCCCTTTCAAGTCTTGAAGCCAGAATCCTACACACTATTGCCACAGCAATCTACCACTAAGCCATTTGAGCTGTAGATATGCGTGATGTTTTTCAAACATATAATTCAGTAGAGTCATTCAACAGTAGGGAAAAGATTCTGTAGAATTAGTCAAGTTTTGTGTATGCATATATATATATATATACAGATATATATAAATATAAATATATATATATATATATATATATATATATATATATATATATATATATATATATATACACACACAAATGTATATGTGTATAGAGATGCATATACATATGGACAAATAGATACATAATATATGTACAGATATACATATGAAATATATACATTTAGAAATACATATATAGATAGAAAAGTAAATCAATATATACAGATGTGTGTATATATATATATATATATATATATATATATATGTACATAATATATATATATATATATATATATATATATATATATATATATATATATATATATATATATATATATATATATACACACACACACACACACACACACACACACACACATACACACACACACACACACACACACATATATATATATATATATATATATATATATATATATATATATATATATATATATATGTTTACATATACATGTATTGGAGTTGCACATCAGATCTATACTTCAAACCTCTTATTGTAACAAATCTGTCCAAAGGATGTCCAAATAAGGGTCAAGGGGCCCAAAATAGGGACATCTTTGAAATACTGCCCTTATCCCTCTGTCTCCAGCAGCAACTGTTCTGCCTTGCAACAAAAGGATCAGCCCTGCAAAGTCTTGAACCTAGGGTCCTGTATACCATAGTCAGAGCAATATACCACTACACCATGTGAGCTCTACAAAATGCTGATGCTTTTTCAAACATAACCGTCAGTAGAGTCATTCAAACATTGGGAAAAGACTCTGTAGAATCAGTCAGGATTTCTATATATACATGTACTTATGTATGGCAATGCATATATAGACAATATATATCTATAGGAGATATACATGTAAAATATATACATATATACATACACGGGTTCACTTTATTATCCCAAAATCCTGAAATATCGAATTTCAGAATTTCTAGATCATAAAGCCGAAACCTTACAATCCCGAAAGCCGAGAAGTGCAAATATTAAAATTGCGAACACTACACTAACCATACACCCCACACACACCTTCCCCAACACACACACACACTTAAACCTAAACTACATACAAGCAGGAGGGCAAGTCCCCCTGCACCCCCGCCCCACACCGCCCTACTTAAATATAGTAACTCCAAGGTCGCACTACACAGACACACATGAAAACACAACCACACACCTACATTCCCATCACACACACACATCACAGTCACAACACACACTTGACACACACTAAAGCCCCTAACTAACACACTTACACATAGATACATACCTGAACTTCCACCTATCCATTCACAAACCACAACACCAGAAGCGCTACTTCAACATCTTAAAAAATTAGGATTTTGAAATTCGCACTTCAGGTGTTTTGGTATTTAGAGCTTTCGGCTGTATAATCTTGGGATTCTGAAATTTGATATTTCAGAATTCCGGGATTATATAGTGGTCCCACATGCACATATAAAAGTAAAGTATATAAATACATACACACGCACACACACACACACACACACACACACACACACATATATATATATATATATATATATATATATATATATATATATACATATGTATACATAAATATACCTAAATATATAACAGCTACAAACAAATGAAATATGTGGGTCATGCTGCTCAACACTAGAGGTTCAAATCTCAAAAGGCACTCAGTCAAAGCACTCCTTATTCACAAAGGATGCGCACACATCCACACTGGTAGCCCAACATAATGCATCACAGATACTGCAGGTGTATCTAACATAAGGTAAGACAGCAATTCAAGTCATAGCCTGCTATAGGTCCCCAACCATGTCCCAAGAGTCAAACCCCACATTCCTAAGCACCCTGGAGAATATTACTGTCCAACCTAACACTATCATACTGGTTGACCTCAATACCCTGACATTAACTGTGAAAGCTATCCGTGTATTAATGCACTTGCCCAATGTTGCCTGGAATACATCCATTCCAATGGCCTGGACTAGCTCATCTCTACACCCACTACAGGTAGCAACATCATTGTCCTAGTCAGTATTAACATGGGTGACTGTTGCTGTACACCAGTAGTCAAGTCCGCCATGGTTAGATCTGACCACGATGTCATCACCTTAGAAATTCACATCCCTCCCACCCTCTGCAAAGGTAACCACCATGAAAAACCTTTCCAAAGCTAACTTTGGCTTCCAAAGATCAGAGGTGGCTAACTTCACGACAGCCATGCAAATGGAGACTAGTTGCATGACCTCCAAACACACACCAATGCAGTATGAACACATACACAAATGCATTGGTTCCACCATACACAATAGAAACAAGATGCTCCCCTCCAAGAAAGGGAAGCCAGTCTGGTGGTCCACTGCCCAAAATACTCTGCAAGAGAAAGAGGTAACTGATATGGAATAAGGTGAAGTCCCAAGACTGGAAAAAAACCCTTATCAGCCTCAACAAAAAGATGATATCCCTCATGAAATAATCTAAAGCTAGCTGTGAAAACAGAATTGCAGCACACAGTAAAAACATCCACAATGCCTCCTATAGTTATGTAAAGAATCTTCATGGCAATACCAACATGTGTTCTGAGCTACTGCACAATGTTAACTCCTCTACTGCAGCAACAGATCTTGCCAATATACTTGCACACAGATTCAGTGGCAACTTTACCCCTCTCCCCACCCCCAAAGGACCAATCACAATGCCAGTACACTGCCATGAACCCAGTAGTACTGCTGCTTTGGTTAACACACTACTATCCAAGGCCAAGAATACAGCTTCTATTGGACCTGAAAATATCCCTGGCTGTCTTCTGCATGAACTACAGAGTGAACTGGCACCTCACCTGTGTGCCCTGTTCAATCACAGCCTCACCTCAGGCTTTGTCCCTACTGACTGGTGGACTGCTACAGTTATCCCTCTCCACACAGGAGGAGTGGTTGCAGACCCTGGGAAGTATCACTCCATTAGCCTGACAAGACTATCATGCAAAGCTATGGAATGCATCATCATGGAGCTAAGAAATAGGGATATGGGAATCTACAGACTCAGGATCCCACATGGTTTGGTTTTGTGAAGGGTAGATCATGCCTGCTCATTCAACCTGGTCCACTTCTTTGAGTCAGTCACCAGAGCTGTGGATGAAGGCAAGGTTGTTCATACAGCCTACCTCAATCTGGCCAAGCCCTTTGATAACATTCCCCACTCAGGGTTCATGGATAAACTCACTAAGCTATGCATCAACCCTATAACAGTAGGTGGGTTGCAAACTGTCTCACAGATAGAATCCACAGTGTGAAAGTAGCTGAACCCAAGTCAGACTGCCAACCAGTCACATGTGGAGTTCCACAGGGTTCGGTCCTGGGTCCTCTCCTGTTTGGTATCCACTTCTCTGAAGTCCATGACAACATGAAGGGACTCTGGCTGACAATGTTTGCAGATGATTGCAAGTTGAGAGCTACTAACTACCCAAGTGATGTTGATATCCTGCAGAAAGGCCTCACTGAGACCAATGACTGGTGTCAGAGCCATGGCCTTAAGCTCAATGTCAATGAATGTGTTGTCATCCCCCTTTGGGATGTCAAGCACTACAAGGATGTTACAGCACCAAATCTCAGACACCGGTATGAAAGTGCATACCCACAATCAATTCCACCACAGTCACATACTGGTAGGTCAGGTGAACAGTACAGTATAGGGACTGTGTGAAGAAATACATAATAGTTTTTCAGTCACACACTAACCCTACATATAGTGGTCCAATTCTCAGTGTAGTCTGAATCCTGACCATGGTACAGGACACATCTCAGTCTGCCGCTACAAAGGCATACAGCCAATAGACCAGGAAACAGTGGAGCAGCATACACAGTCAAATAAAAAAGGAGCCATAACACTTGCATCCAACCCTCCATACACAGCCCAAATAACATGCAGACATGACATGTGTACACAATCCCGACAATTTGTCAGCAATGACCAGACATGCACAGACCTCTGAAATGTACAGTACACCTCAGAATGTACAGGCTCAGGACTAATATCTATGGCCTCTTCTCTGTAACATGTCTGTGGGTCTACTACATCACTGGGATGGTTGGAAAAATGAAGGCAAGAAATAATGCTACTAAATACATCTGAGCCTAATAGTGCATGACATCTGGACAAAGCCTGACATCATTTGGGGACAGAGGCACAAACACAGGCATAGGTTGGCCATATTGCTATCAGAAATATAGACAGTTGCTGATGTTACTGGGTTTGTTGTAACATATCCTTTATGAGGAATATGAAGGTAGTAATACCAATGGAGTTTAATATTTACTGACTGCATTCCCCAGAGTCTCTGACTGATTTTCCAAGGACAACAACTGTCTGGGGAACAGACAAAACATAACAGGCAAACATGTGGCCAAGTCTGTGAACAGGTCAGTTAAGATAACCATCTGTGAACTGAGGGGTGGAGCTAGGAACTAAACCTTCTATTTACGGGGTAAAATAAAACATTTTAAAGCTTTACTAGAAAGGCTCACCCAGACACTGCTACACTTTGCTGTGAGGGGAAAGGTTAGTTTGCTCTTTATTTGTTGTATTTTGCATTACTTTATTGCCTTTTTCTATTTTGAATACTGTGATTTGTTTTCTTTACCTTGTATTTTACTTGTATTCTGCTTTTAACTGCTAATTAAAAAAAAAAAAAGCCACTGTGGTGCAGCGGTAGCATTGTTGCCTCACATCAAGTGGTTCTCCTGTTCGATTCTCAGTTGGGTGCAGGGAGTGCCTTCTGTGTGGAGTCTGCATGTCCTCCCCACTTACTGTTGTGTTCTTAAACACCACTGTCTTTCTAGTTGCCTGCCCCTTATGTTAATTTGACCATATATCCCATTTCCTCTGCTTTTACTGGCTTGTGTGAGTAAGCGCAAAACTATCACTTTATGAAATCACTCCCCCTCAACTATTTAAATTTATTGGTCATTCTACTGTAATCCATAGTACCAGAATACAAAAGTGACCACCACCTTTCAATCTATCTTGCTGTTTTAAAAATAGTGACTCTCCACTAAAACTTAACTTTTCAGACAGGTAAAACTTAAGTTACCTACTTTCTCATCTTATTCATCTAGTGCACACTGCAGTGTTTAGGATAAACCATTTTTTTCATCTTACCTTTAAGTATCCCTCTGACTAGCACTTGCTCTAAAGCCTACTGGAAAGTACTAGGAAGCCTTAGACTGATACAAGCACTCAACGTTCCTTGTTAATAAGGAGAAATTAATTGTAGGCACTAAACAGCCTATAATTGCAAAGTACCTTGCTAAGGTAAGGGAAAACAGCTCTTGTACTTTACAAAAAAAAGCACCAAAGCAGGCATGTCCAAGGGTCAGCTTCCGGTGATTTCTCCTGTCCACCTGGTGAATCTGGGCATACTGGGGCAATGCAGCAATTGCCTCATGTACACAGACAACCCTCTCCTCCTACCACTCAACACTACAACCTGCGAGAGATGCACTTACATAGCCAAACTGGAAGCAAAGCTCTGTCCACCCAAGATTGTGCTAGACAGTCAAGAGGAGAAGGTTAACACTCACACTACACCTCAAGCAACACATAGCCCTTCTAAATCCACACCACCAACACCCTCACATAGCAACACTGAACCCTCATATGTGGAGGCCCTTAACAGTAACCTGCTCAAGCAACAAGGACCTCTGAAGCTGAAACGCAAACAAACACCAATCACAACCAGTGTCACATAGTTCACAACACCAGTGTGCCACACAACAGCAGCCCCTAAGGCAAGACAATGTACCCAACACTTTAGTCATAGGTGATTCTATAGTCAGGCACACTGATGTCCCACTCACCAGGCTGAATAAAGAGAAAATTCCAGTCAGCTGCCTGTCAGGTGCCAGGATCCACCACATAATGCATGCACTCAAATTACTCCACAACAAGTAGAAATATGACTCTGTCATTGTCTATGTTGGAATGAATGACTTGAGACGTACCTCCCTGGACTACATGAAAAGAGACATGGAAGAGCTCTTGGATCATGTGGCCCAGGCAGGTATGACCCTAGGCCTGAGTAGCATCCTGCCTTTGCCCAGAATGATACCACAGTATAAGGACAAAATGACTGACTTCAACAATTGGCTAAGTTTCTGTTGTCATTCAAGGGGGATCCAGTATAATCGACAGACCATGATACTTTGACAGAGATGGTCTGCACCTGTCACCCCTGGGATTCAGGTTACTGGCTAAGGCTCTTGCCACCCCTATAGTGCCTTTTTTTTAGGCAAAGTTCAAGGGACAAAGCCACCAGTGTAACAGGTACAAGCATGCAAAATTTGAAGGTAATGCTACTCAATGCTAGAAGTCTAAACCTCAAAATGCACTCTTTTGAGGCACTCCTAAAAATGGAGAACATTGATATCTGCGCAGTAACTGAGACTTTGTTCAAGGCTCCAGAGAGCACTCCTGCAATACCAGGCTACAACTCTTACCACACTTTTCGGCCACCAAACCAGGACTGAAACACTAAAGGTGGAGGAGTGTCCATATTCACCAAGGATATTCACACAACCAGGCTGGTTGCCCGACAATGCATCTGAAATTCTCCAGGTGCAACTAACACTAGATAAGACTGCAATCCAAATTGTAGTTTGCAACAGATCCTCCACCATGCCCCAAGATTCTCACTACACCTTTCTAAACATACTGGAAAATATTAAGATACAACCAAACACCGTAATACTGAGTGATTTCAACTACCCTGCCATTAACTGGGAACACCTTTGCCCAACGGTTCTTGGAATTCATAAATTCCAATGCCCTGGATCAACTAATCCATAGTCCCACCAGGGGCTTCAATATCCTAGACCTGGTCAATACCAACATGGGAAATCGATGCTCCACACCTATGGTCACCCCCTCGTTGGTTGGGGCTAATCACCCTTGATGTCCATATCCCTCCACCACCCCCCAATAAGGAAACCTCCGTAAAAAATTTCTCCAAAGCCAACTTCATGCTATTCAAGTCAGAATTGACAAACTTCATGACACCCATGCAGACAGGAGCTGAAAGTTCGACTCCTGAATCCTACACTAAGGCACTGTACATGCACATCCACTCATGCATGAATCGTGCCATCCCAAATAGAACCAAAATGCTCTCCTCCAAAAAAAGGAAGCCAATCTGATGGTCCCCTGCCATAAACAAACTTTACAACAAAAGGAGGAAACTGTTACAGAAAAGAGGAAAATCCCAGGATGCAAAAAACTCCCTTACCAGCTTCAGTAAGAAGCTGAGATCCCTCATAAAATCCTCCAAAGCTAGTTACGAAAATAAAATTGCCAAAGATTCCAAAGACAACCACAAGGCATTCTATAGCTATGTCAGGACTCTAAATGGGAATACTCAGGTCTGCTCTGAGCTACAACAGAATGGCATTAAATATACTGATCCCAAGGATATTGCCAATATCCTGGCAGATCGAGTCAGTGCCAACTTCACCCCCTCTCACTCCCTAAAGGGCCCATCTCAATACCAAAAGATTGCAAAATTCTGGTAATAACGGCCACAGAGGTAAAAAACGCACTGTCCAAAGCTATGAATACAGCATCCATGGGACCAAATGACATCCCGGGCTGTGTACTACACTGAACTACAAAATGAACTGCCACCTCACTTAAGTGTCATGTTTAATCGTAGCCTCACCTCAGGCTTCATGCCCAGTGAGTGGTGCACAGCTACAGTTATCCCACTCCACAAGGAGGGATCCACCTTGGATCGTGGGAACTACCGCCCCATCAGTCTGAAGAACCTTATCTGCAAGACCATGGAACGTATTATCATGGAACTTATAAATAAAGACACTGGCAACCTTCAAACACTGGACCCCACCCAGTTTGGGTTTGTGAAGGGCTGATCTTGTCTCCTGAACCTAACTGACTTCTTTGAATCAGTTCCCAGAGATGTGGACGAGGGTAAGGTGGTCCACACAGCCTATGTGGACCTTGCCAGGGCCTTCAACACCATCCCCCACTCTGGAATCATAGATAAACTTATTAAGCTGGACATTAATCCCTACATCACTCGATGGGTTGCCAACTGGCTTACTGACAGAACCCACACTGTAAAATTACCTGACTCCAAATCCAGCTCCAGACAAGTGTCAAGTGGAGTACCTCATGGTTCAGTCCTGGGACCACTCTTGTTTGGCATCTATTTCTCTGAAGTACAGGCCAACACTAAGGGACTGCAAACTGGGAGCCATTATTGAATGCCCAAATGATGTGGATATTCTACAAATGGTCCTTACAGAAACAGATGCCTAGTGCCAAAGCCATGGGCTCAAGCTCAATGCCAAAAAATGTATAGTTATCCCCTTTGGGAAAAAACATCTACCCATGAATTAACACATAGGTGGCAGTACACTAAACACTGAAAGTATGATAAGAGACTTAGGGACACAGGTGGACAGTGGTCTCACCTTCGATAACCACATTGCCACAACAGTCAGGGAATCCTTCTATGTGGCACACCTCATCACTAAGGGCTTTTCATCTGGAAAAGAGGAGTCCATTGTCCCACTGTACTCATCCCTCATTATAACTATTTTAGACTATAACGCCCCATTTGGTATCTACCTCTCAAGACATCTACAACAACTGGAAAGGCCACAGAAACACCTCACTAAAAGAATCACAGGCCTAAAGCAGATGCCCTATGCTGACCATTTTAAAAAAACTCCAGCTATGCTCTGTCGCATATTGTCTATTCAGAGGTGATCTCTGCTTAACATACAAGGCCATGTCAAACCCAGAGCTGCTGGACATGCTACACTTAAAGAAATCCCAATCCCTCAGAGCCACATGCTCCAGGGATCTAAACCTTGTCATCACAATGAACAAAACATGCTGGAGGGATAGGTTCCTGACCTAGACACTCCCCAGACTCTGGATTAGACTGTCCATACATGTCAAGCAGAGCGCCTCTTTATCCCTCTTCAAAAGGAACCTTGATGATTGGATAGGAGATAGGAAATTCACCCCGGGGATCACATCAGTCACCCTGCTAGACAGGGGTTGAGGGAAATAAGAAATAGCCAGGGAATTGTTATGGCTAGGTTTGTATATGCCCTATGGCTGATAGCTTAGTACCAACCTATGACAGCATGCCAGTGGAGAGGTATGTCAGAGAAATATCATTGTCAGACATAAAGTCACTCACTAAATGCATGTCCACACAAACCCTGCCAACATATCAACCCACCATGTGCATAACAGCAATGATGATGACATAGACTCTGTCCACAATTCTGGTGATATGTCCCCCATATTGTTGTGTAGTTTCCAGATGTCCTATCCTGTGAAGTATTCCCACCTACTGTCTGTGAATCTGTAGCTCACCACCTCTGTAATGTCCCTTACACAGGCAAGTAATAGGGCCAAGGACCACATGAAGGACATTCCATTTTTGGAGATAGCAGTGCCCAGGCCCACAGCACAAATCTATGTGGGCACCTACATAGTTGTATGGCTTTAGCAATACCTGACCTCTCCACATCTGTAAAGATGATATACAGGAAGTGGACAGCAAACATGTTATGCATTATGATGAATAATAAGGATAGAAGCCTGAAACTGAAATATATGCCATTACTGCATGACAGCAATCCTCAATGACATGTGCAAAAACATAGTACTCTATCATATTAATATCCAATAGGAGATACATAAAAACATACAGCTGAAACACCAAGAACAAGATAGCATAGTACTCAGAGTCCCAGCTCTGCATGCAGAGGTGCACAGTTGGAGTACTAAAATAGGCAATCTAATTTTACATGGAAAAGCAGTGTCAACAGTACTAATTTCATAATACAATATGTGTGGAATCATATTCAACCAGTGTACTGTAGCTGGTGTAACATGCACGTGTGAGTGCATATAACATGTGATACTACCCATGTAAAACAAATAATAAATAAACATGTGATACTACCCATGTATACCTAAGTGTCCTGTACAGTATAGTCACACCCCTTACTACTGTAATGAGAGCACATAAAAGTATTTTATGTCCAGGAAATTAAATAAACGTATTACATGATGTCATTACTCAGCTATTTTATGAGACTGGAATGTAAGCAATGGTTACCAGTGCTGAGCTATGCTTAGCAGGTGCACACATTGCTTAAATGTGAATGATAACCAGTAGTTAGCTCTGCTAAGCATATTTGCACACTGGCAAGCATTGGTAAGCAAAGCCTACACAATTTAAGAGCAGATCGGTTTAACCCTGTTTTAGCGTTGCTTAGTGCCATGCAAACCCACTCAAACCTGCTTAAAACAGCTTAAAAGTGCCTTAATCACTCTGTATCCAGCAGCCCTTCTTCTGGCCAGCAACAAAGTAATCAGCCATGTTCAGTCATGAGCCTGGGATGCTATACACCATAGTCACAGCAATGTACCACTATGCCATCATGGCTGTAAGATGTTTCTTACAACATATCATACAGTACAGTCCGTTTACAAAAGGAAAGACACACTGTGCAATCAGGAATGATTATCTACAAATATATACATGAAATAAATATTTACATATATAGAGAGAAAGATAGATATGTGTGGAGATGCATATATATATATATGTATAACAATATATAGATATATTACCAAGAAATACTGACGTGTATATGTGTATGTGTGTGTGTGTATATATATATATATATATATATATATATATATAATGTGTGTATAAATATATATATATATATATATATATATATATATATATATATATATAATGTGTGTATATATATATATATATATATATATATATATATATGTATATATATATACACATACATACATGTCTCTAAATGCCCATACAAACATATGCTGCTGATAGAGACCACCCATAACTGGAGCAGTATGTACAGTTGGATATGAAAGGAACCATGACACTCACATCTGCCCTCCCCAGTACAAATAATAAGTGAACAGTACACTGCTACAAAACCATGATAGGCTATACACAATGGCCAGATATACATTGACCTCTTAGCAACACAACTACAATGAGTGAAGATAGTAAACAAAAATACAAACAGCCAGTAAGTCACACAAATTAAGTTTACTCTGATGTCTTTGCCAAAGCCTTCAAGGAGTAACACATTACAAGAAATACTTGCCTTAATTAGAAGAAGCAATTAACATGTAAGTGCATTTAAATACATGGCCTCCAATTACACTCCTCAGTCAACCCCTATGAGATAAAGTATCACATTTAAAAACATACATTGATTCTGTACATAATTCTTCTTTCAGTACAACTAACCCCATGGTGAGAAGTATTGAAATTTACAGCTATAGAACTGTCTTCTTCCTCATTAATAATATCTCTCACATGTTCTTACAGCCTAGTTTTAAAACACTTGTTACCCTCCCCCACATAAAATATGTTACAAGGGCATCTAAGAGCATTCTCCATTCTGAGGCTGAGGCCCAAAAACATGGCCATACTTGAAATATTGCTGTTATACACTGAGAAAATTGCTGGTGTTACATGGTTTATTCTAACAACTTTTCTGATTTTCTGAGGGATATAAAGTCTGAAACACAAATGGATGTTGGCATGTACTGATTGCAATCACCAGAGTATGCTACTGATTTGCAAAGGACAACACCTGTCTGGATAACAGACCAAACATAACAGGCAAACCTCTGGCCATTATGTGGAAAGCCCTACAGTTGAGAGCTATGCAGACACAGAACGTTGTCAGACTGAAACCCATGCAGAAGTAGCATGTTCAGACAAACCATGTTAAACAAGCAGTATTCAAAACATATAACAACAATACTCACATTCTGCCCCTAGGTCTTGAATCTTCTCCACCAATTAGTTGTCTTGTCTCCACAAGTCTTGCTCTAAGAGGTATTAGCTCACACACCTCCAGGATCTCTTCCTCACAGGTAAGGGAAAGGGACAGCGCTCACATGGAGTACTCAATTATTGGAGTGTGTTGCCATGGCATTGGCTATTGGAATAACTACAAAGCTGCTCTGCATGCAATCAGCAACTGGGGAACACCAATTGGTGTTCAGGCCATCACATGGTCATGAGCATTAGCTACAAAAGACAAGCTGCCATCTATTCAAACCACCTCTATAGACAGTCCATCAGTGCAAAGCTGAAGTAGTGTGAGGAAAAAAAAGGATATATCTGCGAAAAATCTAGACCAAAAAAAAAAGGTATGTGAAACAAGTAAGCATGTAATTGAATGCAGTAGGTGGTGTGTAATAATGGAAAATAGGGGTTTGAAAGCATATGTCTTAACAAGACTTGCTGTACTGAAGTACTGCTGAATAGCACTGATGGCCATAGCATGTAGCTCTGTCTGCAGTGACTAGGCCAGCTACTCGGATGTTGTACATATCCATATGTTACCTGAGCATATAACTATGATATGCATTTTGTCTTGTAAATATACAACTATACAGAGCATGTGCAGAGTAAAGTACTCCTTCAGATGTGTTGAACTGTATGTTATATACTGAGCTCATACCACTCAACTGTCCAATATTCTGCACACTGACCATATGTGTGCCTCATATTTGTAGTCATTTACCCATAGAATTGTGTTATGTCAGTCAAATACTTGCCAAATCTGTGAAGACTGACATTTTGACATCCCCATTCATTGTCCTCTGGCTTTTCCCATTCGGGATTGCCACAGTGGATGATCTGTTGCCATTTCTGTCTGTCCTCTGAATCAACCACCTGCATGTCCTCTCTCAACACATATGGAAACCTTATCGGTGGCCTTCCTCTCTTCCTGTTACCTGGCAGCTACATCCTTACCATCCCTTTCACAATATATTCAGCACCCCTCCTCAGCACATGTACAAACTGATGTAATGCTGCCTCTCCAACTTTGTCTCATAGCCGTCCAACATAGCCTGAGCCTGTCATATACACATTGCTAAACATGTGCATCCATGTCACACCCAGTGCAAATCATAACATCTGTAACTCTGCCATGTGCAGCTCTGACCCCTGCCTTTTTGTCAGTGCCACTGTCTCCAACCCATATAACATAGATGGTCTCACTACCCTCTTGTAGATCTTACAAATTATGTTTACTGGTACTCGTCTGTCACATATCACTCCTGACACTCTTCTCCACCCTCTCCATCCTGCCTGTACTCTCTTCTTCACCTGTCCTCCATAGTCCTCATTACTCTGAAATGTTGATCCCAATCATTTGAACACATCCACCTTTTCCAACTGTACTCCATGCATTCTCAACATTCTTCTATCCTCCCTCTCATTCACACACACATACTCTGTCCTAGTGTTGCTGACTTTCATTCCTCTCTTCTCTAGAGCATATGTCCACCTATCCAGGGTTTCCAAAAGTTGTTCCCTACTCTCAATACATATCACAATGTCACCTGCAAACAACATAGTCAATGGGGACTCCCGTATGATTTTGTCTGTCAACCTGTTCATCACCATTGCAAATCAGAAAGGGCTCACAGCTGATCTCTGATGTCATCCCACCTCCACTTTAAACACATCCATCAATCCCAATGCAGACCTCAGTGCTGTCACACCACCCTTGTACATATCCTGTACCACTCTTACATATATCTCTTCCACTCATGACTTCATCATACAATACACCACAACTCCTGTTTGGCACCCTGTCATATGCTTTCTGTAAGGCCAGAGAGACACAGAGTAACTCCTGAGCTTCTCTGTATTCCACCAGTAACAGTCTCAGAGCAAACATCACATCAGTAGTGCCTTTTCCATGGATGACACCATACAGCTGACCAGTACTCTTCACCTCTCTGCATAACCTAGCTTCCACTACGCTTACTCATAACTTCATTCTATGATTGGTCAATGTTATCCCTCTGTAGTTATCACAGCTCTGCACATCAACCTCATTCTCAACACTGTACCCAAGCACTTTCTCTCCACTCCTCATGCAACCTCACACTTCCCAAGATATCAGTAAACAGTCTGGCTAACACACCACTGGCATTTCCCCTAAACAACCCCATGCTTCCACAGGTGTGTAATGTGGAACAACAGGCTTTCCTGTATTCATCCTCTTCATAGCTATCCTTAAATCCTCCTTGTTAAGCCATTGCACTTCCTGATTCACCATACCCACATGATCCAACCTTCTCTGTCTCATTATCTTCATTCATGAGCCTCTCAAAGTACACTGTCCATGTGCTCAACACCCTCTCCTTGCTTGTAAGTACATATATCTCATCATCCTTTATCACCCTTATCTGCTGCACACCTTTCCTAGCATCTGTCCACCCAGTCGGTACAATTCCTTTCATCCCTCCTTAGTGTCCAACCTGTCACTGAATTCTTCATAAACCCATCCTCAGCCTTTGCCACCTCTCTCTTTGCAATGCACATCATCTCCTCATACTCGTGTCTACTTTCCTCATCTCTATGATAATCCCACTCCTTGTTCCCAACCTCTGTCTTTGTATACTGTCTAGTACTTCCGCAGTCCACCAACAGATGTCCTTGTACTGCTTCCTCCATCCACATGTCACCCCAAGCACCCTTCTAGCTGTCTCCCTTATAAGTTCTGCTGTACTTAATCAGATATTTTTGATTGTCACTGCCACCCAGTATCTGTCTCAACTCTTCCCTGAACTCCACCTCACAATCACCCTTTTCCAATTCACACCATTTGATCCTTGGTGCTGCCCCCACACTCCTCCTCATCATGATCACCAACATCATCTTACACACCAACATTCTCTGCTGCCTAAATTTCCCCTGTCACCACTTTACAGTCTCCAATCTCCTTCAAACTAGCCCTCCTATATTGGATATATTCCACCTGTCTGCATCTTGCTGCACTCTTGTATGTCACCCTATGCTCCTCCCTTGTGTTATAGTGTGTATTCACCACAGCCATGTCCATCCTTTTTGCAAAATCCACTAACATCACGTCTCCACTTATTTTAACACCATACATACCCATAAATTCCCCATTCCCTCTGTTCCCTTCACCAATATGCCCATCAAAATCTGCTACAATGATCAGTCTGTCACCCTTGGGTACAGTCATCACCACGTCATCCAACCGAAGTCACATTTCTCTCTTTCATCCATCACACAACCAACTTGCATAGGATATGCACTAACAACAGACATCATTACACAATCAGATTACAGCTTCAAAAGCATCACTCTATCAGACACTTATGTCATCCTCTAAAAACACTCTTGGCATGCTGTTCCTTCAGCAGAAGCCCTACTTCCTTCCTCTAGTTCACACCTTGATAGCACAATTGTGACCTGCCTATCATACACCCAGCCATAATCCCCTTCCATGTGGTCTCTTGCACACACACAATATATCAACCATTCCTTGGTTATCATATCAGCTAGCCTGGTCCCTATACCAGTCATACTGCCAGCATTAACAATTCCAACCCTCAATACCACCCTCCTAGCCTTTCCCCTCTCTTCCTACCATATGACTGTTGGGCATCCTCCAGGGGATGCCTATCAGTGCAAAGGTTACTGTGCTATTGAATGACTCAACTATGTTACAGCAATATTGAGACACTGTCACTGATTTTGTCCCATTGCACCCATGTATGCATGGCATCCTACAGATGTCCTGCTGTAATAGGTTGAGAGGGATGACTGTGCAGCAAGAGTGTGACTACATTGTGCCATACTGACATAGAACAGACATGTATGTGAGGTATTACTTATGCACATATCAGTATGAGTAGATGTATATGTCCACCTCATGAAAACAGACATGGGATGCAAAATGTCAGTTAAAAAAGCCATACATGTTGTACATGTGTGTAATCTTAGTTACTGTGCACCCAAAAGAATGACATTTCTACAGCTACCGGTTGTTGCATTGCCTTAACACAGCCATGGTTAGTATAATGAGCATGATTATCATTACTAAATTGGAGAGATGTTCAACTGTGTTATGACTTTGTGGTAATGCCCACTACAAAAAACAGATTAAACACAAACATGGCTGTATGGACTCAGCAATACCTTACCTGTCATACCTGCCTCCACCAACATAGGGTAATACCCTTTGCTGGACAGCAGCATTACACAAACCACAGAATTGTTCCCTATAGTGGCTGTACAGGGCAAAGTAGGGACAGGAAGCAACCTGGCATCAAGTCAGCCATTGTCTGAACAAGCATACAAGATCACAGGTGGATTACTGTAAAGCCAATTATGAGTACAAATTGGAGACATCCACCAGGGACAATCACAAGGCCATCTTCCCATATGTCTGCAATCTTGGAGGTTACATACCAACCCTACCTGTAATGGTGGCCAATCAGGTCACATACACACACAACATAGCTACAGGCAACCTGATGCAGATAGGGTTAGGGTAAACATCTCCCCCCTGACTCAGTATCACTATAGGTGGATATGTACTGCACCCACACCTCTCTCCTCATCACCAGTGAGCAGGTCCATATTGCCTACTGAAAGGCAACAAATGTAAGTATCCATGGCACATATCATCTCTGTCTGCATTCTACATGAACTCAGGCATGTGCTCCCAGCTGCATTACACACTGTAGTCACACCAAGCTGCAGCACCATCCACATGGAAGATGGCTAATGTCATCCATTTACACAGACCTGAATGAGGAATGGCGGATTATGCAAACAACTTTCCCTCACTGCAGGCAATATGACTCATCAGGACCAGGAGTTTAATACAAGCTGATACTGTGCTGTTAGATTACAGGGTTATGGTGTGGTTGTGAGTGTTGGCTACTGGTATTCAAGGTACATGTGCAGGTAGTGGACATACTGTTGCCAAATGTATGGGGTCCTGACATGTCTTTCCCTGTTAGTGTTTACCAGGTGCAATGTCACATCACCAGTGGGAGACCTTTTCACCAGCAGAATGCAACCGGATAATGGAAGCCATAATACAGAACCACACAGTACTGTTGGGCTGAAGCCAGCAGCATCTGTGGGAGAGGACCACCATGTGGGATGATCCTGTCCACAGGGTAAATTAGGTGGGCCTGCACACATGTACATATGAGCAGGTGTGGCATCATGCCACCAACCTCATACGCCATGCCTGGCAAAGGGCTGGGGCTGTGACCAGGGACCCCACAACCACAGGTGGGAGACCAGCCATGTAGCCCCCACTGACACCAAATGAGGAGCTCCTTGCCAAGCTTGGGCCACCCATCACAGTACAACACCAGGGTACAAATCCCCACTTGCTGGAGGTGGGTGGCACCCAGACAATGGACAAGGAGCGTGCAGGTAAGGTCCTAGTGGGGATTAGTAGACCTGTGTATGAGACATACTTGTATCTGTACAGTATCTACATGCATGTGCCAGGTACAATTGCAGTTGTGGATGGGGATTTCTAATGCACAGAAGTGCAAATCTATGGTGAAGGACAGCAAATTGTGTAGTATTGGGTGTTGTACTGTAAATGTGCAGACATGCTGCATCCATCCTTTTCCAAGGGCACATGTGAGTCTGCTAACAATGCCTCTCTTCCACAACTACATAGCTCACTCTGGTCTGCATATGAGACAGCAGCCTGAAGCTAGTGAGTATGGAATTGCTCAGTTGTGCTTTGGCAATACCCCATGCATGTGGAGGGCATGCAAGTTACCATGCACCAACTAAGAATAATAGCCACATTGCTTTATATGCATGTTCACTTGTTGTGCGGTTAATTGTATTGCATCACAGTGGTCACCAAGGGGGCCTATTTGAAGAGAATGTAACATTCTTGTAGCATATCTCACAACCTGTCAGTGCAAGACATCTGGACAGACACCAGCAAAATGTGTTGGACAAACAGACTAAGGTAGGGACATGTGTGAAACATTACTGCTGTACAGTGGATATGAAATGTATACACACACCTGCTAAGATGCCATTTGTTTCTGATATATACTGATTGAGACCACAATATGTCAGTACACACCTTTCTCAACCTTTAATGTGACCCATGACATGAACAATTCACTTGTAAAACCAAGTATCTGGACTCATGTATTGCACCTACAAGCCTGGGCAAGTGTGAGGCTAGCAGACATTGTATCAGTATGCTGTTGCAGTCAGGTATGATACATGATGCTGCAATATGTGTCAGTGCACTCTCTGTGGCCTAGTTGGCAACTATATCACATACATGGGCATTGTTAAGGCAGAGCACTAATAGGTTCCAAACATCTGGATGTTCCAGACACATCTGTACAGAGGACTGATATGGCCTGTACAATGGTTTCACATGCTGCATGTGAGGCAGATACCATTACAACACTATATAAAGTAATGGCATCAGGAGGTGGTTACCTGCCATCTATGGTACACACATCAAAATGGTATCAGTAACACAAGATATAATCCATACACACACCGGTATTTAGATTAGAACTCCTATCTATTTTTGACTACTATAGTGTTACGCAGTTATCAGATGCTCCACAGAGCTTACACAACTTCACCTCATCCAAATGTACTTATAAGGTGAATGACATCAACAGGACTACTAAATTAGGATAAGTATGGTGGTACACAACTCAAAATGGTATAACCTTCACAGTACATGATTCTCACACAAACACACACACAGTTGCCAGTATTGAGATTAGAACTCCTGCCTATCTAGTTATTTGTATTATGGTATTACACAGTTAGTAGATGCACCACACAGCTTACACAATTTTACCTCCTCCAAAGGTACATCTAAGGTGAATGACATCAACAGGTCTAGTAAATTGGAGTGAGGGGAGATATAAAGGGTGGTACACAAGTCAAAAATGGTATAACCCACAACGTACATGATTCTCACATGCACACAGTTGCCAGTATTGGAATGAGAATGCCTGCCTATCTAGTTATGTCTACTATAGGGTTACACAGTTTTTAGATGCACCATGGAGCTTACATAATTTTATCTAGTCCAAAGGTACTGCTAAGGTGAATGACATCAACAGGACTACTAAATTGGAGTGAGGGAAAGTGTAAAGGATGGTACACCCACACAGTACATCATCCACACACACAGTTGCCAATATTGAGATTAGAACCCCTGCCTATACGGTTATTTGCACTATAGTGTTACACAGTTACTGCATGCACTACAGAGCTTACTGGACTTACAACTGGCCAAAGGTGCTGATAACTGCACAGCTGAGGTAAAGTATTACAGGTGACAGTCTGCCTTCAGCTTCTCCCATACATCTTGCTAGTTCTTTCTGTCTTGCACTTCAAATAGCATCATAGCTTTGCACTTCAACAGGTTATTGTATCAATAGGTGTATCACACCAGGGAGCCATCAGCAGTACTTGTTCATCATGGAATTAGCCCCAGTACTTACTACTTATGACCACCCCTCCTGGCATGATTGAAGTGCAGTTTAATGTGCTTTCACCCATTAACCTGGTGCACTTGTCCTTTCTGAGGCACTGTTGCAACTGCCTCATGTAAACAAGACAACCCTCTCCTCTAAATTCCAAATACTCAGACTAGTGAGAATTACCCATATACCACCAAATGTGGAAATATGCACTCTCCAGCAAAGACTGAACTATCTGGTCAAGAGGATGAGATCAACACCTGCACCACGCACTGTGGACCACATAGCTCACTGCAACACCCACTATGACAGCCCTGAAATACACTGAAAAGCCACACACCCACCTTCACAGAGACACTCAATGTACATTTACACAAACAGCACAAGCAAGCAAGACAGACACCCACTCAGACACCACGACATAGCACATGTCAAAGGACACATATGTCAACTACACAGTGTCACCCTCAACCTAAGCTTCTAAGGCTGACCACCTTGCACAACACAGTGATCATGGGTGACTCAGTACTGCGCACACAGATGTCTCACTCACTATGTTGATTATGAAGCAGGTAACAGCCAACTGTCTATCACATGCCAGCATCCAACACATGACACACCCAGTCAAGCCACTCCACAAAAGCTACAAGTATCACTCTGTCATCATCCATGTGGGTGTAAATGACCTGAAACACACCTCCCTGGGCTACATGACAAGTGACATGGTTAAACACTCAGATTATGTGGTCCAGACAGGTGTGACAGAAGCCCTGAGCAGTATACTGCCATGACCCAGAATGATGCTGCAGTATTATCAACAGATAATTGACTGCAACATTGGCTTACATGATGTGTGTCATTCTCAGTGGATCCGGTATCTCTCTGCTTGGGATAACATGATTGACAGACCTCTATGCCTTGCCAGAGATGTCCTGAATCTGTCAGCCTTGGGTTTTCAGGTACAGAGCAAATGTCTTCCCACCCCTATAGTGCATTAGGCAGTGTTCCAAATCAAATTACCACTGTAACAGCTAGACATGTATGCAATCTGAGGGTCATGCTGCTCAACAGTAGACATCTAACTGTCAAGATGCAGTCACTCAAAGCATGTCTCAGAGTGGAGGACATTGACATTTGTGCTGTAATGGAGAGATGGTTCACAGCAGCAGACAGCAGCCCTGCACTAACAGGCTATGATGCATTCCACAGCTGTCAGTGCCAAAACATGGACCACACCTCCACAGGTGGTGTTGTCTCCATATCCATAATGGATATGCACACCTCCGGACTAGTATCCCACCATAATGCATCAGAGGTACTTCCGGTAAAACTGACTATAGGGAATAGTGCAATCCACACCATAGCCTGCTATTGGTCCCCAGCTTTGTCTCTTGACTGTCAATGCACATTCCTCAACATTCTGGCATCTATGAAGGTCCAACCCAACACTGACATAGTAGGAGACTTCAACTACCCCTCCATCACCTGGAGAAAGAAGTGAAGCACCAGTACACTGGCCCAACGCTTCATGGAATTCATCAGTTCCAATGCCCTGGATTGGGACATACTGACCCCCACTAGATGATGTAACAACCTTGACCTGTGTTGATTACTTACATATGGGACTGTTGCTCGACCACAGTTGTCAATCCCTACCTGGTCAAATCCAAACATGATGTAATCAACATGGAGCTCATCTCACCCACACCCCCCACAAAGGTAACCACCTTGCAAAACCTCTCCAGTGCTGACATTGTGGTCATAAAGACAGGGATGGATGACTTCACTGAACCCATGTCAATGGGAAATAGCTGCATCAACTGCAACAACTGTGAAAACTGTGACCCCAAAGAAACGCCCAGCCAGTGTACCAAACAGATTTAATAAAAAAACTAATTTTTCGGCAAATGCCTTCAAGAAGTCTTATTAAATCTGCTTGATACACTGGCTGGTCATTTCTTTGGGAAATAACTGCATGCTTGTTGCATTATACTCATATGCACTGCACAAACATGTACATGGATGCATGGTACTAGCCATAGCCAACAGAACATAGACACTGTCCTACAAACACTGGAAGCCATTGTGATGGTCCCCTGCCATTACTAATGTGTACAACAGAAGGAGGACACTGTTGCAGAAAATAGTGGTATCCAAGACTGGTGAACCCCCTTAGCCTCAAACACAACTTGGGATCCATCATGGAATCACCTACAAGCAGCTATGAAGGCAGATTTGCAGCAGACACTGACAACAATCACAAAAGCCTTTGATAGTTATATCAAGAACCTCCACAGCATTAACCACAAATGCTGTGAGTTACTGCACAATGCTGATTCCTATCCTGACACAACAGATATTGGCCACAGTCTTGCCAACACATTCAATGCCAGCTTTACCCCTTTCTCCCCCAAGGGGATGATCACAATGGCAGATGAATGCCAGGCACCCAGCATTACCGCAGGCCAGGTTAGACCTGCATTGTTTACAGGCAAGGATACAGCTTCCATGGGACCCTGACATATCAGTGGCTGTGTTCTACATGATATACAAAGAGACCTGGTACCACATCTGTGTGCCCTGGTCAGTCGTAGCCTCACCTCAGGCTTTGTCCTTCCAAAATGGCATACTGCTACAGTCATCCCTCTCCATAAAGGGGTAGCATTTACAGACATTTGGGATTATTGGGCCCTTAGCCTGACAAGCCGACTATGCACAGGTATGAGTGCATCATCAAGGACCTGATTGACCAAGATATGGGTGATCTCCTAACTCTGGACCCCACACAGTATGGCTTTGTGAATGGCAGATCATGCCTGCTCAACCTAGTTGAAGTCTTTCAGTGAGTTACCAGGGCAGTGTATGACAGTAATGGCGAAGGCTTCTGATACCATTCCTCAGTCGGGGATTATTGGTAAACCCATAAAACTAGGCATCAACCCCTATATCAGTGGGTGGTTTGTAAACTGGTTCACAGAACACACAGTATGACAGTGGCAAACTCCAAGTCAGACTGGCAAGCAGTCATGAGTGGAGTCCCACAGGGATCAGTACTGGATAGTGTCCTGTTCAACATCTACTTCTCAGGAGTCCAGCACAAAAGAGAGGCACTCTGGATAACCAAGTTCACAGAGGACTGCAAGATGGGAGCTATCATGAACTCCACAAGTGATGCAGACATCCTACAGAAAGGCCTCACTGAGACCAATGAGTGGTGTGGAAACCATGGCCGGAAGCTTAACACCACAAAATGCAGCATCATCATCTTTGGTAAAACACTCAGTTCCCAGTAAGTTCCACATCAATGGGAGTCCAATGAACACTGTAGGGCATTATAAGAGATCTGGGGACACAGGTTGACAGCAACTTCTTCTTCAAGCACCACATTGCCACTGTGGTCAGGAAGTCCTTATATATGGCACATTGCATTACCAAGGGTTTTGCATCCAGGAAGACAGAGGTAATGATCTCTGTCTACTATTCCCTCATTAGACCACTCCCCAAGAATTATGGTTCATTTGCCATGTACCTCACTAGACACCTGCTACAGCTGGAGAAGCCACAGAAGCACCTGACAAAGGGGTTCCTAGCCATTAAACACACATCATACAGAGGACGGACTCAGAAGGGCCAAGCTATTCTCTGTATCCTATCACCTAATTAGTTATCTGTGCTTGACTTACAAAGCCATGTCTGACCCAGCTGGTTTAGAAATGCTACATATAAATCCATCCACACCACATACTGTAGAGACCTCTACCTCAGTACCACAATCACCACTACATGCTGGTGGGACAGGTCCCTTACCAAGAGATTGCACATGCCCTAGAATACACTTCCCATACAGGTCATGCAGAGCACCTAGCTGACCCTGTTCCAGAGAAATATTGCTAAGTGGATGGGTAATAGACAGTTCAACCCAAGGATCACTGCAGTGGCTATACTTGATGCAGGCACTGTGATGTAACATTGGGTAGCACAATGGCAGGGCCCTTCTATGTGCTAGGCTTATTAAGGCTCCTGGGCCATTACATACTACACACTTGTGAACCTATAAAGGGAATGACATCAGTAGGAGTAATAAAGTAGCGCAGTGGGTGTTAATCTTATCAAAATACTTTGTCCTACAAACAAACACACTTTCCAGATGTGAGAGTAGAACCCTTACCTAGCTAGCAGTTTGCACCATAGTGTTACACAGTTACCACACACACTACAAAGCTTTCTGGGCTGAGAGCTGGCTAAAGGTGCTGATATGGGGAATGACATCAGGAAGACTGATAAAGTAGGGCAGTGGGTGGGAAAAGTATCAAAATACTTCTACTTGCAAACACACTCACAAACACATTCGCCAGATACACGAGTAGAACCCCTGTCAAACTAATCATTTGTACTATAATGTTAAGAATTTATCACACACACTACTAAACTTATAGCAGTAACAGCTGGCCAAGGTTGCTGATAAGGAACTGACATCATATAAACTGATAAGGAGGGGCACTGTGAAGTGTCATGGGTGAGAATGGCATAAAACTGTTTCACCTATAAACAAAAACACACAACTCCCTCAGTCTTCCACATGCAACCATCATACACACACCCTTCTATATTTGTCACGATTGAGATTAGAACTTCTACCTAATTAGTTATTTGTACTATCATGTTATACAGTTATTGCATGTGTCAGAGAGCTTATTGGGCTGAGGGTTGATGGAAGGCACTTCTAAGATGACTGATATATGCAGGACTGCTAATGTAGGGAAAGGGGAAGTATATTGGGTTTGAATGGACCCAAAAGCTTTTAGTTGTGAACACACACACACACACACACACACACTTACTTTACATTTGCCAGGACTGAGATTAAAACTCCTATCTAACTAGTTATTTATACTATCATGGTATGCAGTTATTGCACTCACCACAGAGCTTATGGGGCTGAGGCCTGATGAAAGACACTTCTAAGATGACTGATATCTGCAGGACTGCTAAAGTAGGGAAAGTGTATTGGGTTTAAATGGACCCAAAAGCTTTTAGTTGTGAACACACACACACACACACACACACACACACACACACACACACACACACACACACACACACACACACACACATTTACATTTGCCGGAACTGAGATTAGAACTCCTACCTAACTAGCTATTTATACTATCATGTTATGTGGTTATCACACATACCACAGAGCTTATGGAGGTGAGGCCTAATGGAAGGCACTTCTAAGATGACTGATATTTGCAGGACTGCTAAAGTAAGGAAATGGTAAGTGTATTGGGTTTGAATGGACACAAAAGCTTTTAGTTGTGAACACAACCTTTTACATTTCCCAGGACTAAGATTAGAACTCCTACCTAACTAGTTATTTGTACTATAGTGTCATGCATTTATCGCACTCACCACAGAGCTTATGGGGCTAGGCCTGACAAAAGTGACTTCTATGGTGACAGACATCTTCAGGACTGCTATGGTGGGCAATGAAAAGTGCACTGTGTGGGGAAGGCCTGTTCATTTCTAGATCCTACTGACATTTCTCTAAGTGTATGAGCATGCCCTGTGGGCCATACAATGACTGTGACAATGTCTCTCAGTAATGTATGGGTTGCTAGGGTTACAGGGCTTGTTTTAGCAGACATCTGTCAATTATGCCATTTGACACTGTCATGTATTGTTTTAGTAGCTGGTGACATACCTCCCCAGATCATCACAGTGATTTACCAGAGGAATACAGGATGAATGTCATTGGTGATTCCATAGTCAGACACACTGACGTCCCGCTCACCAGACTGAGTAAGGAGAAGGTCACAGTAAGCTGCCTGTCGGGCGCTAGAATCCGCCACATAACGCAAGCACTCAGGTCTCTCAACAGCAGGTACAAGTACGACTCAGTCATTGTCCACGCTGGTGTCAACGACCTGAGACGCACTCCTGGACTACATGAAAAGGGACGTCGAGGAGCTCTCTGATTATGTAGCCCAGGCAGGTATGACCCTGACCTTGAGCAGTATCCTACCTTCACCTAGAATGATGCCACAATACAGTGATAAGATGATCAGCTTTAATAATTGGCTTAAATTCTGGTGTCATTCAAAGGGGATCCAATGTCTGTCTGCCTGGGATGACATGCTGGACAAGCCACGCTGCCAAGGGACGGCTTGCACCTGTCACCCTGGGCTTCGGATATTGGCAAAGGCTCTTGCCACCCCATAGTGCCTTTTTAGGCAAGGCTCAAATTCTAAACCTACCACCCTAGAACACCAAAAAGGAAAAAAACTAAGGGTAATGCTGCTCAATGCCAGAAGTCTCAATCTCAAGATGCACGCACTCGAGGCCCTTCTCAATATGGAGAACATCGATGTCTGTGCTGTGACAGAAACCTGGTTCAAGGCTCCTGAGAGCACCCCAGCACTAACAGGTTTCACCTCATATCATGCGTTCCGGCCCCAAAATCCGGACAACACCATGGGACCCGATGGTGTCCCCGGCTGTGTGCTCCACGAACTCAATGAGGAATTAAACCCACAACTAGGACAGCTATTTAATCAAAGTCTTACCTCTGGATATGTACCCAGGGAGTGGCGCACTGCAACTGTGGTCCCACTTCACAAAGGCGGTGCTTCCACCGACCCTGGAAATTACCGGCCTATTAGCTTGACAAGCCTTATTTGCAAAGCCATGGAGAGGATCATAATGGACCTCATAAATAAAGACATAGGGAATTTGCAGACCTTGGATCCAACCCAGTTTGGCT
Organism: Protopterus annectens; assembly: GCF_019279795.1. Classification (NCBI taxonomy): domain Eukaryota; kingdom Metazoa; phylum Chordata; order Ceratodontiformes; family Protopteridae; genus Protopterus; species Protopterus annectens. The sequence continues at coordinate 58,279,250 of NC_056743.1, read as the reverse complement.
TTGTCAAAGGCAGATCATGCCTTTTAAACTTGGTTGACTTTTTCAAAACAGTCACCAAAGCCATTGATGAGGGAAAGGCAGTCCATACAGCCTACCTGGATCTGGCGAAGGCCTTGATACAATACCTCACTGGTATCATTGAAAAACTCAGCAGCTTAAATGTTAACCCATACATCACAAGATGGGTTGCAAACTGGCTGAGTGACAGAACCCACAGGGTCAGAGTTGCTGGCGCCATGTCAGACTCAAAGCCTGTCACAAGTGGGGTCCCACAGGGCTCAGTCCTGGGCCCACTCTTGTTTGGCATCTACTTTTCGAAGTACAAGCAAACACAGGAGGGTTATGGCTGACAAAGTTTGCAGATGACTGCAAACTGGGAGCCATAGTAGAAAACACATCTGACACAGATATCCTTCAGAAGGGTCTCACAGAAACGGATAACTGGTGCCAGAGCCATGGCCTAAAGTTAAATGCCAAAAAATGCATAGTCATACCCTTGGGAAAACAAGGTTACCCCTAGCTACCAAATAGGTGGCAATCCACTGAGCACAGAAGAAGTTATCAAGGACTTGGGGACCCAGGTTGATTGTAGTCTGTCATTCGACACCCATGTAGCTAAAGTAGTTAGGAAGACCTTCTACATTGCCCACCTTATCATGAAGGGATTCTCATCTAGATCAAGGGAGGTCATGGTCTCCCTTTACTCATCACTCATCAGACCAATGATTGAGTACAATGCCCCATTCGGAATGTATCTGACCCGACACTTGCAGCAGCTGGAGAGACCACAAAAGTTCCTCACCAAAAGGATAAAGGGTCTCAAAAATCTGTCCTATGCTGCCCGACTGAAAGAACTCCAGCTCTATTCAGTCACCGCTTGCTCAGAGGTGACCTGTGTCTCACATACAAGGCCATGCCAAACCCAGATTTGATGAATATGCTTCACCTCAAAAAGTCTAGATCCACCAGAGCCACAAGGGCGGGAGACTTAAACCTCGACACGGCTATTAATAGGACGTGCTGGAGGGATAGATTCATCACCCAAAGACTCCCTATGCTGTGGAACAAAATCCCGGTATATGTGAGGCAGAGCACCTCGCTGGCCTTGTTCAAGAGAAATCTTGACCAATGGATGGGAGATCGCAAATATACCCCAGGGATTACCTCAGTGTCACTGCTCGACAGAGGCACAGCAAAATAATGGGTATAGTTCCCCATACTTAAGGGGTGGCGTAAGCCACAAAACGATGGGCTAGGCTTGTAAATGCCCTCGGGCAGATAGCCTAGTATGAACCTATGAACCTATGAAAGGAGGGGGGTGTCCATATTCATAAAGGACACCCACACCTCAAGGTTGGTGGCAACGCACGATGCATCGGAGACCATCCAGGTGCAATTAACCATAGGCAAGACTGCTCTGCAATTTGTAGCATGTTACAGGCCACCCTCTCAAACTCAGGAACCTCACATGGCCTTCCTGAAAACATTGGAGGGGATAAATGTATCTCCAAACACCATCATACTAGGTGACTTCAACTACCCTAATATAGACTGGGAACACTACTCAAGCCCGAACACTCTAACCCAAAGATTCCTGGAGTTCATAAACTCAAATGCCATGGAACAACTAGTCACCATCCCCACAAGAGGTGAAAACATACTTGATCTCATCATCACGAACATGGGATCAAAATGTTCAACACCGGAAGTATACCCCTCACTGGTGAGATCAGATCATAAACTAATCTCGCTGGAGGTCCTCATCCGCCCCCACCTGAAACAAAAAGACCACAGTGAAAAAGTTCTCAAAAGCCGATTTCACACTTCTAAAAACTAGTGTGGTCTCCTTTAAGGCCCTGAGCCAGTGGTAAACATTACTCAAACCGCTGAATCACTTACAAATGCCTTCTACCAGCACCTACAGGACTGCATGGATCAGGCAATCCCAAACAAAACTAAGACTCTCTGTACCAAAGGCAAGCGTCCAGTCTGGTGGACCCCAGCCATAAACAAGCTCTACAACAAAAGGAGGAAGCTACTACAAGATAGAGCAAAATCCTTGAAAGGTAAGACACCTTTGATCATTATAAGTAAAAAACTAAGAGCTCCCATAAAATCATCAAAGGCAAATTTTGAGAGAAAAATCGCCAAGGACTCTAAAGACAATCATAAGGCCTTCTTTAGCTATGTTAGAAACCTAGGAGGAAACTCCCAAATATGCTCAGAATTAGTTCAAAATGATGTGAAAATTACTGAACCTACACACATTGCTAACATACTGGCTGACAGGTTCAGTGCAAACTTCTCCCCCTCCCCAAAAGGAGAGATATCTATTCCAGAGGATTGTAGCCCCCAAACATCTCCAACGCCCAGGTGAGAACTGCCCTCACTAAGGCAAAACACAGCATCCATGGGACCGGATGGTGTCCCGGCTGTGTGCTTCATGAACTCAACGAGAATTAAACCCACAGTTAGGACAGCTGTTTAATCTTAGCCTCACCTCAGGATACGTACGCAAGGAGTGGCACACGGCGACTGTGGTCCCACTTCATAAGGGCGGTGCCTCCACAGACCCTGGAAATTACCGCCCATTAGCTTGACAAGCCTTATCTGCAAAGCCATGGAGAGGATCATAATGGAACTCATAAATAAAGACATAGGGAACTTGCAGACTTTGGATCCAACCCAGTTTGGCTTTGTCAAAGGCAGATCCTGCCTCTTAAACTTGGTTGACTTTTTGAGACAGTCACCAAGGCCATTGATGAGGAAAGGCAGTCCATACAGCCTACCTCGACCTGGCAAAGGCCTTGACACAATACCCCACTCAGGTATCATCGAAAAACTCATCAGCTTGAATGTAAACCCATACATCACAAGATGGGTTGCAAACTGGCTAAGCGACAGAACCCACAGGGTCAGAGTTGCTGGAGCCATGTCAGACTCAAAGCCTGTCACAAGTGGTATCCCACAGGGCTCAGTCCTGGGTCCACTCTTGTTCGGCATCTACTTTTCTGAAGTACAAGCAAACACAGGAGGGTTATGGCTGACAAAGTTTGCAGATGACTGCAAACTGGGCGCCATAGTCGAAAACACATCTGACACAGATATCCTCCAGAAGGGCCTCAAAGAAATGGATAACTGGTGCCAGAGCCATGGCCTGAAGTTAAACGCCAAAAAATGCATAGTCATACCCTTCAGGAAAAACAAGGTTACCCCTAGCTACCATATAGGTGACAATCCACTGAGCACAGAAAAAGTCATCAGGGATCTGGGGACCCAAGTTGACAGTAGTCTTCGTTTGACACTCATGTTGCTAAAGTAGTTAGGAAAACCTTCTATATCGCCCACCTGATCATGAAGGGATTCACATCTAGATCAAGGGAGGTCATCGCCCCTGTACTCATCACTCATTAGACCTATGATTGAGTACAATGCCCGTTCGAATGTATCTGACCAGACACCTGATGCAGCTTGAAAGGCCCCAAAAGTTCCTCACCAAAAGGATAAAGGGTCTCAAAATATGTCTTATGCTGCCCGACTGAAAGGACTCCAGCTTTATTCAGTCTCATACCGCTTGCTCAGAGGTGACCTGTGCCTGACATATAAGGCCATGTCAAACCCAGATTTGATGAATATGCTTCACCTCAAAAATCTAGATCCCTCAGAACCACAAGGGCGGAGACTTAAACCTTGACACGGTTATAAATAGAATGTGCTGGAGGGACAGATTCATCACCCAGAGACTCACTATGCTGTGGAACAAAATCCCGGTACATGTGAGGCAGAGCACCTCGCTGGCCTTGTTCAAGAGGAATCTTGACCAATGGATGGGAGATCGCAGATATACCCCAGGGATTACTTCAGTGTCACTGCTTGACAGAGGCACAGAAAAATGATAGGCATAGTTTTTATTCAATCTAAAGGGGTGGCGAAAGCCACATAACTATGGGCTAGGCTTATAAATGCCCTTGGGCAGATAGCCTAGTATGAACCTATGAACCTATGAACCTATGAACCTATGATGCACATACAAGGTTTATGGGCAGAATGCTATGCATTCTTGCACAATATAGCCTGTTGAGGGGTGTGCCTGGAAGCAATTGGCTCCTGGTGCTGTGGAAATGGTCCAGCACCTTGGTGATATATTACAGTGGTGGAATCTCTGTGCATTTATGTTCTGGCCTAGTCTGATTTCCAGGCCACAGTTGGGTAATATAAGTCAGACAGGATCAGGGTGAAAGGCAGACTCCAGATAGATTTGTAGGGGGTAGGATATGTGGGGGGGGGTATGTGTCCTGGGCAGATATGTTTGCCTATAGCTACCAGTACTTTGCATCGGGCTCTCCTCAATGGTTGACTGCACTTGGAGGGTCTTGTGTGTGTCAAACTGTTTGACCAGCCTGGAGGTGTGTGTTTGTCACACATGTATGTATGGCCCACTTCATATTCCTTGGATGGCCACCTGTTGGGGTCAGGATGTTGCACTGGATGAGTGATCAGGGAGGGGTGTGCTACTCCCAGTGGCTGTGGCCCAGGGTTCTGTGGGTGCAGACATGTCACCATCTTCCAGGGTTAGGCCTGCTTGCAGTGAGTGAATTCCCATGTTTAATCTCCTAGCCCTGCCTGTCAACTGTACAGAGTATCACAGAATGTCCACATCCATGATTCATATATCTTGTTGGTTACCCAAACAAGTGTGGTTTTCCAGCAAAACTGTTTGCAAGTCACTCAGGGTTGAAGTCAGATATTAATGACAGCTGACATTGCAGTTTCAGACTTCGTACCCATCAGACATCCCATGCTACTACAAATCATTCCATCAACTTTATAACATTATTAGAGCAGTATTTTACAGGTGTCCTTCTCTTTGGACCTTCGTTACCCCATTATTCATGACTTAGTCCCAATTTTGGCTCCCTGAGGCTGGCAGGTTTGCTTGTAGCAGTTGTCAGCATGGCCTTTCTTTGCATTTTGTGGACTGTGTTATGTTGTTGTTATGGACCCCATGGCACTCCCTAAAGGGCACTGTGGGTGAGGCATAGGCATTTGTCAGAGGCCTGTAGGCCAGGTGTGACAGATGCAGACCATCTGTAGCAGGGCAGTGCATTCTGATGATCATATGTTCCCAGGCTGCCAGCAGGAGATACCCCTCGGATGGCACCAGTAAGTTGACTGTGTGTGTTACTAACAATTGCTTTCTGTTACTATTGCACTATCACTCTGGGTAACAGCTGGATGCTGCTGAAGTCTAGGAACATGTTACTGCATTTCTCTGGGACTATGGAGGGGTGACATGACTGTACATGATACACATTGCACAGACTGTGCTGATATTTGCTTAACATTTTGGTCCCATGTAGCATAATGGTGTGCCCTATCTTTCAGACTACAGGCATAATAGTATCAACCATAAGTCAGATTGTTCTGGCATAGACATTTGTAGTTTCAGACTTCTTACCTTTTAAAGCCATACTGCCACTGCCAGACCTGCTGCAATATCATTGTGTAAACGTCTGTGGATGGGGATTTCAGGGATGTCACCATGTGTGGGCCTTTTCCAGACATTTCTATATGGTTGTCTACAGCTGATCTGCTGTGTGGGGTTGGTGGTGGGTATGGAACACCCACTTTGACATCCGTGCATGTGACCTATGACCCCTCAGTTATTTGGCTCACCACATATACTGCAGTGGTATTTGTCGACTAGGGTGGTACTACATGGTGTGGGTAGGGCAGTACTAGGGATACACATTCTGCTGTTCCACAGAGCTGTCAGTTGTCTGCTGCTATCCCAGTTAGCCACCCCATTCCCTTACATGTTTGATCAATACCATAGATATACTATCAGAAAATTCCACTCCATTAGTTTAATTTGTTACAGAGACTGGCTTACCTTGTGCCTGCAGCTGTTGTGAGGGTGGTGTTTGAGGGCTGACTATGTCGGATGCACACAATACACTGCCTATACATGGTCAGGTATAGGTGGTGTGATGTTTGGCATCTATTGTACTGTGTGTGCGAGTCAGGCAGAGAGAGAGAGAGATCAGTCCCTGGGGCCCTACAGTGTCAGTGTATGTGCTATGCATTGCCTCTTTGCCAGGGCATACTGGGCACACCTCCATCTGCCTACAGGGGCAGGCTCTGGATGTTCTTTCTCCGATTCCGTCTGTGCCTGTGGAAGCCTTGGCAATGTTGGGGGGCTGTGTGGCCCTTCCCCATTTTATTCCTGCTGTAGCTGTTTCCACAGGATCATATTGTGTAGCATGGCACATACTATGAACATGTGTGCACATGTGGCTGGAGAGTACTGCAAGGTTCCACCAGATATGTCAAGGCAGTGGAACCATGGCTTGAGTATCCCAAACACATTCTCTATAATGATTCTGGTTTGTGTGTGTGCCTCATTATGGCGTTCTTGTGTGGGTGTGTGTGCATTTCTGATGGGTGTCATCATCCACGGCTCCAGTGCATAGCCAGAATCCCCCACTAAATGGCCATATGGGATGTCTCCCCTGGCAAACCGCTGATACAGCTGTGAGGAATGCAGATGCAGGAGTCGTGCTAGCTTCCAGGGTAGCCAGCACACACATTCATGATAATGCCCTGGGCATCGTACACAACCTGGCAGTTGATGGAGTGGAATCCCTTGCAGTTAATATAGACCCTACCCTGGTCACCAGGTGGTGGTGCACCCAGTACCTACAGGTAGTCTGCTACATGGTGGAAGAGATGCATAATGCGGGTCTTTTCCTCATGAGTGGTGGGAAATTTAATGTGCTCCTCGGCATGTGGTTGCATGGCATCCAGGAACTGGTGGTGTATCCTGGATGCAGATGCCTGTGAGACCCCCCCATGATATCCCCATTTGGTCTTTGGAAAGTACTTGTAGCTAGTATTCTTAGAGCTACACATACCTTGGCATCCACTAGGATGGGTTCCCCTCTCTTTGTTCTGGATGTGAGGCGAGGCCGGCACTGCTCCACAATTTGCTGCCGTATGTCCCTGTCCACCCTGTAGCACTCTACTATGTCCAGATCATGTAGCCCCTGGTAGGTTACCCTAGGTCTGAACACTCTTCTCCTCCTACTCATAAGTCTGGGGTGGTTATTAGCATTGTCCTCTTCACTACCCTCAGCCTCTTGCACATACTGATGTATGAGAGCGACAGCAGCCCCTAACATTTTATACATATGTATATATTCTGTCTATATTATTCTAACCACTATGTGTAACACTGTTTCTACTTCTGTACCAATTAATGTTTAATTTCTTTTTTTCTGCATCTATGTTCTTGTCAGTGCTTTTCTCCCCGGGCCTCCACCAAAATGGGCACTTTTAGGCCCAGTGGACTTTCCTGGTAAACAAATGCAATAAAGAAATAAAATAAATAAAATTTTGTTAGTTTTGTCAGGTAAATTTCTACGTCTGTGTACACCGGTGGTGTAGAGTTTGTGGGAAAAAAACAGACTGAAAGGTGTTTGCATAGTTTATAGTGGTGTGCTGCAGATGCTGCCTGTGTGAATGGCTGAGTGTGATACATTCCACCTGCCAGCCCTATTACTTGTATTTGAGCGCCTCTATTCTGCTATTTCACTTATTTTTCTTGTCCCACTTCCAATTTCCTGTATTTTTAAAATTTTTGTGGTTTAAATCCCGGTGCACACTGCGCAAACCTGTTTAGGAAAGGTAAACAAGGCTATACAGCCCTGGACACATCCCCTTGCTCACATATACACAGTGCTGCCATTTCCTGTGGTTTTTTGTTTGTTTGTTTAAGTCTCAGTGCGTGCCATGCACACCTGTTTAGCTAAGGTAAACACATTTTAGCAGAAATGTCCCTGCCTGGATGCGAACACGCTCTTCATTTCATGGTGTAAGACATTACAGCTTCAGACACACCCCTTTGCTTAGCTGTGCTTAGCTAAGCACAAACCTGGGCAACAGAGCTCCAATGTGGTTACAGCAAACATGACACCCCCCTGTTCATGTTAGCTGCTCCTCCTGCCTACACGATTCTGTTCTAGCACCTCCATGGTTAGGTGCAGGTTTTGGACTTAGAATATTTTGTGATTTAATAAATGTCCCCCCATTTTTTAATTTGTACTTGATATATTTAAGTGTTATATTATCTCTGTGCTACTACTGGAGCTTTTCTCCCCAGGCCTCCACTGAAAATGGAAATATATCCAGTTGGACATTTTGTGATTTAATAAATGTCCCCCCATTTTTTAATTTGTACTTGATATATTTAAGTGTTATATTATCTCTGTGCTACTACTGGAGCTTTTCTCCCCAGGCCTCCACTGAAAATGGAAATATATCCAGTTGGACTAGCCCGGTTGACAAATGTAAAATAAATAAATACATTTGCATACCCCACTGCCGTAACCCATAGATACTGCACTGACATGGAGGCTTTCCCCTTGACAACCACTGTCCCTGGTATTGTTTTGATTCTGCATGCCATATACTATAATGGCAAAATGCAGATTTTCTTTAAACTTGGGTTTTCACATTTATTTTTATATTTTCCACACGATCTTGTTTGCACGCCACTGCGCTATGTTTAATCCGCCAAGATCAGCCACAAAATAAAAATATTTTTTATTAAAATTAAACATTTATTCATACAATGGCGATAAATTTGGCCATTGGCATGCCTACAGATGTAAATACATGCTTTTATTTGTGCTGTAATGCCTCAGTTTCCTTTTTTGCAGAAATGTGTTCAGTTAGTAACTGAACACATTTCTGCACTGACACTGTTCTTGCACGGAGACCTGGCAGCTTCCTGAATCACTAATTCACCTCATTTTCATGTTTTTCACCAGCAAATGAGGTGATTAGCATGCCGCACAGTGTTCCATGCAGGAAGAGTATAGTCAGGCTCGTGCACGTCAGATCAGCTGTTTGCTGAATCGCTCTGTGGCTGAACTCCGTGCAGGAGCTACTACACTGTTCCTGCATGGAGTTTTAGTTTTTATGAATCCTGGGGATGATCTAGACTTTCTGCTTTGTCTAAACTTGCTGCAGTCACACACTGGTATACCTCTCCTACATATTATACCTTATCCTGACACACTTTATTTTCAAAATGCCATCTTTGGACTGCTGCTGTGTATTATTAACAATACATTAGTTTATTTCTGTTGTTCTTAAAAACTCAGCACTACTTTGATTTCCTGATGACCATCTTCCCAACACAAAGTTTACAGTCCACGCTCTCCTTCCACCAGAGATGACCAGTTAAAAATCATTAGAATGGACTAATAAGGGGCAGCAGTCTCTTGAACTCCACCAGTATAGGGGTTCTCTCTCCATACCCCAATCTCTAAAGATTCTACTTCTGAAATTGTGTGAACTCCAAGAAAAGGGAATAACTTTGCTTGACTTTTTTTTTCAGAAGTGGTGTGACCCTGAAAAATCCACGGATGCGGGCATAGCCTCTCTGTATAATATCATTCCCTTAAATACTGTAATTCCTGATACATGCAGTGAATGTATACATAGCTGTGTAAAGCTGGTACATGGTATGCCAGGTGCTGTAAGCTGTGGGGGAGTAAACCAAAACCCACCTGAAAACTCAAGGGCTACTTTAAATGTAGCTATTTCTTGCTATACATCTCTTAATTAATTGATTGATTAATTAATCAATCGAACCATAGTAGAAGCTAAAATTCCCACCATCTGGAAAATATCCTATGTAATCCCACTTCACAAAGGAGGCAGCTCTACTGAATTCACCAATTATAGGCCAATAGCTATACTCTCTCCACTTGCAAAGATTATGGAAAAATGTATTCATAGACAACTCATGCACCACCTAATCCAGAATCACCTTATGGCAGACACTCAGCATGGCTTCCGTCCTCATCACAGCACTACTTCAGCCCTCCTAGCCTTTACCAACACCATAAACCATAATCGCAACAATAATTATATATCCTCACTCCTCTTCTTGGATCTTTCCAAGGCATTCAATATGGTTGATCACCAACTTTTAATCCACACCCTGCAAACATTCTGTCTAGATACTGGAGCCCTTCAATGGTTTCAATCCTACCTGAATGGTCGACAGCAGGCTGTCCTCTGGCAGAACAAACTCTCTAACCTTCTACCTAACACCCTTGGAGTACCACAAGGCTCTATACTAGGGCCCTTGCTGTTCTCCATCTTCATTAACGACCTTTATACTGTCATCCCAAAAGTCAGCTGTATCCAATATGCTGATGACTCTACTCTGATTTGCTCAGCCACATCTCCAGTAGAGTTATGGTCAGCTACCCAGACCACCTTTAATACAATAGAAAACTGGCTTTCTGAACATCGTCTGATCCTAAATCCCAAAAAAGCTAAAATGCTGTTATTTTCACCAACACGTAGGTCTACCGCTTTCACCTTTACCATAAAATCAAATGATGGCACAATAATCTCCCCTGACCCCTCTACAAAACTATTAGGTGTCATCATAGACAATAATCTAAAATTTGACCTACATGTTAACCAAACTATCAAAACCATCAATAAAAAACTAGGGTCACTTTACAGAATAAAAGCCTTCCTAACCCCTCCAGCTAAGATTGCCATAGCTCGCTCTCACCTTCTTTCAACCCTTCTGTATGCATCCCCCTCTACTCTCGAATTTAAACAAGACTGTCCTTAACAAACTCTCAATTTGCTACAAACACATTGCCAGGTTTGCCACTAGGGTGCCTTTTAGGACACATCATTGCATCAATCTAAATCAGCTTGGGTGGCTTGAACTACCCAGCCTAATCCAGTATAACCAACTGATTATGGCCTATAAAATCCTCTATAATCCGGACAATACTCCTGCACTTAAAAATATTATCACCCCCTATAACAATCCTAGACCGCTTCGATCCTCTAACAAACTACTAATTCAGACTAGCAAAATTAATAACACAGCTGGTGATTCTCTCTTTGCAAACTCTGTAAGTAGATCCTGGAACTCTCTTCCAGCTGATATTACTTTACTTTCCACCTTAGGTCAATTTAAAACTAGACTGAAACAACATTTGTCATTTAACTGGCTATGTCAATGTATCAAGCCTGGCTAACTCTCTCTAGAATGTGTAAAAATCTGTTAACCAGTTTACTGTGTAATTTAATTTAATCCTGACTTGCGCTCAGTATTAACTGTAACCTGTGGAACTTGTTTAACTTGCTTACTGATGTAATCTCTGTAAATAGTCTGTTTGTAATATGTAATGCTGTATCTGCTTATCCTTGGAGCTTTTCTCCCTGGGCCTCCACTGAAAATGGACATGCATCCAGTCGGACTATCCCAGTCAACAAATGTAAAATAAAAAATAAATAAATAATTGTGGATCAAAATGAGTAGACCATTCCAACTATGTAATTATGAAATAAGTAAATTAATAAATATATAAACCTTTATATAATATTGTCAAGGCAGAAGGCACAGAGTAGAAAGACAATCACAGAATAGCTCTATTTCAGACTTAATGCCAATCTTCTTCATGGTTTTAGATTTGATTTATTTCCAAGCCAAAATAAGACATTCAGGATTATACAGCAGCAATACATAATTCAGACCATTAAAAATATTTATTTTGTGCTCCACTTTGAATGACAAAACACATTTCCATAAGAAAACTGATACTTGATAAAGGTACAAATTATATGGACTGTATAGAGAATAGCATAAATTCCATGCAATACATAATAATAGGGAAAGTATTTTATACTGCATACAGCTAAGCAAGATAAATTTAAATTAAAGAATATGCAGAAGAAAACTGATGAGGGTATGTATGCTATTACAGATTTGTTTATTTATATGAGCTATTTTATTTGTTCTTTAAAAGTTAGCTTTGGACATCTACACAAGTGTGTAAGGTTCTTACATCTTCTAGTTTTCATTTAGCTGTACTAAATTGCTTCATTGATATTATAGAATGATGTATTCACATGAAGAAAGAGAATTAACTATTGCACTTTATTTATTTACTTTTTGTAATTAGCTGCAAGAAAGTGGGTAGAGGCTGTCCTCAGAGAGTAACTACAGAAAAAAACCTCAGGACAATACTACAAACCTGATTCACTCACAAAAAATGCAGTTAACTTGTATCATTTTTCTAGCACAGAGACAGTTGCAGGAACAGGACAGATGCACAAGAGCTCAGATAATGACTATAATAAAGTTAGCTTATTAAAACCGATACACACTTAAGTAGTGAGGCATTACGTTTCTGATTGCTAAGAAATTTATTCTTTTTTAAAATAAATAAGTAAAGACCCACTTTGCCTTGCTTCCTCAGTTAAAATAATTTTCTCACATCTAAAAGGCTTAATTATAGCTCTAATGCCACAAATTCAGTACTGAAATTAAGCTACACTGTAAGAAAAGCATTTTGTCTGATCTGTTTTTCAAGCACTATCAATCTGAATGAGATAAGGCAACCCACGCAGCTAACACTGCAGGCATTAAGCACTAAATAGTAATACGGGTATTGCAGATGTGTACAAGATAAAGGGTGGGCCTGTACACATTTACAAACACACTATACACACACACACACACACACATATATATATATATATATATATATATATATATATATAAAACTAAGGATATAGTGGGGTTACTTTAATTGTCACTATATTATGTCTAATGCCAACATAGTAGTGTCAAAAAAGAAACATTGATACACTTCTTCACATGTTACAAAGTAACTCTTCAGAATATGCAAACAAAGTAAACTGTGCTTTTGTACCCCATACCCTCTGCTAATGATATATACTAACTCCAAGACTGCACACTCTTGGGGAAAGGGTATAACCCCATATTTTGGGATTGTCCATTCTCACATATGCCTGCATTCTGTATTCCTGACCAAAATATCTTAACTGAACTCAACCAATACTAGGGAAAGCATATGCATAACCACACACACACACACACACACACATACACACACACACACACACACATATATATATATATATATATATATATATATATATATATATATGAGTATATTTATGTGTGTGTGTGTGTGTGTGTGTGTGTGTGTGTGTGTGTGTGTGTGTATGTATAGCATTTGGTTGAACGTCCATTTGGTTGAACTCCAGGTGACTGACCCTTTTCACTAAAACACTGTTAGTCAAATTCCAAATAATGGAAACATCATATTATCAAAAGTAGCCAAGAGAAGACATTTTAAAAAGAGTTGTTTGTATGGACAAGCTCTGCACCCCCCTGCACACACATCTATGTGGCTTCACCGCTCCTCTCCCCTTTCTTAAAATGAGTAACTCTGTGTTCACACAACTGGAGAGAAAAAAAAGAAAGGCTCATAAAAAGGAATTCACTGCAAGTGTACAAACAGAATACACAGTGACAGTGATTATCCCCAATCATCAAGCAAATCTTTTTTATATATTTGTATGTATTTCTACTTCTCTATTCAAAACTATTTGAACCTATTCCACATTTGACTAAATGGAAGTTCAAGTAAACGAGCAGTTAACTAATGGGCTTTGTTGCAGTACCAGTGTTGTTTTTTTGCTGCAAGAACATACTGTTTGTATGTCTGGTTAACTAAATGGACTTAAAAATGTGGATACTTGGATTCAGTCATTTGTGATTCAGTCAAATGGGCAATCTACCTTATGCTAAGGCTTATGCAGTGATTATTTATATTACAACACACCATGATGTGTAGTAGCATGCACTGCCCTGGTGTGACTCAATATTGTGATTATATTTTCACACCTTTTATTTTTAAATAAATGAATGTTTTGATGAAAAAGTTGTTTTTAAGAAGATGAAACATTAATTAGATAAACACCTTAATATCCACCAGGGGGCTTACACCCATGCACACCTCACAAGCTAGGACTACAAGGCAGTGGGCACTCAAAATTGTCTATAGCATGGGGTGCAGGAGGCTACAAGCCTCCTTACTTGATGCGTGTAGTCCTTTTTCACTCACATTAAGTCAGTAATGCCTGACATTAGAGTTTCAGATTTTCTGCTTTAACCTTGTTAAACTTTTTATTGTTCACAGCATTAAAATAATATTTATAAAACATCCCAACCACCACACATAACTGACAGCCCCATTGGAATATCAGTCAAGTCGGCACTATGCAGACCTGAGAAAACTATGATGGCATGTCCTAGAGTAAACAATCGCCACTTATGCAGCTGATTGTATAGTTCTTTTGATGTATTGTAGTGGCACAGCTGTACCTCACCTACTTCCTGACAAAAGATCATGATCTACATCAGGCCACTTCTATGCATGCCCTGACCAGCCCTCCGGCATCTAGCCTAATATCTATATCCACACCTCCAGATATCAGCATGGCAATCAGATATCACCATGTCTATTTTGAGACACATTTACTTGTAGGGGAAAATTATTTTTTACTTTTTATGGGCAGACTCTTGGTGCCTCAGCTCCTGATAACCTGATGCACCTGTCTGCTATCCTGCAGGCAGAAAAGAAAAACAGTCAAGATCAAGAAAGATAATGCATTTGACTGATGCCACATATGGCTACCTACAGTCTGCTTAACTGAAATCCTGAAATTACTGCTGAGCAGCACTGGATGTGATATCCTCTATATGTGTAGTTATTGTAGGATTTACTGCACTAAGGAGATGAAGAATGGATGCTGGGGCTGTGTGTATCAACTGCTACAAGAAATAATTGGGAGACCTATGATACTAAATGAAGATGACAGCTCTAGCATTAGAGACCAAGGTTCAAGCACTGTGCTGGTGATAGCATGAATACGTGGAACAGAAAGGATGCATATCTTTGAAGGTATTTTCTCTGACCATGCTCTAGAAGAGGATGAATTGTAAGTATTCAATGACTTCTAAAGGCAAGCAGGGTGGTCTTGCATGTATAGTATCTCAATGAGCATATTCACAGTGTGGGTGTGGTTGCAGTGGCACGTGGCACTGTACCTTTATCAGACACTCATCCATTGCAATATGAATATCTTTAACTGTGATGCATAAGGAAGAAATTCAATAAAAATCACATCATGAAAGAGTGCAGAAGTCAGACCCCTAATGTGACAATGGATCCTCCAAATATATCAGCAAGTTTCATCATCTGCATGCTGAAAGTGCTTCCATTTATGCCCTAGACAGTGTAAAACTACCCAGTACATCCAAAGAAATTTAGTAACATAGGTTATGCAAATAAAGTCAAACCTGTCTCTTAGTATCTCTCCAGTTGTCAGCAGATCTCAATATGACAAAGAAGACAGATAACTGACAGAATTTAAATGGAAGATAATTACTTGAGAGATTCCAGATGGCAGAAAGCATGCTACTTGCAGTTTGCCTGAGGGGGGAGCAAGTGAGGATATTTTAAAACAATTCAAATAATATTTTCTTCTGTTTTCCTTCCCTGACATTTTTATAATGTTTTATGTTTTTCCCCCTGTCTGGCATTGGTACTATACCATGCACCATTTTCCAATATATCGTCTGGCACTGAGATCTGCATGATTTTAAGAAGTATCTCTTTCCAATGGATATTCTCTGTTTAGCTCCCTCCCTAGCATGACCTACCCTGGGATTCATGAAAGCTCCATGCAAGAATAGGTATATTCTTGCATGAAGCGGATCATGCCCGTTCAGCACAGCAGTGCACCTTGCATATTCATGAAGGTGTGCTGCAGTATAAACTGCACTGGCACAATCCATGAACAAGTGCAGGGGGCATGTCTGAGTATTGTGGGCACAGTAAACATGCCCCCTTCACTCAGGAAGTGCTATACAGCACTTTGAAAACAAAAACAGTGTCCACAGACACTGTTAGCATACCCCCAACTGAACAGATATTTGCAGAATGGCCAGATGTGTGCCTCATATGTCAGGTGTGTTCCTCCTACTGTCCTGGTAAAGAGCTGAGGCTCAAAGTCATTAAATAATGACAAACATTTGAGTCTAAGGCTCCACATTCTTCAAGTAAAGCCTATTATTCATCAACTTCCTATGTTTGTAAGAGCAATATTTAAAATCTGTCCTCTTTGCCCCCCATCATGTTAGGCTTTGTCCAGATTGTATGCTGTAAGTAAGAGGTGGAGAAGTATGACTGTTAGCTATGTGCACATACCTAGACTAAGAAAAAAAAAAACAAATAATTATTATTTTTCCCATCCCCACTAAAGTCTAAGCATAGCTGAATGGGTGTGCACATTGCGCAGCTGTGTATAGCATAGCTTAAACATCCAAAAGAGCTAAATAGAAATATACAGCCAAAAATGTCAAAGTGAAATAGTGTAGCAGCTGAGCTTTTGCTTAGCATGCAGTCCTTCAGAGTATGAGGCTCAATGCAGGCTATTCATTTTTATATGTGAAAACAGCATTAAAAATATATTTTTTATAAATAAATAGTGAATAATATATATTTGTTAACCAGGGTAGTATAGCAGGTCCAAATGTGAGGTGTCAGTGTAGTACAGATGTGAAACCCCCATATAAACACAAGTGTCCCATGCAGTATAGCCACAAAAGAATATAATGTAATGAAAGCACATAGAGGGATGTTATGAAAGGTAAACATGCATATCATAAGATGTCATTAAGAAGGAATCAACCCCACAGTCCTGATAGTCCATAAAATGAAAGCTGAACAAAGCTAAATTGTGCTCAGCCATGCTTAGCCAGTGTAAGCATTGCTTAAATTTGAATTCTTAGCAATAATTAGCATAGCTAAGTGGATTTGCGCACTGGTAGCAAGTGCTTAGCATCTAACCCTTTAAGCAATGCTTATCTGTGCTAAGTGGGTTTGCCCATCACTTAGCTTAGTTCAGCATATTCAAAATAATCCAATCGCAACAAAGGGTGGTAAATCAGACCTATTTAAACATTGCAGGTGGGAATACAGCCATTAACCATTTGTAGCTGATCACTGCAGGCACTAGGGTTGGTGCTGGTGAGGGTGTGTGCTTTCAGGTGCAGCATTGGGGCATTCAGGAGTCCAGGGTCATGGTTGGACTCCTTGAAAAAGACCATGAAGGGAGACTGCTGCAGGACCAGTACCAGGTCTCCCAATACAAAGTGGAGGCCTGGGACCATCTCGCATGTGACCTCACCAATGCTACTGCTATCCTTCAGACTGGTGAGCTGGTCCAGCACCATTACACTGACCTGAAGCATAGGAAAATGGATCTCTCAAACCAGTGGATCCAAGACACGCAGGTACAGACTGCCCCTGAAGTTTGTCATTATCAGTATCAGTCAGTGTTCTGAAATGTCCAGCCAGAATGTGTAATCAATAAGTATGCATAAATGTTTATTTATCTCCTGTACAGCTGCAGATGAGAGGGTTGCAAATATTGACACACATACCAGCAGGCTGATAAGGCTGCACTGGGAGGCTGGTGAGTAAATATCTAGCTTGCATTATTCAGGGTCAATAAATAGAAAGTAGTAGATTGTTAACAACTAGTAGGCAAACTGTGTACTGTGTGCAATGAATAAATGACTGGCATCAGCTGAATAAAGGTCTTTGTAACATTGAATAAAAATAAAAAAAACTCGACTGTTGTTTACTTTATCATGTTGTGGTAGGAATATAAATGTGTACAAGTTCTGCATAGTTATGTGTTTCTGGTAGAAAATAACTGTTTCATACAACTATTACTGAAAACCTAATGTACTTGTTGTCCAAAAATTGCAGTACAGTTGTCATTACCTAGGGTATTTGACTAACTAGAAGGTCAGATTGTGCAAAGCAGAGACTACTAGGGAGAAAAAAGTCAAGTATGACTCAACAGTTCCTCAGTAGCTCATTGTAATGAAACACAGCTGTGGTTTACCTTTTTGCAAAAACTGGCCCAGTTTGAATCCTGGCAGTGGTAGTACTCTGAATGCATATTGTCAAACAAGAATATGTGAATATTTGTATAAACAGTCAGGTAGTATTAACATAAATTACCTCCACGGGTCTTCAAGGTAAGGAAATGTTTGTAATAGCTGTAAGAAGGTGTTACCAACACAATCTGTGTTCAACATATCCACTGTTCAACCCCAAGGCTGCAAATGACAGCACAATAAGTACATACATCAAGCACTTTGTTCTGATACATGCCCCATCAAGTGTCATGATGTCACAGCTAATGGTCACTGCTGATAATAACTAGGGAGACAGATAGAAACCCCAGTGGAGTATGTCAGTACCACACCCCCCAAGCATGAGTGCCAGGCACTCCTGTCAGTGTCACATATGTAACTGCGAAGATGTAAATATGTATAGAAACAGTCAGGTAGTGTTAACACATATTTCTTCAACAGGTCTGCTAGGTAAGGAAATGTGTCTATTAGCTGTAAGAAGATTTAACCAATACACTGTGTACAACAACCCCACTGTCCATCCCCAGGACATAGATAGACATACAGTGAGGTCAGCCATGGAGAGTAATGAGTAGAGTAATGATCTGTACAGTTGTTGAAAACTGAAGCCTAGACAGTTGTTAATTGACCTATTTCTCTCTTTCTCCCCCTCCCTATCTGCACCAATACTTCATACACATTAAATGGGTATGTTCATCTCCAAACCTACTGTTGGGATATGTGTCCTGTTGTTATACAAACATTGAACTGTTTGAATTTTAATGTTCCCTGTTCATATACTATCATTGGTGGCTTGTTGCTATCAATGTAACTTGCATGCTGTTATAATGCCTACTGTGGTTCCATATATGCATGTGTTCTGTTTGCTATGCAAGTGTTTCAATCCTGTTTTATGGGGTCAATCAGAACACCCATGCATGCTGCTATAACTAATCCTGAAATGTGTTGTTCTTGATTAACCACCATATTTTTTTAAACTGAAACACCATAGCACCTCTGGGAAGGCAGATTCCGGTGGGTCCACCTGTCCCGCCACATCTGGCTGTGGCACCAGGCCCCAGCACATATGGGCCCCAACCTAGGCCTTCCTCTTCCATTGGTCTTGCACCACCTTCAGGCGAAACTGCCTCAAGGGATGGGGCTCATCCCCTCTGGGAGCAGGCATGGAGAGAAGAATGTCACCTGCAGTCAGGACCGGGGATTGGTGTGCAGCTTCCTCCATTCAGAGTATGGTGATCAGCTGTGCCAGCTTTAGGGGTGATTGGCACATCTTCAGGGTCAGCCTGCCCCTCCTGCCCAGCTACCAGCACAGCCACCTTTGGGGCCATGAAGGTGTAGTGGTGACTGCCCATGGGTGAGGACCTGAGTCCCACTGTAACCGTATGGGGGCTCATTTGTGTCTAATTCCCAATCACCCTCCCCATTCAAGGTGTTTACCCCCCACGTTATATACCACCCCTGTCAGCTGTCTTGTCTGTCTTCCTACCCAATTTACCTCCCCAAATGTACCCACTTATCCTTCCTCAACATCCTACTCTCACCTTATTAAAAAACAAAGGGCAATCTGTTCCTCCCCCCCAAAAATGTCGCCCTATACATAGCTGTCCATTTCGCACACTTGTCCACTGGACACATGTAACTTTATCTAATTGGCTTAACAACACATTACTGTTGTCCTCACCCCTCTCTCCCAGGGGTTTGAATGTCTAGCTGTTGCTGTATCAGAAACGGATAGCTATGGACCTTTCCTACACCCGTCCTGCACATCCCTAGCTATCTTTCATATTGTTTTTCCCACTGCATGCCCCCTTTTTCACCACTTTCCTATCACCCCATTTCTCTTTTCTTTTAAAGAAATTAGCATGGGGGTAAGCAGGAGTAAGCTGCAATAAGCAGCAGTAAGAGACAGTGAGTTTGCGCTATGCTCAGCAATGCCTACACAGATTAAAAAGTTTCCTTTTTAACCGTGTGTTGACATCACTTACCATTGTGCAAACCTGAGCAAACTTGCTTACAACTGCTTAAAATTGCCTTAATCACCCTGTCTCCATCAGCCACTGTTCTGCCCAGCAACAAAATTAATCGGCCCTGCCAAGACTTGAGCTCACTACCCTGTACACCATAATCAGAGCAATTACACCATCTGAGCTGTAATAATAAATGCTGTTTTTTCAAATATATCATTCAGTACAGGTATAGAATAGTAGGAAAAAAACACTGTGGAATCAGTCATGTTTAGTATATATAAATATACACATATAGATGTGTATGGTGATAGATAAATATGAAAAATACACAGATACATGGAACTATACATTAAAATAAATACATACAGAATATATACATAAATTGTTATATAAATATATGCATAGAAATCAAAAAAGGAATATATATATATATATATATATATATATATATATATATATATATATATATATATAGGTCCCCCTTCAAAACATCTAAAACCCATAACATCCAATTAAATAACATTGAGACCAGAACATCTAAAACCTATAACATTGAATTTCATAACATCCGACAGTACAAATCACATGAAAATAACATCCCCTCCACATATAACGACATATAATGACACCAAACTACCAAACACACTTTTTACTACATTTCTGCAGTGGGGCTTGATAGAGTGGTGTTAGGAAATTAACTTCTTCCCACTGTAGTGCAATCTTGGAGTTGGTATATTTAATTTATGGGGGTTATGGGGTGTGCAGGTGAGCTTCCCCCCTACTTTATATATATATCTATCTATCTATCTATATATATATATATATATATATATATATATATATATATATATATATATACATACATATATTCACTTTAGAAGCTTGAAATACTGAAATATCGAAATTCAGTATTTCGAGCCCATAAAATGGAATCCTGAAAAGAGAGAAATCTCAGAAGCGTGAAATTCAAAACCTCGAATACCAGAGGTTTTGAATTAGTGCTTCTCGTGTTTCGCTGTGGTTTTGATTTCAGGTAAGTGTGCATGTGTTAAGGGTTTTGGGTAGGGGCTGTGGCGTGTTTTAGTGTGTTTTGTTGCTGTGATATGTGTGTTCGAGGAGAATGTAGCATGTGTTGTGGTGTTTTGTGAGTGTTTGTATGTAGTGCAACCTCGGCGTTAAAATATTTCAGTAGGGGAGGTGCATGGAGGCTTTTCCCCCTGCTTTTATGTAGTAGAGAGCTTGTGTTTGTGTGTGGGGAGGAAGGTGTGTGCATGTGGAGCAGAAGCGCTAATTCAAAATCTCCTACGTGCGAGATTTTGAATTTCACACTTCTGAGGTTTCGTTGTTTTAAGGTTTCAACTTTACATCCTCAAAATACTGAATTTCAATATTTCAGTACTTCAAGGATAAAAAGTGAATCCGTATATGTATACATATATAAAATATATATACATATATTATATATATATATATATGTATATATATATATATATATATATATATATATATATATATATATATATATATATATACACACACACACACACACACATACATATATATATATATATATATATATATATATATATAAAAAACCTGTCCACCTCTAAGTATAAGAAGTCAAAATGGGAGGACAATGGGCCAAGACCAGGGGCATAATGTATGTACTGCAGTTATAAATGTAGAATGTTGCTACAGTAACACGGTTTGTGCCAGCATATGTGTTCAGAATGATGTGAGTTCTGAAACCGAAATGTATGTCATCATTTCCTGTCAAAAATCCTCAGACCCTCACAGTGATTTACCACAGAAATTAAAATAATGATTCTGTGGAACAGACCATGAATATGAGCAATAAACCTGGACAGTCTGAAACAATCTGGCCAGATAAGAGGTATACTCAAAACCCCTTAGTGCAAGAAATCTGGACCAAGCCTGACAACGGGGGGGGGGGGTTAAAGCCATGAAACTGGGAACATATCCCAAATAATGGAGTAGATAACGTGACACAGTTGATGCAGTAACACCCTCCTGTCTGTTGTAACATATATTGACTAGAATAACCCAAGTCCAGAACGACATTACTCCCCATTAGTTACTGACATAAATCCTCACATCATCATCCCACTGATGTGTCAGAAATACACAACACATATAAGGGCCAGGCAACAGTACATTTGATATGTATCTGGACATAACATCACAGTAGGAAAACTAGAATGAGCTAATAGGCATGTCACCAAGTACTGTCTAAACTATAGGCAGACTAACACAACACTAACCCAAGTTTGCTATGGGGGACTACACGTGTAATTGCAAATATATCAGGCAATATGGGGATGTAACAGCACTGACAAACAGACACCAGTGTGAAAATGCATACACATAACCAATCTCACCACATTCAAATTGACATACTGGTAAGCCACATGAACAGTAGAGTATATGGACTGTGTGAACAAAATCATTAGCATGTTTGCCACTCACACACTATCCCTACATATACTGGCCCAATTCACAGTGTAGTCTGATGCCTGACTGTGGTATGGGACATGTGCCAGTCTGCCCCAACAAACATATACAGCTGATAGAGCACCCAAAACTGGAGCAGCATGCAAAGTCAGTTGAAAAAGTACCTATAACACTTGCATTTACTCCCCATCCCTACACAGGCCAAATAGCACATGCACAATACACTGCTGCACAATCCTGACAGTCTTTCAACAATTGCCAGAAATACGCAGTCCCAACTATATAGAGTCCCACAGAATGTCCAGGCTTTGTCCTCATATATAAGGCCTCCCACACACAACATGTCTGGCAGTCTGATACATCACTGGGATGATATCAGGAATGAAGTCACTATATAATGATATATCATACCTATCCACATCTTACAGCATGACATCTGGACAAAGCCTGACATACTTGGGAGGCAGAGGCCCAACCACAGGGGCATTATTAACATATTGCTGTTATAAACTAGAAAGTTGCTGGTGTAACAGGGTTGTAGTAACATATCTGTTCTGAGGGATATGAAGTCAGAAACACACATGGATATTACCATTTAATGACTGCAATCCTCAGAGTATGCTACTGAATTTCCAAGGTCAAAAAATGTGTGAGTAACACACCATATATAAGAGTCCAAACTCTGCCCAGTCTGTGGATAGCCCTACAGTTGAGAGTTATGTCAACCACTTAACACTATCAGACTTAAATGAATGCAGAGCAGCCATATCCACACAGACCCTGACAAACTAGCATTGCTTAAACTGTATAACAGCAATACTTACATTCTGTCCCTATGTCTGGAACATTCTCCCCCAGTTCGTTGAGCTGTCTCCACAGTGTTTGTTATAAGAGGTATTTCCAACTCTGTGATGCTCCATGAAGTCCTCCTCAAAGGCAAGGAAAAGGGGCAAAGCCCACAAGAAGTACTCAGTTATAGGAGTGTGTTTCCATGCTATTGGGAATGGGAATGACACCACAGCTGTTCTACATACAATTAGCAAGTGGGAATCCAACTGGTGCACAGCCCATCAGCTGGTCATGAGCATTACCTACAAAAGGCAAGATGCTGCCTATACAAAACAGATGTATATCCTACATCTGTCTCAGAGAGAGAGAGAGAGAGTCAAACAAACAGACAGACAGACACACACTGAAACAGATGGATTATGCCAACTGAACCAAAAAAACACAGGTATGTCAAACAAGCATGTAATGGAATGTACTGAGGGTATCTAAATGTGGAAAATAGGAAGTTCAAACAATATTATGTCTCAACAACACATGCTGTACAGATATAGTGCTGAGCAGAACCTATGGCCATAGCATCTGTGTCTGTCTTCAGTGACATAGAATGACCACTACTGGAGTGTGTGTTGCACAATACTGACTGTGACACTTGCTAGGCCACACCCAGTGCAAATTTTACCATCATTAACTCTGCTACATCCAGCTCTGACTGGTGCCTCTTTTTTTAATGCCAATGTCTCCAACCCATATCACATAGCTGGTCTCACTACCCTCTTGTAGACCTCCCCTATCACTCTTAATGGTACTTGTCTGTTACAAATCACACCTGACACTCTTTTCCACCACCCACATCTTGCCCATACTCTCTTCACCTCTCCCCCACACTTGCCATTACTCTGAACTGTTGTTCTCAAGTATTTACAATGGTATACACCTTTGAAAACTGTACTCCCTGCATCCTCACCATTCCTCTATCCTCCCTCCCATTCACACACATATATTCTGTCTTAGTCCTGCTGACCATCAGTCCTACCCTCTCTAGACCATACCGCCACCTCCCAGGGTCTCCTCAACCTGTTCCCTACTCTCACTACAGACCACAATGTCATCTGCAAACAGCACAGTCTAGGGGGACTTCTGTCTGATCATGTATGTCAACCTGTCCATCGCCACTGCAAATATGAAAGGCTCATAGCTGATCCCTTATGTACTCCCACCTCCACCTTAAACACAACTGTCACTCCTAATGCAGAACTCACCACTGTCACACTAGCCTTATAGATATCCTGTAGCATTCTTATGGATTCCTCTGCCACTCCTGACCACCTCATACAATACCACAACTCCTTTCTAGGCATCCTGTCATATGCTGTCTCTAAGGCCACAAAGTCACAATGCACCTACTTCCAACCTTCTCTGTATCTCCCCATCAACACTCTCAGCATTGCATCTGTACTGCTCTTTCCTGGCACGAAACCATGCTGCTGATCAGTAATCCTCACTTCCCTTCTTAGCCTAGCTTCCACCACCCTTTACCATTACCTCATGCTGTGACTGATCAATGTTATCCCTCAGTAGTTACTACATCTCTGCACACCACCCTTATTCTCATAATCAGTATCCAAACACATTATATCCACTCCCCACGATCCTCTCACTTTCCAAGATTACAGTAAACAATCCAGTTAAAAAGACCACTGCCATTTGTCCTAAACACCTCCATGCTTCTGTAGGTATATCATCTGGACCAATAGCCTTTCCATTCTTAAACCTCTTCATAGCTATCCTTACTTCCTCCTTGATAAGCTGTTGTACATCTTGATTCTCCGTACCTACATCGTCCAACCTTCTCTCTCTGTCATTCTCTTCATTCAACAGCCCATCAAAGTACTGTTTCACCTGCTCGACACACTCTCCTCGCTTGCGAGTACACTTCCACCATTATCCTTTATCAGCCTTATTTGCTGCACATCCTTCCTTGCTACATGCCCTGGTCAAGCCAATTGGTTGAGGTCCTATTCTCCATCCTTGGTGTCCAACCCTACATACAACCCTTCAGATGCCCCATCCTCAGCCTTTTCCACCACTCTCTTTGCCATGCCCCTCATCTCCCTATACACCTGTCTACTTTCTTCATCTGTCTGACAATCCCACTTCTCCTTGGCTATCCTCTTTCTCTGTATACTCCCCTGTACTTCCTCATGCCACCACCAGGTCTTCTTGTCCTTCTTTCTCTGAGCAGATGTCACACCTAGCCACGTTCTACTCCTCTCCTTTACTAGCTCAGATGTAGTTACTCAGATATTTGCTAAGTCTTCACTGCCACCCACTGTCTGTCTTAACTCTTCCCTGAACTCAACCTCACAATCACCCTTTCTCAGTATCTACCATTTGATCCATGGTGCTGCCCTCACACTCCTCCCCCTCTTCTTGCTCACCATCATTATCCCACAGATCAACATTCCATGCTGCCTAACTACACTTTCCATGTCAGCACTTTGCAGCTATCAATCCCCTCCAAACAGGCCCACCTGCATAGGAGATAAGTCACCTGTGTGCATCTTCCTCCACTCTTGTATGTCACCCTATGCCCCTCAGTCTTGCAAAACTACATATTCACCACACCCATGTCCAACCTCTGTTGCAAACTCCACCACCATCTTACCTTCTGCATTCCTTTGCTTAACACCATACCTACCCATCACTTCTGCATCAACTCTGTCCCCTTCACCATCATGCCCATTGAAATCTGATCCAATCATCACTCTCTCACCCTTGGGTACACTCATTACCACTTCATCCAACCACACCAAAGTATGTCTGTCTCATCCATCACACATGCAATTAGTGGAGCAAATGCACCAACAGCTGTCATCATTACACCATCAATGCCCAGCCTCTTAAACATCACTCTACCCAACACTCTTATCACCTCTACAAACACTCTTGGAATAATGTTCCTTCAGGTTAACCCCTACACCACCTCCCCTACCATACACACCATGATAGAACTATTTGTACCCAACTTTGATACACACAGCTGTACACCCCTTGCATCTGGTCTCTGGCACACACAACATATCCAATGTTCCTCTGTCCAGCATATCAGCTAGCTCTTTCCCCATACCAGTCATGCTCACAAACATTAACAGTTCCTACCCTCACTACCACACACCTAGCCTTTCTCCTCTCTGCCTGCCATATGAGAGTCAGACATCATCTAGGGTGTGTCTGTGAATGCAAAGGTTACTGCACTATCAAATGACATACATGTTTTACAGCAATATGAAGAAAGTGTTACTAATTGTGGCCCATAGCCCACCATTATGTGTGGTGTCCTCCAGGTTGACATGACTGATTGAGCAGCAAGACTGTAATTAAAGTGTGCCATACTGACATAGAACAGAATTGTATAACAGGTATTACCTGTGCATATGTATGTGTGGGTAGGTTTACCTGGCTACCTCATAACAACTGACATGGGATGCAAAACGTCAGGTAAATAAGCTGTACATGTTGTACACGTGTGTAACCTTAGTTTCTGTGCATCCAACAGAGTCACATTTCTACAGCTACTGGTTGTGTCATTGCCCTGACATGGGATGTATAATAAGCATGAGTATCACATTGAAATTGTAGAGGTGGCCAACTGTGTTCTGACCCTGTGTCTATGCCTACTATAAGCAGATATATGATCACCCACATAGCAGTATGGCCTCAGCAATACCTTACTTGTAAAACCTGTCTCCACCAAAGTAGAGTAAACCCCTTTGCTAGACAGCAGCAATGCACAAAGCACATAATGTGATGCTATATTGGTTGTACAGAGCAAAGTAGGAGCAGGAACCAACTGGGCAGCATATCAGCCTTTGTCTGAATGAGCATATTAGGTTACAGGTGGATTACTGTAAGGCTACTATGAGTACAAATTGGACACATCCACTAAGGGCAATCACAAGGCCATCTTCACATATGTCTGCAGTCTCAGAGGCAACAACCCAACCCACCCTGTAATGGTGGTCAATTACAGCACATACACACACACCATAGCTACAGCCAACCTACTGCAGACAGATTTAGGGTGGACATCACCCCCTGGATCACCATCAGTATAGGTGGATATGCACAGCACACACACCCCTCCCCAAATCATCATGCACCAGGTGCAAACTGCCTAATCAAATTTAACAAAAGCAAGTCCCCTTGGGGCCTGATAACATTCCTGTCTGCATCCTACATATACCCAGGTATATGCTTCCAGCTTCATTACACACTGTATGCAAGCAAAGCCTGAGCACCATTGACATCCCATCTGCAAGGAACACAGCCACTCATACCTCTACACAAACTTGAATGATAAATAGTGGTTTATGCAATGTACTGGCCCTCACTGGGGGGAACATGACACATCAGGACCAGGAGTACAATGCATGTTCATGCAGTGCTACTGGGTACAGGGGTATGATGTGTTTGTAAGTGGTGGCTAATGGTAGTCCATATTCATGTGCTGGCTCTGCAAAGAACTCTGGACAATGTCTGAGGTCCTGTGATGTGTTTTGCTGTTTATATCTTCCAGGTGCCATGCAGTGGCAACCGCCTTACACCAATGTGGAGACAGCAGCCATCACAGAAGCTGTAATCTTAAACTATTCCATTCTTTCTGGCCGTAGCCAGCAAAATCTGCAGGAGCAGACTGCCCTGTAGGATGAGATTGTCCACAGAGTGAACATCTTGGGCCACCATGGATGCACATATGATCAGGTCAGGCATAGAGCAATTGACCTGATAGGTCATGCCTGGAAAAGGGCTGCTGCTGTAGTGAGGGACCGTTGACCTGATATGTCGTGCCTGGTAAAGGGCTGCTGCTGTAGCGAGGGACTGTACTGCCACCGGTGGGGGGCCAGCCAGACAGGCCCCACTTACGGCAACAGAGGAGCTCTTGCCAACCTTGGGGTAGCCCCCACACAAACTCAAACACGGGAAACTGCAGTCGTGGAGGTGGCTGGCACCCAGACAACTGGCGAGGAGCATCCAGATAAGGCCAATGTGCACATCAATGTAATGAAGTAGCATTTAAACTGTCTTCTACAGAGTCTCTAGATGCACATGTCAGTGCAAAATGGATTAGTAGGTGTGGAGTAGTAATGCACACAAGTGCACATCTGTGGTGATGGACAGCAAATTGTGTAATGTCATAGTGTGTACTGTACCTGTGCAGAAATGTAGTGTTTATCTTCTACCAATGCCTAATACAAATCTGCTGACAATACCTCACCCTCGCAACTACATAGGTCCTCTGGTCTACACTTGGAACTGCAGCCTGAACCCAGTAAGTATGGGGTTTTCCTGTTGTGGCTCACCAGTACCCCAGGCATGCTAAAGTTAATGCATGTGATCATGCACACAACTGTTACACTCAGCCATTTGGCAACATGTGCATGTTCACTTGTGGTGGTGTTTACTGCATT
This sequence comes from Protopterus annectens, assembly GCF_019279795.1. Taxonomy (NCBI): domain Eukaryota; kingdom Metazoa; phylum Chordata; order Ceratodontiformes; family Protopteridae; genus Protopterus; species Protopterus annectens. The sequence continues at coordinate 58,250,682 of NC_056743.1, read as the reverse complement.
GCATCATGGTGGTCATCACAGGGGCCTATTTGCAGGAGGTTTCACATATCTGTAGCATACCTCACAACCCATCATTGCAGGACATCTGGACAAAGACTGATCAAATGGGGGGACAATGGCCCAAAACTAGGGTCATATTGTATAAATTAGTGGTATACAGTGTATATAAATTGTGTACACACCTGTTAGAATGCCAGGTATTTCTAATATACAAATATGAGAGCACAATAGACAAGTTCAAAATACCGCTGACCGTTCATGTGACCTATAACCTGTACAATTCAGTAGTAAAGCCAACAAATCTGTTAGGCGAACAATAATGACACATAGGAATAGTACAACAACCTAGATGCATATGTGTGCACAGGCTGATGCTAGTACTGTGTTGAGGCAGCTTTTGATATAAGTACAGCAGTACATCTTATTGGGTATACAACTGCCATCAATTACAGAGACTCTTTGATTAACAGCAAATAATGGTCAGCTGTCCTACCAGGATTATCCTAAAATATGCCCAGTTGCCTGCTACAGCAACAGCCACGGTTCACATAGAGCTGACAAAGCTGCTAAGGGACCACATGTTTGAGATGTATCAGCCTAGAGAAGGGTACCAAAACATTTCCACAGCATTGCACATACCATGAAACACAGTGCAGACAGTCATCAAAAGGTGGTGAAAATATGGGGCTACAGTGACATTGCGAATTAGTGGACATCCTACCAAAGTCTATGAGAATACAATACCAAAACTGTCCAGGGAGGCTGCCAGGAGCCCTACAGCAACAGTGAAGAAGTAGCAGGAATCTCTGGCAAGTACTGGGTGTGTACTACATGTCACAACAATCTTCCATGGTCTCCATATGTCCTGCCTATAGGATAGGGTTGGAAGATGGCAGAAGTTCCTCACACCAAACAATATCCAGGCCTGGTGAAAGTCTGAAAATAATACATCAGGTCTCCAAAAAGCAAGTGGGAAAATGTGTTATGGTAATATGGGACCATGGTTGAACTCTTTGGCTACAATTCTGACAGGTATGTTTGGCACAATAACAACACTGCACATCACCACAACAGCACCACCTTCACGGTGAAGCATGGTTATGGCAGTGTTCTACTTTGTGGTTGGTGTTCACAAGCTGGAAATGGGGCTGTAGCCAAGATAGAGGTGATTATGAACAGTTCCAAACACCGTTCTCTTGTGGTTCAAAAATGTTCTGGTGTCTGCCACATAGCTGTGGATAGTAAGGAATTCCACCTTTCCACACAACAATGGCCCAAACCATACATCCAAACCAACAAAAGGATGGCTTCACCAGAACACATGCAACGTTCTGCACTGGACGCATCAGAGCCCGCACCTGTGTCCAATAGAATATATGCAGGGTGACCTAAAGAGGGCAGTGCACAGGGGATGCCCTTGCAATCTGACATAGTTGGAAGTGTTTTGCAAGAGAGAGAATGTGCAAACAATGGCAAGTCAAGATGTGTCATGCTTATAGACACCTTCCCAAGAGGACTGCAGGCTGTGATTAAATCAAAAGGTGCTTTCACAAAGTATTACTTTAAGGGTGTGCACACTCATGCAACCAGCTTATTTTACCTATTTCAGTTACCTGTAACTGATGTGTATGTTCTTCAGTTGGATTGCATAGGTTATATGTCATATGAAATGATGGCAATGTTATGACCTGATTACTGAGGTCTCGCGATATATCACAGTGCAGACAGTCATCAAAAGGTGGTGAAAATATGGGGCTACAGTGACATTGCGAAGGAGTGGACATCCTACCAAAGTCTATGAGAATACAAGACCAAAACTGTCCAGGGAGGCTGCATGTTAACAGGTGTGTGTACACTTACTATAGCCACTGTAAACTTGGGAAGTTGTTTGAGAAACCAGCTTTGTTTTAACATACATGTACTGCAGGTTATTCAGTCTGCACCTTTAATTAGGACATTACTTAGTGGCACCAATCCACAGGTCAACCCAGCAATGTATCAGCCAAACACAAGAGTTATGTGGAACAGACCAAATATATGAGCCACACATGTAGACATTTAGCAAACCCTGTACAGTTGAGAGGTATATTCTGTTGGTGTTGCCACAGGTGAACAGCAATAATTTACATGGGTGCAGTGTGTGCTAGGTGAAGGGCCATCACCTACTGACACCACTCACGTATTCCAGAGGTGTATATTAGTAGTAATGGTAATTGGAAAGGGCTGCACTGCATGATGCTGAGGGTTCATCCAGAGTATGTATGTTATTGTCTGACTGTGTCATGAATGCCCCCAGTCAGCTTATGTGAGGTCTGTGTAATGCCTTTGAGGCACCTCATGTGTGTGTGTGTGTGTGTGTGTGTGTGTGTGTACCAGCAAACCTTATAGTGCCGGTAGTAATTTATATATGTTGTTTTTCCCTCACATGTGGACATGGTGGCTGCAGTCTCTCCCACTCTGATACTGATGTCAGTGTCTCTGCAGACTCTAACCATAATGATACTCATATTGAGGCACAATTGGGGTTGTCAGAGGCTGAATCTGTGTCATCAGTTGGCATTCCACTATTGTCAACCCAATCCCTGCACACGGTCACAATGTCCACACATACACAGTCACCAGTGGCCACAGATAATGGACTGTTGGTGGGTCGTGGCATGGAACAGGCTACTGTGGTGACTATGGCAAGTGAGGGTGCAGGCACTAGCCATAGCCAGGGTGCTGTTGAGGTCCCACACAGGCATATGGGCAGGGGTGCTCAGAGGAGGATTGCAGCCCATCATGCCCCTGTTGAAAGTGCCACAGCAGCAGTCACCAGATACATGTTTTGGGCCATCATGGGGTCACAGGCATATAATGAATGTAATAGCAGACATATATGCAGGGTCGTGTATGAGCACATCTCTGGTGTTTGTGGTGATATGAACTCACTGCAGCCATCTGTGAGCATACTGGGGTAATGGATAGACAGTGTGGGGAGACCTTGGCACTCCTCAACCATGGAATATCTGTGCTTCAGCGTTTTGGTGGATGATGGCCATCAGCCACATGGCTGTAGGGCAGCACCACAATCAGCTAAGTGTCTACATGGCCATGCACCATCATGTTTCCATGCTGGCATTACCACCAGCACTGCTGAAGGGGGTGTGCTGTACACACCACGATGCAGCAGGCCATGGGCATGTGATCCTGGGCTGTTCCCAACAGGGACACTGATTCAGCAGGTAGCAGTCACCATCAGGGAGTAGTACTGCATCTGGACTCTGCCCTGGTGGTGCCAGTGATACCCTTGGCAGGCCCAATTCCTGAGTCCATGGTCAGAGATGGTGAACTGTACACCCTGCCATGTACTTCCCACAGCTGTCCAAAATACCCCTGTGCAGGGTGCCCACATGGTGTGACTGTGTGCATACAAACATGCACACATCATCAGACAAGTCACCTACACACACACACACACACACACACACACACACACACACACCACCCCTGCACAACCCATTTAATGAACACCCCCCAAACACACACACATGATGTCAACTGTATAGCCCATCCTTGGCTTCTGGCAAACCCACACAACACCCTGTGCATATGATGATACCTGTGCCACATCTATGCCATCCATACCATTGATGCAGGGACATTTTAATATGGGTCTTATGCACAGGGTGACTTTAGTAGAGTGTAGCTATTTAATGCTGTGTAAGGTGCTGTCATCTGGCATTTGTAATGGGTAAACACCAGAGTGTGTGCGTACTTTTTCAGCCATGATGTATTATTGGTATTAGTAACACTAAGTGAATGTGTTCTCACATGCTGTATTCTGTTTGTGTTCCAGGTGTCTGTGTGTCAGCAGGATGTGGCCCTGCAGACATCACCAATGAGGGGTATGGCAGTGTTGTAACACATCAACTATGTCATTGTTGGGGTACAGCTGTATCTGCACACATTTCCCAGGTCTGTGTAACAGTTCTTGCATGTGCCTCACTGCTTATAGGGCTGAGTGATTGTATGTCAGTCTATGGTGGTTGATATCAGCTCTAGTATAGTGAACAATGGTAAGTGTGGTGGGTAGAACACACCTCAGATTGCTAATGCCCTCAACACCAGAGGATATTGTGTTGACCAAATACACAGAGAATACTGTTCACACACACATACTTGCATGCACAGGATCACAGTTGCCAGTGTTGTGTTTGGAACCCCTACCCATCAAGTTGTGGTACCACACTATTATGCGGTTATTGCAGGTGGCACAGAACTACTAGTTTGATGAGTGTTACAAGGTACCTGTAAGGTGAATAACATCATGTGACCTTGGGTGTGGTAATGGTGGCTGTACTGGGTGAGAGAATACTCATAATGGTGTCACATACAACTCTACACACTCACAACCACTGCTATACACACACACACACACACACACACACACACACACACACACTTGCCAGTACTGACATTAGCAGACCAACCTATCTTGTTATTCATACCGTACTGTTCCATACTGTTGCACAGGGCTTATAGGACTGAAGGGTCTCTACAGATACCACTACAGTTGATGTGAACAGCGGATCTCATACAGTATACCTAGGAATGTGTACTGTGAGTACCATGGCATAAAATATGAAACCATGCCCATTCAATGGATATTGTTCGCACACAAGCACAAATACTTTTCTCTCACACGCATTTGCCAGGACTGAGATTAGAATCCCTACCTATTTATTTATTGTTACTACATTGTTACGCATTTATCACACATGCCACAGAGGTAATGGGGTGACACTTGTCCAAAGGTACTTCTAACTTGAGGGACATCACCAGGCCTTGCAAATTATGACAATGGGTGATGTACTGGGTGAAAGAGGCCACAAAATACTGTAAACTACACATATACACATCTACACACAATAATACACACACATTTGCCAGGACTCAAATTAGAACCCCTAGCTATATAGTCATTGGTAGTATAGTGTTATGCATTTACCACACATGCCACAGAGCTTATAGGCTGGGGAATGTCCCAAGGTACCTATATAGTGAACAATATCTACAGCACTTGTAAGGTATGGCAATGGTAGTTGTACTGGGTGAGACGGGGCACCAGCTACTATGAGTTTACACACTCATAAATACTTTTATACACACTAATGCACACACACACACACACACACACACACACACACACATTTGACAGTAATGAAATCCATAGGTTCAAATATTCATAGGTGTGTATGTGGCAAATGGCCATGGAGGCTTTACAAGGCTAGCCCATCATGCCAGCTGATGATACTCCCCAGTGTGTCTGCTAAGTATAGCCACTTGAGTGATCTCCAGGGTGGGTATTATATTCCCCATCCACTTCTCCTGATTTCTCTTGAAGAGGGCCAGTGATGTGCTCTGCTTGACATCTATTCCATCGCATGGCCAGTCTCTGGGTTGTGAACCTATCCCTCCAGCATGTCCTGTTGATTATGAGGATGGGGTTGAGGTATCTGGGGCATGTTGTGTGGACAGATTGGTTTCTTCAGATGTAGCATTCCTGATAGGGTTGGGTCAGACATGGCTGTGTATATCAGGCAGAGATCGCACCTAAATAGCCAAAATGAGGCAGAGATTCATTGCAGTTGTTGGAGTCTGCCTGTATGGAGCAAGTGTGTAGTACTCAGGATCCTCTTTGTGAGGTACATTTGCAGCCTCTCCTGTTGTTGCTGGTGTCCAGTGGCGTACATGGCAAATGGTCCATAGTACATATTGATTGGCCTGCTGAGGGGAGTGTACAGGGAGACACTGTCCTTTTATTTCCTGGATTCAACACTCTTAATTAGGAGAAGTGACACATGGAAAGACTTTTGCAAGACAGTGACACTGTGGTTTTCACCATAGTGCTCACTGTCAACCTGTGTTCCCAGTTTGTTATACCAACACCAGTGTTCAGTAGACTACCATCAATGTATTAGTTTATGGGAACCATGTCGTACCCAAAGGGGATGGCAGCACATCATCTGGCACTGAGCTTATGTCCAGGGTTCTGACAACAGTCATAGGTCTCAGAGAGACCTTTGTGAAGGATGTCTACCTCATGTGTGGGGGGGGGGGAATAGCACCCACCTTGTAGATCATCTCCAAACAATGTCAGCCAGGGTGCTTTTGTATTTGGCTGGTCCTCAGAGGTGTGGATCCCAAACATGAGGGGAGCCAGGTCCACAACCTGTGGGACTCCACTCGTGACAGTTCAGCAGTCTGACATGGAGTCCGCTGCTTTCACACTGTGGGTTCTATCTGTGAGCCAATTTGCATGCCACCTACTGATGTAGTGGTTGCTTCTACCCGAGTGTGTTTGTGTATGATTCCTGAGTGCAGAGGGATATCCAAGGATTAGATGGGCTGCCTATCCTGTTATCTATTCTATACTGTCACATAGTTATTGCACATGACACAATGCTTATAGAGCTACAGAGTGTCTACAGGTCCCTCTACAGTGGATGACAACTGTGGGCCTTGTAATGTGGACACTGGGACATGTACTGGGTGGGCAACAGCAAAAAGCAGCAAAACTCATCCCCCTAATGGATATGGTTCTCATACAAACACAACCCCCCCCCCCACAGACTGGATACTGTTCTTACACACACTTGCCAGGACTGAGATTAGAACCCCTACCTATCTATTTATTGCTACTACAGTGTTACGCATTTATCCCACATGCCACGGAGCTTATAGAGTGAAGGCTGTCCAAAGGTACTTCTAAGGTGAGGAACATCACCAGCCCTTGTAAAGCATGGCAATGAGTGATGTACTGCATGAGAGAGGCCACAAAATACTTTAAACTATACATATACATACTTACAGACACACATTTGTTAAAACTGGGATTAGAACTCCTACCTAACTAGTTATTTGTAGTATGGTATTACGCAGTTATTGGACATGCCACAGAGCTTATAGGGCTGAGGGCTGATGAAAGAGACTTCTAAGGTGACTGTTATCTGCAGGACTGCTAAAGTAGAGCAATGGGAAGTGTATTGAATGGACCCAAGCACACACACACTTTTACATTTGCCAGGACTGAGATGGACTGCTAAAGTAGGGCATTTGGAAGTGCACTGGGTTTGAATTAACCAAAAAGCTTTATCTTATAAGTGCAAACACACACACTTTATATTTGCCAGGCCTGAGATTAGAACTCCTACCTAACTGGTTGTTTGTACTATAGTGTTATGCAATTATCGCAAGGACCACACAGCTTATAGAGCTGAGGTCTGACAAATGTACTTGTATGGTGACAGACATCTTCAGGATTGCTAAAGTAGAGCAATGGAAAGTACACTGGGTGGGGAAGGCCTGTTAATTCCTAGAGTCTACTGACAATTCTCTAAGTGTATGAGCATGCCCAGTGTGACCTTTATAGCAAATGTGAGACTTCATTCCAGGGATTGTTGTACTCCCGTCCAGTTTGTTTTGTGCTACAGCCATACCTCTTAACCTGTTGGTGCAGGATATCTGGAGATAGCCTATCAAAATGGGGAGACATTGGGCCATACAGTGATTGTGACTATTTCTCTCAGTAATGTATGGGTTGCTAGGATTACAGGGTTTGTCTTAGCAGACATCTGACATATATGACATTTGACATTGTGATGTATTGCTTTAGTACCTCGTGACATACCTCCTCAGATCATCACAGTGATCTACCAAAAGAACACAGGATGGATTATGCACACACCAATATTATGGAACAAATGCTATACATTCTTGCACAATTTAGTCTGTTGAGCAGTGTGTCTATGACCAATTCACTGCTGGAGCTCTGGAAATGGTCCAGCACCTTGGTGATATATTACAATGGTGGAATCTCTGTGCATTTCTGTTTTGGCATGGTCTGATTTCCAGTCCATGGTTGGGTAATATAATTCAGGCAGGATCAGGGTGACAGGCGCACACCAGATAGATTTGTAGGGGATAAGATATGTGGAAGGTATCCTGGGTCAGATATGTTGGCCCATAGCTACCAATACTTTGCACAGGGGTCTTCTCAAAGGTTGACTGCACTTGGAAGGTCTTGTGTGTGTCAGACTGTTTGACCAGCATGGAGATGTGTGTGTGTGTCTCACATATATGTATGGCCCACCTCATTTTGCTTGGCTGGCCACATTTTGGGGTCAGGATGTTGCATATGATGAGTGACCAGGGAAGGGCGTGTTACTCCCCATGGCTCTGGGCCAGGCTTCTGTGGGTGCAGACATGTCACCATCTTCCAGGATTAGGACTGCCTGCAATGAGTGCATTCCCATGTTTGGACTCCTAGCCCTGTCTGTCGACTGTACAGAGTATCACAGAATGTCTCAATTCATGACTCGTATATCTGGTTGGTTACCCAAATGAGTGTGATTTTCAATGAAAAGTGTTTAGCAAGTCACTCATGGTTGAAGTCAGATATAACTGACAGTTGACATTGCAGTTTCAGACTTCATACCCTTCAGACATTCCATGCTAATACAATCATTCCATCAACTTTCTAACATTATTAGAGCAGTATTTCAAACGTGTCCTTCTTTCTGGATCTTTTTCACTCCATTATTCATAGCTTTGTCCAGATTTTTGGCTCTCTTGTGCTGGCAGGTTTTCTCCTAGCAATTAGCAGCATGTCCTTTCTTTGCATTTTGTAGACTGTGTTATGTTGGTGTTCTGGACCCCATGACACTCCCTAACAGGGCACTGTGGGTGAGGCATAGTCATTTTCCAGAGGCTTGTAGGCCAGGTGTGACAGATGCAGGCCATCTGTAGCTAGGCAGTGCATTCTGATGATCATATGTTCCCAGGCTGCCTGCAATGGACACTCCTGGGATGGCGCCTGTAAGTTGACTGTGGGTGTTACTGACAACTGCTTTCTGTTTGTATTGAGCCATCACTCAAATTGATGTCTGGATGCTGCTTAAGGCTAGGGACATGTTACTAAATTTCTATGGGACTATGGGTGGGGGGTGACACATCTGTACACAATACACATTTGCAGAGACTGTGCTGATATTTGATTAACATTTTGGTCCCATTTAGAATAGTGGTGTGCCCTATCTTTGAGACTACAGGCATAACAGTATCAACCATAGGTCAGATTGTTCAGGCATAAACATTTGTAATTACATACTTTTTACATTTCAGAGCCATACTGCCATTGCCAGACCTGCTGTGATATCCATGTGTAAGTCTGTAGGTGGGGATTTCATGGATGTCACCATGTGGGGGCCTTTGCCAGACACTTCTCTATGGTTTTCTACAGCTAAACTGCTGGGTGAGGCTGAGGGTGGGTTTGGGAACCCACTTTGACATCCATGCATGTGACCTATGACCCCCCCAGTTATTTGTCTCACCACATATACTGCAGTAGTATTTGTCAACTAGGGTGGTACTGCATAGTGTGGGTAAGCCAGTACTGGGAATACACTTTCTGCTGTCGCACAGAGCTGTCAGTTGTCTGCTGCTATCCCAGTAAGCCACCCTATTACCTTGCATGCTTGCATCAATACCATAGATATGCTATCCGAACATTCTACTCCATTCATTTATTGTTAATGATATTGACTTATTGTGACTGAGGCAGTTGTGAAGATGGTGCTTGAGGGGTGACTATGTCAGATGCATGCAGTACACTGCCAATACATGGTAAAGTATAGGTGGTGTGATGTTTGGCATCCATTTTACTGTGTGTGCAAGTCAGAGAGAGAGAGATCAGTCCCTCTGGCCCTACAGTGTCAGTGTATGTGCTATGTGTTGCCTCTTTGCGAAGGACAGAGCATACTGGACAAGCCTCCATCTGCCTACAGGGCAGGCTCAGGATGTTCCTTCTCTGAGTCCCTCTGTGCCTGTGGAGACCTTGGCAATGGTGGGGGTGGGCTGTGCGGACCTTCCCCATTTTGTTCCTGCTGCAGCTGTTTCCACAGGATCATATTGTGTAGCATGGCACATACTATGAACATATGTGCACATGTGGCTGGAGGGTACTACAGCCACTTGTGCACACATGAGCATGGTACATACTATGAACATGTGTGCACATGTGGCTGGAGGGTACTACAAGGCTCCACCAGATATTCCAAGCCAGTGGAACCATGACTTGAGCATCCCAAGCACATGCTCTATAATGATCCTGGTTTATGAGTATGCCTCATTATGGCATTCTTGTGTGGGTGGGTGTGTATTTCTGATGGGTGTCATCAGCCACGGCTCCAGTGCGTAGCCAGCATCCCCTACCACATGGCCATATGGGATATCCCCATTGGCAAATGGCTGGTACAGATGTAACGAATGCCAGATGTGTGAGTCGTGACAGCTTCTAGGGCTACCAGCACACACATTTATGATAATGCTCTGGGCATTGCACATGACCTGGCAGTTGATGGAGTGGAACTCCTTGCGCTTTGGGTAGACCCTACCCTGGTCACCGGGTGGTGCTTTGATGTGGATGTAGATGCAGTCTATAGCACCCTGTACCTCCAGGTATTCTGCTGCACAGTGGAAGAGATGCATATTGCCAGTCCTCTCCTCATGGGTGGTGGGGAAGTAAATGTGCTCAGCGGCATGTGGGCACATGGCATCCAGGAACTGGTGGAGTATCCTGGACATAGATGCCTATGAGACCACCATGATATCCCCAGTTGGTCTTTGGAACGTACCTGTAGCTAGTATTCTTAAAGCTACACATACCTTGGTATCCACTGGGATGGGTTTCCCTCTGTTGGTTCTGGGCCTGAGGTGAGGCTGGCACAGCTCAACAAGTTGCTGAAGTATGTCCCTGTCCACTCTGTAGCGCTCTACTACCTGCAGATCATGTAGCCCCTGGTAGGTCACCCTGTGTCTGAACACTCTTCTCCTCTGTCTGAATTGATTGTCAACATTATCCTCCTCAGCACCCTTGGGCTCTTGCACATACTGATAGATCAATGTGACAGCAGCCCCTAACATTTTTTGCTAGTTTTGTCAGTTAAACTTCCCCTGTATGTGTACACCTATGGTGCAGAGTTTGTGGGAAAAAAGCAGACTGGAATGTGTTTGCATAGTTTATAGAGGTGTACTGCAGATGCTGCCTGTGTGATTGGCTGACTTTGAGACATTCCACCTGCCAACTATTTTACTTGTATTTGAGTGGCTGTACTTTGCTATTTCCCTCTTTTTTCTTTTCCCCCTTCCCATCTCTGCCCCTTTTAAGACCCGAGGTGCAGCGTGCAAACCCACTGTCTAAATGTAAACAGTGCTGCTATTTCAAGACTCAGTGCATGCCACACATACCCATTCAGCTAAGGTAAACACATTTTAGCAGAAATTACCCTCTCTGGATGTGAGCATGCTCTTCATTTCATGGTTTAAGACATTACAGCCTCATACCACACTTGCTTAGCTGTGCTTAGCTAAGCCCAAACCCAGGCAATGGAGCTCCAATGTGCATACAACAAGCATGACACACCCCATTTTCATGTTAGCTGCTCCTCCTGCCTAAACTATACTGTTCTAGCACTTACATGGTTAGGTGCAGTGTGTGGACTTAGAATATTTTGTGATTCAGTAAATTTCCCCTCATTTGTATACCCCACTACTTTAGTCCATAGTTACTGCTCTGACATGGAGCCTTTGCCCTTGAAAAACATTGTTCCCTGGTAATGTTTTGATTCTGCATGACATTGATTATAATGGCAAAATGCAGATTTTCCCTAAAATTGAGTTTTTACATTTTTTTTTATTTTCGGCAAGATCCTGTTTGAGAGCCACTGCCCTATGCTTAAACGGCCAAGATCGGCCAAAAAATATATACTTTGATTTTTTTTTTTTTTATTAAATTAAACACTTTCCCATGCCAATGGCCATATATTTGGACACTGGCATGCCTAAAGTTTATAATACATGGTTTTATTTGAGCTATCATGCCTCCATTTTGCTATTTGCAGATATGTGTTTGATTAGTAACTGAACACAATCAGTAGATCAGTAAATGAGGTAATTAGCATTCCACATGGCTTTCTGTGCAGGAACAGTGTGGGCAGGCTCATGCATGTCAGATCAGCTGTTTGCTGAATCGTTCGCCAGCTATATTCCATGCAGGAGCGGCTACACTGTTCCTGCATGGAAAAAAAAGTTTAATGAATCCACAAAAGCCTATTATATGCATCTATGATTTTAGACTTGGGTATTGTGTCTGGCTGTTACTGCCTGTGATCGTCAGAACAATTGATGGATATCATATACTAAAAAGGATTTCCAAGTTATTATTCTCCTTTCTTCCTGCAAAGCTTACTTTTCTAGGCTTACTTTAAATACATCCTGTATTCCAGACATGGCAAAACACAAGTAAAGCTTTTAGTTTTGTAAAAACATTTCCCAATTTGTTAAATGTTTCCTAAGTGCTGTGGCAAACTTTGAAAACTATTCAATCTGTTTTAAAAGATAAGTAACTCCATTACAACACCTTTGATAATTTTTTTAACCAGTGCACTCAATCAGAATTATATGACAAGAATTTTGTTATGGCCCTCTTATTAACCTTTTTATTCAGATCATCTTAACATTTTTTGGCATTCATGATAACCATAGATCTTTGCATACTTGAGTAAGCTCAGAAATCAATTTGTGGTGAATACATTTTGTTACATACACGCAAATGCATAAAAACTGGCACAACATACTAATAACATGCACACACATTTTCATACACACGCACACACACACACACACACACACACACACACACATATATGCACTTACACATACACGCATGTATACAGACACAGACACATGCACATATACAGACACATACACACACATGCACATATACAGACAAAGACACATACACACATGCAGACACACATACACACACACACACATGCATGTACATATACATGCATGTATGCAGACACACACACACAAACACACACATGCACGTACACATACACGCATATATACAGACACACACACACGTACACATGCACACACGTATATAGATACACACACACACATACACACACACACACACACAGACACATACACACACACACACACAAATATGAACTGGAATGCAGTGCTCCTCATTTTGGAATGGCATTGTATTAATATATTTTCTTAACACTGAGAAAATATAGATTTTTTATCACAGAGGCAATGACTATATAACTTTCATGTTTCTTTTTAAAATATACACAAATAAACATCACTAACACCCATTCATTAGGAAGGAAAATTATTGCCAGCATCCTGTATTGCTTTTCCTCATGTTTTTAGAGACTGGGCTTGTTGCCTAGCTGCACTGCACCATGCCTTATCATTTCAGATTCCTTAATGCCTTAGGGTTCTTGCAATCTTTTACTTTTCTTACCCTATATTTGGCAATATATGGCAGCCATTTCTCTTGAAATGCGAAACATCTGCACTACAGAGTAAATCTTTCTTCATTGACTTATACTGTGATAAAAGGACATTTCCCATGTAGCCTGCTTTTCTATTGTATTGTGCCCTTCTGGAAATATTTCCTTCACTTGTACTTTGAGTCTGTTCTATTGATTACTGTTTGTGTCTCAGGCAGTCTATAAATACAAATTTTAATTGCAACTGTAAGTGTAAACCCCAAATTATATATTTTAAAGAAACACTAAATATATTGCGAGATAAGGTTCAGCAACATGTCTGCATTGATGAGTTTTCTGCCTCAAAATGAAATTAAATGAAACCATAGACCTTGATCTTGGATTTTATGTCCAGTTTCACATGCAACTAATTGTGTCCTGTGCCACATATGCTTGAACTAACCTTTTTATTTACTCTTTCATTCTTTTTATTAATTTGTATTTCCCAGTAAGTCCCATATCTTTTTAGTCCGTTTTTGTATACATGTTCACACACACACAGATACACATAGACAAATACACACACACACACACACACACACACACACACACACACACACACACACACACACACCAATCTGTTTTATCAAAGCAATTTGCTTCAATCTGCTACTTAGCTGAGTAGAAAATACCTAGCTAATGTACATACTGAGTGTGGGAGTCCCCCAAGGTTCCATTCTCGGTCCACTCCTCTTTATCATATTAACCAATAACCTCTGCACAGCAACCCAGCATGCCTCCATAGTTCAGTATGCTGATGACTCCGCTCTTATCTGTTCTGCTCCCTCTACCCTTGATCTCCAAATTAGAATGCAATCTGCTTTTCAGGACATAGAATCCTAACTCTCACAACACCAACTTATTTTAAACCCCAACAAAACCAAAGTTATAGTATTTAGGAATAACAAATCCAAACCTTCACAAATACACCCTATCCATTACCTCTGCTAATGGTACCAAAATTACCCCCACTAACCACACAAACTTCTTAGACATTACCATAGATAAATACCTCAAATTTTACTTACATATTGCCCAAACCATCAAAAAAGTCCACATTAAATTAGGTAGCCTGTATAGAGCCAAACTTTCCTAACACCCTATGCCAGGCTTATCACTGCACACACACACCTCCTAAGTACCCTTCTCTATAGTTCCATTGTTTTCACCAACCTCCGTAAATCAGACCTCAGTAAACTGGAATCATGTTACCACAAAATCTCTAAATTTGCCACCAACCTCCCACTCATATCCCATCACTGCTCATCACTGTCAGCATTAAACTGGCTAGAGCTACCTAACCTTTTGTCTCTCAATCATCTAGCCTTAACCCACAAAATAATCTATAATTCCAATAACTGCCCTGCCTTATACTTCTTAGTTCAACCACAATCCAAACATTGGACTTTCAGATCCTCCAACAAACTCTTTCTTAAGGTGTCCAACTCCCACAGCCAATGTGGCAACTCCATCTATTCCCACAACATAGCCAAACTCTGGAACTCCTTTCCAGAAACCCTAAGGAACATGCCCTCACATGATCAATTCAAAACACTACTCAAACACCACTTTAGCAACCATTGACTATGCTCCTGCCACTCCCCTGCTTAAACCCACTCTCCTCTCTTGTTAGCTACACCCAGAACAAGCTCTCCTCCTGCTTCGTTTGTAACTTAGTTCTTCTCCCTGCTCCCTTCTACTCCCTGCCCCCTACCAATTCCTTGCTTAAACCCACTCTCCTCTGTTGTTAGTTACACTCAGAATAAGCTCTTCTCCTGCTTCTTTTCTAACTTAGTTCTGCTCCCTCTACCACCTTTGCCATTAGCTCTCTCAACTTGTAAATCAATCTTTACTCAGCATCCTCTTTATTCACTGTATTATCTGCTCTATTAGCAGGTTTTTAATTTTTCATCATCCTGTTGTGTTTGTTCAGAAAGGTAGATCTTCCCCCAGGATCTACACCAGTAAACACACAATACTCATGTAATGTTTTCTTCTTGATATGTAATGTTTATTACTTAATTGATCTTTTGATATTGTAAAAATGCTTCTATTTTTGTGATGTTATTGACTTGTAAAACTGCATTCTAAGTTTGTGATTATCTGTGTATCTAATATCTACTTGCATTTTAATTTCTGTGGTGCTTTTCTCCCCGTGACTCCACTGAAAATGGGCCTCTGGCCCAGTTGGACATTCCTGGTCAACAAAATGTAATAAATAAATAAATGATGAATCAATCCCATACAGTAGATAGTCTATAAAATAAAAAAGCAATACTAAGCAGTGCACAGCTTTGCTTATCAGGTGTAAGTATTGTATAAATATGACTGCTAAGCAATGAGTAACCCAGCTAAGTGGATTTGCCCATTGGTAAGCAGTGCTGAATCTTCCCCTTTAAGCACTGCCAACCTTAGCTAAGCAAGTTTGCCCGTAGCTTAGTTTAACACAGCATATTCAAAACCATCCAATCACAGCAAAGGGTGGGAAAATGGCCGTATTTAAACCCCGCAGGTGGGAATACAGCTTATAACTGGTTGCAGCTTCCCACTGTAGGCAGTATGACAGCTGTTGGTGAGGGCATGCACTTCCAGGCGCAGCACTGGGGCATACAGAAGTCTAAGGTCATGTTAGGACTCCTGGTAAAAGAACATGATGAGAGACTGCTGCAGGGCCAGTACCAGGGCACCTAATATAAAGCAGATGCCTGGGACCATCTTACCCATGTTCTCGCCAGTGCCACTGGTATTCCTCAGACTGGTGAGCATCTCTGACACCACTATGCTGACGTGAAGAGGAGGAAGAAGGAGGTCTTGGATGAGTGGGTCTAAGAAGCAAGGCAGAGGGGTGATGTCCCAGCAGTGTATAAGTATTCATATCAATAACTGTTTACCAACGTCCAGCCTGTGTATGTGATGGATAGGTAAGCCTAAATATTTCTCTATTCCCTCTACAACTGCAGCTGAGTGGGCTGTGAATCAGGAAGCCCATGCCAGTAGGTTGCAAAGGCTGCATCCCGTGGCTGATGAGTAACAATCCTGCTTGTAGTAGTCATACCAAATAAATATAAAGTAGTAGAAAGCACCTGGCAATAGAAAAACTGTGTATGGGTTTCTAAATAAACTAGATAATATGACAGTAATACTCCCATATAGGTGATATTTAAATAAAACTGTAACTGCCTGGCAATAAAGTTCTAAATCATGGACTGGTTGTGTTTACTCTGGTATTGTATGGTATTTAGTGTTGCATTCTCTGAATAGTAATGTTGTGTTAACCACTGTTACCCACACTGTGCCACATAAAAAATATGTCTAAGAATGTCTGTATAAGACTGTTGTAAGTACAAGGTCAGATTGTACAACCAAGAGAGACTTAGACAGAAAACACTGATGAAACAGATAGCAGTTTCTAAATAACTCACTCTGATAAAACACATATTGTTGTATTTTTGGCACACACAGCCATGGTTCGAATCCTGAGAGTGGCAGTAATCTGTATGCATAGTCATACCTTGCAACCGTATAGATTTTCCCAGACTGTCCAGATAATTGGCTCATATTTATGGCCTGTTCGTCTTTCTCCCTGGCAAATCACTGGGATGATCTCAGAATTGTAGTCACTAAATAATGACACACATTTGAGTTTCAGACTTCTAATCCTTCACAAAATGTATATTAAAACAAATCATGTTACTCTAGCAACTGTCTAAAAGTGCATAAAAGCAATATTCATAATATGTCTCTATTTGTACCCCCATGTTGTCAAACTTTGTGCATTAAGAGATTGAGAGGAATGTGCATAATTTTAACTAGGAATCTGGGAATATGAGTAGAAACAATCAGGTAGTGTTAACAAACATCCCCCCACAGGTCTTTCAGATAAGAAAACTGCAACTGCCTGGCAATAAAGTTTTAAATCCTGGACTGGTTGTGTTTGCTCTGGTATTGTATAGCCTGACATGTAGTATTTACCAAGATCTGATATCAGAATAGTACTATTGTGTCAACCACTGTTTCTCACACTGTGCTACATGAAAATATGTCTAGGAATGTCTGTATAAGACTGTTGTAATTACAAGGTCAGATTGTACAGCCTGCCCCTCCTGCTCAGCCACCTTCGTGGCCGTGAAGGTGCAGTGGTGACAGCTCATGGGTGGGGACCTCAGTCCCACTGTTTCCATTTGGGGGCTCATGGGCTTTTGATTTCCAAACATCCCTTCCCGTCCAATGTGTTTACCCCCCACATTTGTCATATACCACCCCTGTATGCTGTCTTGTCTGTCTTCTTACCCAACCTACCTCCCCAAATATACCTACTATCTTTCCCCAACATCCCACTCTTACCTTAAAAAAAGGGCAATCTGTTCCCAAAAAATATGTTGCCCCATACATAGCTGTCCATTTCACACACATGTCCACTGGACACGTAATCTAGTCTAATTGGCTTCAAAACACATTATTGTTCTCCTCACCACTCTCACAGAGGTTTGAGTGTCCAAATTCAGCATATATGCACAGCTGTTGCTGTAGAAGAAATGGACAGCTATGGATCTTCCTTACACCCATCCTGTACATTCCTAGCTATTTTCCCTATTGTCTTTCCCTCTTTGTGCGCCCTTTTTCACCACTTTCCTATCACTCCTTTTTTCTTTTCTTTTAAAGAAATTAGCATGGGGGTAAGCGGGAGTAAGCACTTTTAAGAGTAGTAAGTGGGATTAAGCACATTTGCGAGGCACTAAGCAATGCCTACACAGATTGTCTGTAAGCATATTTAACTGGAAGTTAGCAATGCTTACCACCACGGAAACCCACACAAACCCGCTTACAACTGCTTAAATGTGCAATAATCACTCTGTATCCAACAGTCCTTGTTCTGCTCAGCAACAAAATAAACAGCTCTGCAGAGTCTTGAACCCAGGACCCTGTACACCATAGTCAGAGCAACGTACCTCTACTCAATCAAAGCTGTACTAGTGATTTTCTTTTTTAAATATATCATTCATTACAGGTATATAATACTATGGAACAAACACTGTGGAACCAGCATGTTTATAATATATAAATATACAAATAAAGATGTGTATGGTGATAGATGCATATGAAAAGTGTATACATCAAATATATGTAGCTGTACATACGAACTTACACATATAGAATATGTACATATATATCATAAAATAATATGTGTAGATATCAAACAAGAAATATACTGATACATCAATAGGCATATATACAATATATATATAGAAGGATAAATATATATTAACACACATATATATATATATATATATATATATATATATACACACACACACACATACAAATATACATATACAGAGATAGCTATATATATATATATACATAAATATATATATGCATTTATACACACACACACACACACACACACACACACACACACACATATATATATATATATATATATATATATATATATATATATATATATCTGTGCATAACATGTACTGCAGTTGCACCCAGCACCATACCTCTCCACCCCTAAGTGCAAGAGATCTGGACAAATGCTGCAAAATGGGGGGGGGGGGGAATGGAACAACACTAGGGACACAGTGTACATCCTGCAGGTATAAATATAGAATGTTGCTACAGGAACAGGGTGTGTGTCAGCATACATGTTCAGAAGGATGTCAGCTATGAAACTGTAATGCATGTCATCATATACTGACAGACATCCTCACATGATGACAGTGATTCACCACATGAAGGAATAAAATTATACTGTTCAACAGACCAGAAATATGGGCAATAAACCTGGACAGTCTGGAACAATCTGGCCAGTGACAGGTATGCTCAGAACAGCTTAGTGCAAGAAAGCTTAACCAAGCCTGGCAAAGGGGGCGGGAGCCATAAAAATGTGGAGACATCTGTAGATGAGCTGACACATTGATGCAGTAACACCCTACTCTCTGTTCCAACAGCTGAGTTGAATAGGACAAGTCCAAAATCCAGTGACTTCCCAGGAGTTAGTCATGTAAATCTTCACATCCCCCCACTGATGTGTCAGACATACACAATGCTTATGTGGGCCAGGATGGATCCGCAATGCAAAGGCAGAGAGAAAAGGAAACATAACACTTGCATCTAACCCTCCACAAGAAGTAATATATTCACAATACACTGCTACACAATCCTGACAGTCTGTCAACAATAGCCAGAAATACAAAGACCTCCCAACTGTACACACTCCCAAAAAATGTCCAGGCCTTGTCGTCATATTCAAGGCCTCTTACACATAAAATGCCTGGCAGTCTGATACCTAACTGGGATGATATTACAAATTGCATCATTAAGTAATGATATACCATATCTCTATGCCTCTGACTGCATAATATATGGACAGAGTTTAACATACTCATGGACAAAGGCCTAAACACGGGTCCAGGATGGAGATATTGCTGTTATAAACTGAGAAAGTAGCTGGTGTAGGTCTAATCCTATTCCCCCCTGTCACACACATTGACTTTACATATCACTTTTAACAGTACATGTCTGTCACAAATAACTCCTGACTCCCCTCCCCACCACACACAACCTGACTGTACTCTCTCATAAACCTCTCCCCCACACTGCCCACGACTCAGAACTGGTGTTCCCAAGTAGTTAGATCTATCCACCTTCCAAACTGTATGCCCTGCATTGTCACTATTTCTCTATCCCCCACCCCATTCACACACATGTATTCTTACTTAGTCCTGCTGACCATCATTCCTCCCCACTCTACAACATAACCCCACCTCCCTAGGGGCTCACCATCCTGTCGCCTAATCTCACTACAGACCACAATGTCATCTGTAAACTACACAGTCAACAGGGGCCCCTGTCTGATCATGTCTGTCAACCTGTCCCTCACCACTGCAAATGTGAAAGGACACACAGCTGACCCCCGATGTACTCCCACCTCCACCTTAAATCCACCTGTCATTTCAAAACCAGAAATCACTGCTGTCACACTAGCCTCCTGCATATTTTGTGGTGTCTGACAGACTCCTCTGGCACCCCTGACCTCCACATAAAATACCACAACTACTCTTCAGGCAGCATGTCATATGCTCTCTGTAGGTGCACATAGACACAAAGCAGCTGCATCTCAGCCTCAGTGCAGAGCTCCATAAACACTTGTGGATCAACATTTGCATCTGTAACACTATTACCTGGCATGAAACCATACTGCAAATCATCAATCATCACCATGTTCTCAACCTAGTTGCCACCACCCTTTACCATTACCTCATCCTGTGACCGATCAGTGTTATTCCTCACTTGTTACTACAGCTCTGCAGACCACCCTTGTTCAGATAAGCAGTACCCATACATATTCACTAACATCTCACACATTGTCTCATGTTCCAAGATTACCGTAGACAATCCAGTTAAAAATACCACTGCCAGGTCTCAGAAACACCTCCAGGCATCCACAGGCATGTCACATGGAACAACAGCCTTTCCACTGTTAAACCCCATCATAGGTATCCTTACAGTCTCCTTGATAATATGTTGCACCTCCTGATTAACCATACCCACCTCAGCCAGCCTTCCCTCCCTCCCCCATTTTTTTCATGGAACAGGCCATCAAAGTGATGTTTCCATATGTTCTAAACACACTCCTAGCTTGTATGCTTCACCCATATTCCTTTATCACCCTTTTGTGCTTAACATCCTTCCTAGCTATGTGCATCTGTCTAGCCAATAGCTACAGACCGTATATACCATCCATGCTGTCCAACATTACATACAACCACAGACTCCACATCTGTATGTCAAACTCCACATCCATAGCCATGTCCAACACTCTCTTTGCCATGCACCCCATCTCTTTGCCATGTCTAACACTCTCTTTGCCATACACCCTATCTCTTTATATTCATGTCTAGCCTCTAAATCTGCCTGTCAATCCCACTTCTCCTTTGCCAGCACCTTTTTCTGCATACTCCACTGTACTTCTTCATTCCACCACCATGTGTGTAGGAGCAGTCACTATCTGGGCAGCATGTCAGCCTGTGTCTGAGCATAGTAGGTCACAGGTGCATTAATGTAATGCTGAGTATGAGTACAAATAGGACACATCCACTGAGGGCAATCGGAAGGCCATCCCCACATATATCTGTGGTCTCACAGGCAACTATCCAACCCACCCTGTAATGGAGGTCAGCCACAGCACTTACACACACACCATAGCTACAGACAACCAGCTTCAGACATGTTTAGGACAAACATCACCCCATCTGGCTCAACATCAGTGTAGAAGGATATGCACACCACATGCACCCCTACCCTCACCATTAATTAGGTGCAAACTGTCTACTTACACATAATGCTATGCATGTCCATACAATTCTGCTAGGTACTGGAGTATTATCTGATGTAATGGTATAGCTACTGATACTCATTACTAGTGAGCTGTTTCTGTAAAGAACAATGGACAATGTCTGATGTCCTGTGATGTGTTTTTCCCTGTTTATGTCTTTCAGGTGTGTTGCAGAGACTTCCAGCCTATGATGTCCAAGAGACAGCAGCCATAAATGAGGCCATCCTGAAACACTGCCACATCTTCTTCAGTCGGGGTCGCCAACATCAGCTGGAAAGGAGAGCCCACTGGAAAGACCTCACTCAGAGAGTGAACACCTTGGGGGTACCATGGCCGCACGTATGAACAGGTCAGGTACAGAGCAAATGACTTAATATGGCATGCATGGCATTGGGCTGCTGTGGTGGCAAGGGACTGCTCCACTACTGGTGGGGGGCCAGTCAGAGAGGCCCCACTTACAGCAATGGAGGAGCTCCTTACTAACATGTATATATGTATGGAGATGCATATATGTGGACATATTTATACATAATACACACACACACACACACACACACACACACACATATATATATATATATATAGAGAGAGAGAGAGAGAGAGATACATCCACATGTATATCCACATATACGCATAGATATACACACACACACACACACACACACACACACACACACACACACACACACACACACACACACACACACACACACACACGCACACACACATATATATATATATAGAAAGGTGAATACACACACACACACATATATATATATATATATATATATATATATATATATATATATATATATATATATACACATATATATACATCTACAGAAATATATGACAGCTACAAACACATGCAATTTGAGGGTCATGCTGCTGCACACTAGATATCTACATCTGAAAATGCACTCATTGGACGCATTCCTTAAAATGGGGAACTATGACATCTGTGCCTTAACAGAGATCTGGTTAAAGGCAGCAGGAAGCACCCCTGCACTACCAGCCTATTACCCATTCCACATCTCTTGGCTGCAGAACTGTGACTGAAGCTCCAAAAGTGGTGGCATTTCCATATTCATTAAGGACCTGCAGGCATAGCTAACATTGAGTAGGACAGTGGATCAAGTCTTAGCCTGCTATAGGTCCCCAAACATGTCTCAACACTCTGAGTCTATGTCCCTAAACACCCTGGAGGAGGTGGAAACTCATAAACTATAGGCTTTTTTCTCTTTTAATCGCTGGCTCACTTATGTTGCACTCGTCACTCTAACTCCTGATCCCTTCCTACGTTCCTTCTATAGAGACCCTGTAGCATTCGCTGAGTAACACTGCACTCTCAGGTGGAGTAACTAAGCTGTTTCACGCACATTTACTCCCCTTGTCTGGCCACTGAAATTACCTAGCATAAAAGGAACTTCTACCATGTTACCTTTCTGTGCTTGAATGTACCTTTACAATACTGATTAGGTGTAGCTATTTTTCTTCTATAGCTGCCTGTAACCTTAATTGTTTGATAATTTACGTATATATTTTTCTTAACAAATGCCAGCTTGTACCCTTAAGATACTGTATCGCCTGCTTAAACATTTCCTCTCTCTCCTTATCTGTTTTTAGCTTGGGCTCCTGCCTCCTGCCTGAATCCTTTAAATTGTACCCTCCTGGTCACCAGGGCTTTGTACCTCCACTAAAGAAAGGCAACACAAGGGCTAAGTACCTCCACTATAGAAAGTCAATCCCATCTGAAAGGACTACCGCTCACTGGCAACTGCTCTCCACAAGGTCTACTTTGTTTTAAAAGAAAACAGTATGTGTTCTACTCTAACTGTTGGTAATAGCAATTTTGGCAATAAGTAGGTCGCAGTTCGCCTCCCTGCTAGGACAGCCTGCAGCCTAAACTCCCACCCTCACTCTCTATTGCGTGTTCTTTACCCGTTAACTCTACCAATATCCTGAATGCTGCTACCTCTCTATACCTGCTATCTTCCCTTCAAACCTCCACTGCAATACAATTGCCTGGCCTATAGGTGGCGCTCCGCTACCTTCCTTTCTGTCCCCATTTCTGTATCCATACTCTCATCTCTTCCTTATACTGCCCTCCGACATCTTTCCTCTCTCCCTCTTCTGCCCCAGGACTACACACCACTCGCTACTTTGCAAATACCCTTTCTCTGTCTTTTTCACTATAAGCCCACACCCTCTGTCTCTGTCCTTCTGCTACTTATACCTTACCTCTCCATTATTCTCTACTACATTACTGTAGCCTTCCTTCACCCTGCACTTAGTGTAAAACTTACCTTGACTATCTCTCTTACTGATAGTCTTCCTCACTCTCTCCTCCTTTGGCTCTTCCCGCTCCGTTCACCCTGCAGGCTCACTCCACTCCCCTACCCTGCCCCCAAATCTCACCCGCCCCCAGCACCTCAACATTTATACCTAACAAGCACCTCCTACCATAATTACTATCCAGTCTTAATCCACCTCCTATGACCCCTCCCCTTCCTATCTCATCAACCCACTATCCTATCATAATCCACTTATTATTAACCACTCCTCTTATTTCATACCAAAGAATACACCTACCCTTTTCTCCTCCCATACTACGCCTCCCACTCCAATTCCTATACCTCCATATGTTCACTCTCCCACTGTCCTTGTCCACACTTTTCCAATTCTTTCCTCTCAGTCCTACACCTTCCTTTGCAACGTACATCACTTACTAATTTTTTCTTTCTCTCTGTACATTACTCCAACCTTTCCTTCTCATGCCCTGCCAATTCCCCATAACTATCCTACTCCCCTGCTCCCTTCTCATCATACTAATACCTCTATATCTTGCTACTTCTTACCCTCACACAACCATCCCATTCCTCCCCCCAACTCAAACTATCCCTAACACCCAACTGCATTCTCTCCACTTCCCACACTTCCATTCCATTTCTTCCTCCCTTATTCCACCCAACCCCCTGTTTCTCTTTCATCCCAAACTCTTCTCTTCATCAACTAAAACTGTCTCTCTCTAACTTCTGCTAAACACAGACAAATACCTACCACACAAATTTGACAGACTAAAATTTATAATCTATAATGTCTTAGCCTTATCTGGTGACATTCATCCTAACCTCGGCCCTTACCTTAACACAAACTACTCCTTCCCTTCACCCTCCTCTTCTCCCACTACAAACAACACCACCCTAGCTTCCTCTTCTTCCCCCATTTCCCCTCTTAGCACTCTAAAAATCTTCACTATCAGTGCCCAAAGCCTTAATAACAAACTTCACCACATACAAGCCTGGATTAATCACAATCAAACCGACATCCTAGCCATCTCTGAAACTTGGGTAAAACCCCATATTACTGACTTTGAAATCCTACCTCCTGGTTACCACATGCTCAGAAATGACCATCTACACAAAAAAGGTGGAGGCTCTGCCCTAATTTACTCCAATGTCCTCTCCTTAATCCCTCTTCAAACTCCTACCCCTAAATTCAAAAATACCGAAATCACTACAAGCCTGCTCTGATTGAACAATCATAAAAATATCTGCTTCATTTCATTATACATCTCCCCAGGCAACAATATCTCCATCCTTGAAGATATTCTATATTGGGCCTTAACTGAAATAAAATATGAAACCTACATTCTAGGCGATGTCAATATCGACTGGAATAAACTCAACAAACCTTCCCCCGCACTATCCATTAACCTTCTCAACTTCACTCAAGTTATCCTTTCAACAACTCACCCTAACAAAAATCACCCACCAGGGTCCATCATAGATTGGATTCTAGCCTCCCACCCAAACAATATCAGTCTCTCTGGCACTATTCCCGATACCTTCAGTGACCATCTCCCTGCCTTCATCCATCGGTCATCTAACTCCATCCAACACCAACATCTCTTTGTTCAAACACGCAACCTCAGTAACTTCAACCCCTTAATCTTTTCTAACATCCTCAAACAAATGAATTGGCAACCCCTAAACACTCTCCCACTTGACAATGCTGTTGAGCATTTCAACTCGCATATCTTCATAAATACCCTTAACTCCCTTGCCCCTCTAAGAAATAAAAGAATCAAAGCTAATTCTGCCCCATGGCTAACCACAGAAACTAAACAAATTATGCATCTCAGAGACAAATCCTGGAAGCTCTATCAGAGAAATAAATTGTCCTCTTCCTTGCTCAAATACACCCAACTCCGCAACCAAGTAAAAAAACTTATTACCAAGGACAAAAAAAACTACTATAATAAATTCCAGTCAAATAACAACAAGAACCCCAAAAAATTCTGGAAATCGGTCAACTCCCTTCTCCATCCTGGCTCTCAGAACAATCCCTGCCCTGACCCTAATCTATCTGACAATGAACTCAGCTCTAATTTCAACACCTTCTTTACTGAAACTATAGCTAAACTAACCAAAACATTCCCTAGTACTAACCCTCCTAACTCCCTTCTCACAACACCTAATAAACCAAATAACAATACCCTTATTAACTCATTCACTCCGGAGCAGCAAAGGAAAAGCTGCCTGCTTAATTCCACTATAGGAACAGCAGTACAGCCTGAGCTCATTGTCAGAAAATCCATTTGTAAAACCATACAGAAAACAAATGTTCATAACTCTTTAACTATAAGAGCTAGACTAAACATGTAAACATGAAAGTTGTTCAGCAGACACTGACCTTTCCAACAGTGTAAATGTTGATAGTGTATATCAAAGTCATTATTAAATATTTGGCAAGGAATGCTGATATTGTGCATATTTTTTACCTTTTTGGAGAAACAAAGCATAATATCTTGGTCAATGTACCATGCAGACCCATACAATTTGAATGTAATTTGTTAGTATGAATGTCAGCTTTAAAATGATACCTTAACCATTACTGTGTAATGTTCCTTTCTTGAGATATTCACAGAAATATGATTAATATATCATTTTTCATAATTGATAAATAAACAAAGCATAATATCTCATCACCTGTAACAGACAGAGCCTACATATCAGTGCAGAAGTTGTGCATCTGAATGTCAACTTCAAAATGATGCATCATTTGTGTGATCACCATGCTCCCTTGCAAAGATATGGGCATAATAATGAAAAGTATTGTAAATGTATAATTTTCATAATTGTACAAGACTAAACAAACTGTGATATCTGTACATGTGTGGAGTGCACAGACACAGTTCTTTTATCATGTTGTAAGGAGTAACACTGTCTTCAAAATGAGGTATTACTTGGCACAGTGATATGCTTCTTTGCAAAGTTATTTACCAAAATATGAAAAAAAAAATCATAATTTCCATAACCTAATTCCAAACAAACTTTGATATCTGCACATGTGTCCAACATACAGGCACCATTCTTTTCCCATGTTAGAACTATCAATACTGTTTTCAAAATGAGGTATTACTTAGCACAGTCAGATCTTCCCTTGCAAAGTTATTTACCAAAAATATGAAATAAAATCATAATTTCCATAACCTAAGTCCGAAACAAACTTTGATATCTACTCATGAGTACAACATACAGGCACCATGCTTTAACCATGTTAGAACTATCAGTACTGTCTTCAAAATGAGGTATTACTTAGCACATTCAGATGCTCCCTTGCAAAGTTATTTACCAAAATATGAAAAAAAATCATAATTTCCATAACCTAAGTCCGAAACAAACATTGATATCTGTACATGTGTACAACATACAGGCCCAATTCTTTTATATGTTGGAACTATCAATACTATACATATACACATACAATACATATTCGATTGTACATGCTAGCACTCTCCTGAAACAGTTGTTCTTTCTCAGCATCTTCACCAGCTTCTTACCACAGTTATTTGCCAAACTCATAAAAATATATTTTACACAACACATTTCATAATAGAGTTTTACTTACTATACCAGTCCCTACTTGGTCATTTGTGTTTTACATTCTTCTCACAAGCTGCATATTTCCA
The DNA here is from genome assembly GCF_019279795.1 of Protopterus annectens. Classification (NCBI taxonomy): domain Eukaryota; kingdom Metazoa; phylum Chordata; order Ceratodontiformes; family Protopteridae; genus Protopterus; species Protopterus annectens. Next base: position 58,222,973 of record NC_056743.1, on the reverse strand, counting down.
ATCCTGCATAGCTCTCCTCACACCATTGTGGAGGTAAGTCAATAACAAGGCAATGCCTTCCTCAGTCAGGTGAACACCATCCCTTCTGAACAGGTGAACATCTTTTGTGGTGATGCTGTCAGGACAGATTGTAGCTCCACCGACCACACAAAATGACAACATGGCCACCACGACTGCAGGTGTTCAAAAATTGCTCTGATTTCAAACCGCAGCCTTCCCAGTGGTTGACTGATGACATCATTCCCTCCAATGTGCAGCACAAGGATGTTGCTCTCAGGGTAGATGAAACACTTCCCTTCCAACAACTGCAGTACTCTGCTCCAATGCATACCTCTTCTTGCAATCAAGTATACCTTCAGACTGGCTGTGGAGAAGCTCAAGTTGTACTGGTTTTCAGTTATGGAGGCATGGCTGGCAGCCCAGTGAATGTAGGCATGGCCACATACCCACACTCTCACTTGTCTTTCTCCTGCTCATAAAGCCATGTCAGTGTCAGAATGTGGACAAACCTGTACAGCAAAGAAAATGCAAACAGATTACTACTGATGTTTGACAGATCTATTGGAAAAGTACATATATATGTATATCATAATGCATTACCTGGTTAGACCATCCAAATCTTCACTCCTATCCACAGGGGCATTATTCTTTTCATAAGGTACATAAGTGGTGATGACGCTGCAGAGGTACATACCTACCACCCGTGAAAACACAAAATTACACATAATGACTGACAAGGGGGCACAGAAAGGGCACATGTAAAGATAAAAAGCAGGGTAAGGACTGCAACTCCACTAATATGCCTAGGACAGGCACGGGACTTCAGGCCGTGGGCGTCTGAAGTGTCCCATATCTGTGCTGGCTACCCACCCAGACTGCTGGCAGCAGCAATGACTCCTGATTGCATGCAGTGCCAGCACTCTGCCTTACCTCTGCCTTTTCCATTTACATGTGTCCTTTTGACAATGGTCATAAGGACTCAAAGGGGGGAGCTAATGTAAAGGGTCTTGCCCTGACCTACATACATTTACTACACCTGAAGGGAGGGAAACTGAGTGGAGAACTCAATCAAGACAAGATGTGAAAAGACTAATTCTGCCCCAGGCTTTGTCTTTTTGCATGTGTCCTTTTCCGGATGGAAACATTGCATCACAGTGGCAGCCCTGAGGTCATTTCTACCTAGGACAGCAGCACTATGGGGCTGAACTGAAGAGTCTCCATGTTCCCAACTGCAATCCAGGTCGATCACAAGATCCATGGATGGCTGGGTATGCCCCCCGTGATGCACCCACCAACACAAGGGAAGTTGGCATAAATCTCTGAAGAGGAACCTTCCTGACCTTGATGCATAAGGGCTTGGCCAGTACCTGACAAGGGGGCACAGAAATATATAAAACAGATATATATATATATATATATATACATACAGGAAAAAACATCAGAGGTTTATATATACATACAGGAAAAAAACATCAGAGGTTTATATATACATACAGGAAAAAACATCAGAGGTTTTGGAGAATAGCTAGTTGATGAAGAATGGAGGGGGTGGCTTGCAATGACTACAAATGGAGAAAAAACACAATCTGGCTTGTGAATTCGTCAAAGTGATAACGACTTCTACTTATGCGAGTAACAGTGACAGCAGCTGAGACTTTTACCAGAAAAGTGATAATAACTCACTGCTGTATTGTAACTGCACTTATTGCTAATGTGATAATGACCCTCCTTTCAGTACTGCAAAGTTATGCATGCTCAGACAAAGGTGATAATTGCTGCACATAACCTGTTGACTAGGCATTCATTATATTACCTTGTGCAGCTGTTGTGTAACACAGACTCATTATCAGTAAGGAGAACACCTGAGTAATTCAGTAAAATAGTATAACACTTACATATTACTGAGCCCTTCCTCCCACCTAAATTCCACACATGACTGACAAAGCCAGGAAAAATGCACAAAAAATATGGTAGCTCCATGCTGGCAGTTGTCAACAAGTGATAACTTTTATCTCACTCATGCAACTACTAATCACAAATAGAATAATACAAGTAGAAGTGATTTCTTGTTTGCTTAATTTTACATTATTTAATTAATCAGTGGTGTGTCTGATGCCTTATATGCTGTCATATTACACTATAATTACATTTCTGTGCTGTATTCTAAGTAATGTAACCATATGTAATTTTCAGACTTAATTTCTATGTTTCCCCAGTAACCCCTCCAGTTGTTTGCATTGTGTATGCACAAGCACCAAAATGGCACAATAAACTATTTTGCCCAGCGGTCACTTCAGCAGTCAGACCATGTACTTCCCTGATACACAATTAATTATTTCCCCAAGCAACATCCTCATTAGTATGTCCAGGTATACATGCATCTAAATAAAATGTTTCACCAAACAAGCCTTCAGTAACATTTCCTAGTATGTACTACCACCAGCATGAACACTTCACCCAAGCAACCCCTTCAGTAGAATGTTGAGGAATGCACAATCACCAAACTTAAATGCTTACCCAAACGAAACACGTGTAACATTTCCTAATATGTACAGCCACCAAAATGAAGCATTCACCCAAGTGAGCCCTTCAACACATGGCCTTCCTGAGAATAATGGAAAATATGAAGGTCTCTCCAAACACCATTATATTGGGCGACTTCAACTACCCAAACATAGACTGGGAGCATTACTCTAGCTCCAACACCCTAGCCCAAAGGTTCCTAGAATTTATAAACTCAAATGATATGGAACAACTTGTTACCACTCCCACAAGAGGGGAAAACATACTGGACCTGATCATCACCAACATGGGGACACTATGCTCCAGACCAGAAGTGTATCCCTCACTGGTAAGATCAGACCATAAACTAATATCACTGGATATTTACATCCCGACCCCACCCCCTGCCCAGAAAACCACAGTGAAAAACTTCTCTAAAGCAAATTTCACACACCTCAAAACCGAGGCGGAATCCTTCAAAGCCCCCGGGCCTGTGGAAAATACGGCCCAGACCGCAGAATCCTTTATAAACGCATTCTATGAACACCTTCAGGAATGCATGGATCATGCAATCCCAAATAAAACCAAGACCCAATCCTCCAAAGGTAGACGTCCTGTCTGGTGGGCCCCAGCCATAAACAAGCTATACAATAGAAGGAGGAAGCTACTACATGATAGAGCAAAATCCCCAAAAGGGAAGGCATCTCTGATCAGTATTAGCAAAAAACTATGGGCACTCATAAAATCGTCTAAGGCCAGCTTCGAGAGAAAAATTGCACAGGACACTAAGGATAATCACAAGGCTTTCTTTAGTTATGTTAGGAACCTGGGTGGGAATTCCCAGATATGCTCAAAATTATTCCAAAATGACAAAAAATACACTGAGCCCACAGACATTGCCAACATCCTAGCTGACAAGTTCAGTGCAAACTTCTCCTCCCCTCCCCACCAAAAGGGCAAATATCTATCCCAACAGAGTGCTACCCCCTTGACATCTCAGATGCTCAGGTAAGAGCCGCCCTCTCCAAAGCAACATGTTTTGTGTGACACTAAAATGTTGATGTATGCACAAGCACCAACATGAAGGATTTCCCTGAACTACCCTTCAGCAATAGCTACTAGTGTCTACAATCACCAACATAAAGCATTCACACAAGTGACCCCACGTTTCATAAGCAATACAATCCATCTATGAGAAACACCATCTTGGTTACCTGTCTAGAGGTTTAAAAAAAAAAAGACAATAAAAAATAAATAAATAAAAACATACACAGAATTTGCCAGGCCAAATATACGAGGCAAAGAAATCTCAACAGTCTGCGAAAATATGTACAGCTGAGATGCCTCCAGCTCTCACGCACAACAAATGCTTCTCATAAAGCAAGAAGGATTTGATGTCAATATCGCATCCAACTAACAACATCCGCTGGATAATGAAGAAAAGCAAGAATGCAAGAAAATATAATAAATATAATAAATATATATATAAAACATTGGACTGTGTCAGCTAAAAAGAGCTGTGGGTAGTCTCTTAGAAGCCAGGTCACAATATATGCCTTGAATCTGTACCCCAAATAATTTATATTTATATGCTGAACATATCATCAGAAGTAATAGGTTGGATGAATTGGAAGTTGGACTGAAAATATCAACAAAACCAGATATGCTATGCAGATACTCTCCAGAAGACAGGAATAGCTGGTCAAGAGGAAGTCAACACTCGCACCACACCACATGGAACACATAGCCCTCCAGAACAGTATATCCGAGTATACACAAGCTCTAAAATGAAACATTTGCCATGTGACCCCTGCAGTAGTATGTCCAAGTATGCACAAGCACTCAAATGAAACAGTTGCCACGAGACCCCTTTAGTATTATGTCCAAGTATGTACAAGCACCAAAATGAAACATTTGTCATGTGACCCCTTTAGTAGTATGTCCAAGCATCCACAAGAACCAAATGAAACATCTCCAGACATGTTAGCTGATATTTACCATACATAATCCAAATTTTCCCTGTAAGAAATGCTTGCTGCTATCACAACTAAATAAACTGAGTGGAATTTACAAAACTAGTCCTGTCAAGTATGCACAAGCACCAAAATGAACCATTTGCCATGTGACCCCTTGAGTAGTATGTCCATGTATGCACAAAAAACAAAAGGAAACAGTTGCCACGAGACCCCTTCATTACCATGTCCAAGTATGTACAAGCACCAAAACAAAACATTTGCCACATGACCCCTGCATTAGTATGTCCAAGTAAGCATGGAAATGAAACATTTGCCGCAAGCCCCCTTCAGTAGTATGTCCAAGTATGCACAAGCACCAGAAAGGAAACATTCCCCCAATGACCCCTTCACTAGTATGTCTGAGTATGCACAAGCACTAAAATGAAACATTTGCCATGAGCTCCCTTCAGTAGTATGCCCAAGCATGCACAACATATTTCCTTTCCTCATCTTAGTGTTCATGGTAGAGACAGTTTGTAAGCATGGGTAAGTTCCAAGGAGTTCATCTTAGAGCATGCCACATTTTGCCTTGTGGTTTTTCTAAGCAATATGTGGAACAAGAAAAATTACTTTTGTAAAATAACAAAACGCAGCCTTCAATTTGCAGGACAGTGCAGCTGTGGACTAATGACAACCTATTATTCAACATTTTTAACCAGGAACACAGCAAAACTGTTGACATGCTACAAACAAGCAATCCAGCTTCCAAATAAATTTGTGAAATTCTGTCCAGCAATTAGGACAGAATTTGATATATACAAAACATAAGTTATTCCAAGCAAGCTATCATGAAGTGCACCCATGTCACACAATAGCATACAGATAAAATCATTAACTTACATCTGAATTGTCCCGGGGGTCCAAATCATACCAACAGTCATCAGCTTAATATTACCCTTCAGGAAAATCTCTTACCAAGAATAAAATACAACTTTCAAAAATATGTAAGAATTCCTGGCAAGTGACACAGCTCAATAACACTGGAAACTCAGGTGAAGAGAAATGTACATTTGCTAAATACTTACGAACAAGCCTCTACCTGCACTACTCGCTATTCCAAGCAAGCTATATCACGAAGTGCACCCATGTCACAGAACGGCATACTTCATATATCCATTACTTCCATGGCCCGTATTAAAAAGGAACGCTGTATATACAGCAAATATGAAGTGTGATCTTTCCATTATCACTATGTTCAAGCAAGAGATGCACAGTCCCTTCCACAATTACTTCACGCCTTCTTTATTGTATTTCACCATTACATACAACGGGTAGAATTCTGAATTCTACAGCGGATGCTACCTTACCAAATAAAGTTCTCAGCTGTGTGGGATTCATCTGTGTAGCGCATCTGCAAAATGTGGTCCGCAGCATGAATCAGTTCAGTAGACAAACAGGATGAAGTTCTAGAAGGTCACGCACAGTAACACACAATCTGGTTTCCTGTGATCACTTGCCTTGCATTGTGGGAAACAGGGCATATTCAACTTGTTTTTTTTTAATTTAAATATGGGGTACATCAGTGTATGGCTAGGTGGGGTTGTATATATTTTATTTTCAGTCCATATCTGATTGATATCACCAGTTCTACATAGCATCGTTCAAGGGGTACCGCTAAGATGTTTATACATCCTACATAACCAATGAATGCTTTGGATGGTTTGTTTTGTGTAATAACTACTTTAAATGGGCATAAATATGACTGCACAGTTTGTTACAGAAGAGGCGTGACGACATTCTGCACAAAATAACCCATTCATAGCTCTCGGCTGTCCATATTTTTGCATCGCATTTTTGGCGTATTTCTCATAATATTTCTGGTTCTCTGGCAAGTCAGCGAGGACAGAAATCACTACAGAATGACACACATTTGCGTTTCAGACTTCATAGCAAATGCACGCTAACACAAATCATATCATTCTAGCAACTTTCTAAGTTTATATTAGCAATACTTAAAATCCATCCCTATGTTTGTAGGTTTTTATACATGTATTTGAGCTGTATTTTTCTTTATCAGCTACTCGCTCTACAAGTTTTACTGTACATTTGCTGCTGTACATCTTGTGGTTTATTATACTATAATAAACAATTGGGAGAAAATGCTGTGGATTGAATTTTAATGATTAACGGCTACAATTATGGACTTTTACTTCTAAAATATGTTTTATAAAAAAGTGTTACCACATATACAGATAAGACGCTCAAAGAAATACTTCACTAAGGCTATGCAGATCCGATGTTACTGTTGGAGGTGGGGGTGTGACGCAAGTGGTGGCTTGGATTGCAAGAATCTGATTGGCTGCCACCACTTGCTTTATCAAGAACTTTAAAACACGATTTTCTAAAATATTTTAAATGTGACCTTAATGTAAAAACATGCTGAATGGTAACTATATAAGGTAATTTACACATTCTGTTACCATTTCAGCGTGTTTTAAATTAAGTTAAGCTACAAATCGGGATGCCAGTTTTTCACGCTTGTGGAAGGCACTCGGGGATAGCAGCTACAAATTGCTGTCTTCTCATGGCGCGCTCGGTGTTAAGCACAGAGGCGCCATGAGAAGGTACTCGGGGCTAATGAGTTAATTTCCATCTCAAACCTGTTTCCACCAATTTTATAAAAAAGCTTCTATCCAAACTGAAGCCTTGCACTAATGCCCCTGACAACATTCCCTCCTCCTTCCTCAAACATGCAGCTGAAGGTATTGCCCTCCCAATTAGTAGTCTGATTAATAGATCCTTAAATGAGTCATAAGTACCACAACTCTGGCGTACTGCCTACATTTTTCCTCACCACAAAGGAGGCAAAAACAGCACTATTTCTAACTTCCGCCCTATCGCCTTACTCTCCCCAATATCAAAAATTCTAGAAAAATGTGTACACCACCAACTTCTGCCTTATCTAATTCAGAATCATCTCCTAACTCCCACCCAGCACGGCTTCCGTCCTGGCCACAGTACCACAACTGCCTTACTATCTTTCCTAGAAACTGTCAATCAAGCATGAGACTCTGGTCTCATAGTATCCACAGTACTACTAGATCTCTCAAAAGCCTTTGATACCATCTCCCACACACACCTTCTACATCATCTGACTAACCACAATCTCTCTCCTAATACTTTATCCTGGTTCTCCAGCTACCTATCAGACAGATCTCAAGCTTTCAAATGGAAGAACTCCTCCTCCTCCTTCTTGCCAACACCTACTGGAGTTCCTCAGGGGTTCATCCTTGGACCCATGCTCTTCAACATCTTTATAAACAATCTTCATACTGTCATCCCAGACACCACAGTCATCCAATATGCAGATGACTCCACCTTGGTCTGTTCCACCCCCAACCTTCCTGAACTTCTGACCAAAACTCAGTTAGCCTTTTCCACTACTGAGAACTGGATGCACCAAAACCACCTCTCACTCAACTCCAATAAGTCTAAAATACTAATTTTCCTCTCCTCCAAAATAACCACCTTAGACAAAAACACTTTCAATGTCATAAGCCAAACTAACACTGCCATTGAAGTGGTCCCCTCCGCAAAACTCCTTGGCATTATCATAGATGAAAACCTCAAGTTTGATCTTCACATACAACAAAACATAAAGAAAACCCACCAAAAGCTAGGTATGCTTTATAGGAATAATCTCTTTCTTTCCAACTCCACTAGGCATACCCTTGCAATCACCTACCTCCTACCTTCCTTTCTATACGGAGCCCCTCTTCTAACCAACTTGTCTGCTACCAACACCTCTAAACGCGAAGCCTGCTATAATAAAATCTCTAAATTTGTCACCAAATCTAGAACATCAACTCACCACTGTCTCAGCCTACAATCTCTGAACTGGTTAGAACTCCCTAACCACCTTGACTATCTGCAACTAACTACCGCTCACAAACTAATATTCTCCCCTGATAATTGCCCAGCCTTAAAGAACAGCCTTCCTCCATACATCCCAAACAGATCTCTGAGATCCGAACACCAAAACCTAATCGCCATTCACAAGCCCAAACATCCCGCTGGTCAGATTTTACTCTCCTTCTCTCTTGGTAAAAAATGGAACTCTCTGCCTCCTTCTCTTAGGACCATATCTAACACTGAATCCTTCAAAACTCAACTTCTCCATTACCTATCTACCAAATGGAAATGCTCCTGCTTTCACCCCACTTAAACTCCAAGAATCCCCACTAGCTTTCCAACTCTACTATACTCTCTTCTTATTCTTACAGCTTAATAAACCTGATATAAACCAGAACTAGCAGGTTATACTTGACTCCAAGCTTGAATATTTTGTTTAAAAAAAAATATATATATATTTTTTTATCATAATCTATATCTTTCTATATATTTTTTTTCTTTTTCCCTGTTGTTAAACTGCCTCACAATGTATATAATCTCTTTACAATTTGGAATGTATTAATCCCACTCTTGTATTCCCTGTGTGATATTTATTTTGTATTTTGCATCATTTGTATTGTATTACTCATGGAGCTTTTCTCCCCGGGCCTCCACTGAAAGCGGGCACTTTGTGGCCCAGTGGACTTCCCCAGTAATCAAACTGAAAATAAATAAATAAATAAATAAAATAAATAAATAAATGTACCAATGCACATGCCCATCACATCGACCTGGTCCTTCCTAACATGGGAGACTTTTGCTCAACACCAATAGACAACTCCCCCTTGTTATATCTGAACACAAATTAATCACCTTTGGAAATCCATTGCTCTCCCATGCCCCCTGAACAGGTAATCACCAAGAAAAGCCTTTCCAGTGCTGAATATGGCCTCATAACAACAGAGGTGGCTTACCTCATGGCAGCCAT